>NC_092815.1:160425531-160725531 GCF_023375885.2 Dermacentor andersoni | reverse complement strand
CTTTCATGTCGGCAGATTCTTTTGACCTTTTCAGGCGCCCACTTACTTTGTTGAGTTAAAGTTTACTTCCACCACATTTCTTACATATTCAGGATCATAAAAATCGTGCAGCTGCAGAATACATTAAGAATTTTCAATTTAGTCAGTTTTGTCAAGTTTGGAGAATGTGGATTTCACGCGAAAACTTGCTGCAGGAACATCTGATATGAGAACAACTATTTCATCTCTAGCAGATTTGAAAAGCACCTATCCAGTGTAGTGCCATACCACGTGCCTATCATCGAGCCGACGAGAGCTTCCATACTACGTGCCTATCATCGAGGCGACGGGAGCTTCCATACTACGTGCCTATCATCGAGGCGACGGGAGCTTCCATACTACGTGCCTATCATCGAGGCAACGAGAGCTTCCATACTACGTGCCTATCATCGAGGCGACAGGAGCTTCCATACTACGTGCCTATCATCGAGGCGACGGGAGCTTCCATACTACGTGCCTATCATCGAGGCGACGAGAGCTTCCATACTACGTGCCTATCATCGAGGCGACGGAAGCTTCCATACTACGTGCCTATCATCGAGGCGACGGGAGCTTCCATACTACGTGCCTATCATCGAGGCGACGAGAGCTTCCATACTACGTGCCTATCATCGAGGCGACGGGAGCTTCCATACTACGTGCCTATCATCGAGGCGACGGGAGCTTCCATACTACGTGCCTATCATCGAGGCGACGGGACCTTCCATACTACGTGCCTATCATCGAGGCGACGGGAGCTTCCATACTACGTGCCTATCATCGAGGCGACGGGAGCTTCCATACTACGTGCCTATCATCGAGGCGACGGGAGCTTCCATACTACGT
This sequence comes from Dermacentor andersoni, assembly GCF_023375885.2. Classification (NCBI taxonomy): domain Eukaryota; kingdom Metazoa; phylum Arthropoda; class Arachnida; order Ixodida; family Ixodidae; genus Dermacentor; species Dermacentor andersoni. The sequence continues at coordinate 160,724,667 of NC_092815.1, read as the reverse complement.
GCCTATCATCGAGGCGACGAGAGGTTCCATACTACGTGCCTATCATCGAAGCGACGGGAGCTTCCATACTACGTGCCTATCATCGAGGCGACGGGAGCTTCCATACTACGTGCCTATCATCGAGGCGACGGGAGCTCTAACTTCTTCGCGACGAATCAAGAATTTGACGCGGGTGACGTCATTACCCACCCGCCCCACCTGGTTCCTGCCGACGAGGAGTCGCCAAAGGGACTTAAGGGAGAACCGACCCATTGTGAGGAGAGAGAGTCACCTCCGGCCGCCCAGTCGGTCTGATGCGCTCTTACAGCTACATGTACGCTATCATCCACTATCTGTAGATATTGTATAAAGTTTTCCGTTTCTTCTTCGTCTGCGGAAGAAGTCCGTCTCTCGTCCTCCACTCCGAAGTTAGAACAGCAGGCACTTGAAAGTTATTTCTGGTTCAACACGTCGCGAAGAACAATGAAAGAAGTGAACGCGCTTCATACAACCGGCATGCTCACACCGAACAAGAATACCTAACCATCTACATTCCTACCCGTTGAACTAAAACATTTTGCACATGTTATTGAAGCTTGCAGCACAATTACAATCAGAAGTGTTTCAAAATATATCTGACATATTAAATATTGCTTTCATCAGTGCTGTTGCTGTACATTCTTGGCGAGCACAAGTGTGTACAGAGCACCTGAAAAGGTTAACGCTGTTATGCTTGCGTGACGTTAATATTCGGAGATAGTTGCAGTTTCGACAGAAAGACGATGCATTGATAGTGATAGCAAAGTATTACACAACTACGAAAAGCATGAGTTGTAGTTCTTACAGGGCGCATAAATGGCACTAAACAATCGTTTCCCGATTAAAAAGCACGGTGCACGCGTGCACAGGCAAACATGAGCAGATCTCATGTGATCACCGCCGACATTTGTTGTGATGAAGAGCGGAAGCAGCGGCGAGCGAACGCTTCGTCCTGCCTCTTGCTCCAACGAGTATCGAAAACTTTATTACGCGACCTCCAACAATAGGCACGCGAGAACGCGGTGTATACACGAACCTACCAGCCATCTCGATTCACCAATCTGCCGCAGATTACCTGAAAGGCTCGCACAGCCGCGCTCAGCTACGCCGTGCGTAGCAACGGCCTGGTTAGAAGAAACGCGCGCTCACCTGCCTCCCCCCCCCCCCCCCCCACCCTTTTGCTTGCACAAGACTGGGAGAGCGGAAAGCCGGCGCGCATCAAGTCAACATCCTAATGGTTAATCCTCGCCCGCTTTTTCCTCACACTCACAGCATACGGCGGGCCAACAGGATCTTGCCACTCTTGTACTTTATACGGGACATCACGCCAACGACGATGATGACTGCATAAAATCGCCTGGAGTGTCCCTGTAGTTGTTACGGCAATAACAAAATGAATAGCCTGGTTATGTTGGGATTCAATATCGTTAATTTATGTTTGCTTCGGGTCGCAAATAACTAATGCCTAATCAATTTTTGGTCGAATTATGTTGTGTCAACTTTCCAACGTTTACTGGAGCTTATTTGAGGCATCGTCTAAAAAAAGACCACGTGATAATTAGCTAAGGAAAGGGGGAGGTTAATATGATAATTCCATGTTGAATTGGGCTGCAAATGCAGACATAAGATATTTCTAGTTATCAGTAAGTTCTGTGGTACTGTTGTTCAGCGTCTAGAAAGTGAGAATTCCATGAGTGTGATTTGTAAGGGACATTGCTTTTTTTTTTTACAGTTGTTTAGTATCAATAGCCAAAAGAAGCCCCACGTGGTGACTGCATCCAAGTGAGATTGAAGGGCTAGCGGCTGTCGCTGTTAGAAGGAAATTATACAATATATTGCGCAGTAGTCTGCGAAACAAGCGGGTGGAAACGGTTGGGTGAGATGTAATGTAAACTAAGAAGCGTAGAGGGCATAGCACGTTGCTTTGGGGAATGCCTGATGGTACGTTTTCGCAAGGAGAACAATATTTATTCATTTGTGAATCGCTTGCGTGACGTTAGCAACTCTTTAGTCAACGCATGCGCGTTAGGTTCGATGTGAAGATGTTCCTAGCTTTCATAGCACCCTATATACAGTGTGACACACGATCGAATGTCTTCGAATAGTCGAGGAAAATTATATTTATAGCCGTTGTCAATAGGCGATGCTAAGTCACTAATAAATCCAGCTAGCTGCCCTTCATAGGAATAACTGTTGCGAGAATCATTCTCATGTTTACAAATAATGTTGCAATTCTCAAGAAGGTTTGAATCAGTTTTTAATTAATGATGTGCTTTGGAAGTTTGCAATGGATTGCTTGTTAAGCAAATCAGTTGATAGTTGAAGCGATGTGCGTTCACGGGATTTCAATATGAATCCGATTGATATCTCGAAAAAAAAATGGATTTAGTACTTGGTTAGGTCACCGAGAAGCGCTCTTCGGAATTTTACTACTAAATATCAGTTGAACCCATGGAGAAGCAGTATCAGGCGTATTGATTAGAGAGCAACTGTGGTTTGATTTATCCTTATGTCCGGCATGAATATAACAAGGGGAGCAGATCAACTCATCTAAAGCAAGCTTCATGCGCGGATGTCAGTAGTGCTTTGTTTTCGTTTGTTCTTATTGCGATAACAATTATATAAACACTCCAGGCGCCTTTTTGGTCGCCGCCGTGATGTTCCATATAAAGTGCAAGGGCGATAACACCGTCGCCGCGCGTCGTATACTGTTGGGCGAGTGATAGCACGCGAGGGAAGCCTGCGATCGAGGCTCAATCTGGCGCGCGAAGGAGAAAGCGGAGAGCTAGACTAGTGCTTAAGGTTGCGTATATGCTCTGAGGCGAATGAGGAATGACCGCAACTCAAGAAAGCCGGCAGCGCTTATGCAAACGCGTGCGGCACTGCACATACGCAAGACAAGAGTCGCGTTCTTTCCTTATTCGCATCAGCTCAGCCCCAACGTTACAGGCATTCGCGAACGAGCTGAATGAAGTGGAAGCCGCGTTTTCAGGTGAATGTTAGTCGTGGTCCTAGACAGAGGTGCACCACACTAAGCATAAAGACAAGTTCGTGTTGTCTAGCGTGTTCCGTTAGGGTGCAATAGTGAGCATGCATCGGGCAAACTGGGCGGTGCATGAACTGAAGTCTTCGTGAATAACACATAGACATAATGTTGAAAGGGTTGTCAACGGGCATCTCGCGGTGCATCGTCGCCATTGTGGCTGCCGGCCGCTGTGTGATAATGCATGCGTGATCACAAATGGAAAAGACAGACTTGCAGACCTACGCGAGAAATTGCCGAAACACAAGAGATTTTGGAAAGGGGCGACCCGTGCGTAAGCACTGCGTCACTGTCATTGGGAAGGAAGGAGTGCGAATCCTTATTCTTGAATAAGTGACGCTTGCGCATGCAGGGTTGTCCGCGGCTGATCACGTTTTCGTGCCTCCCCTGTCTTTTGTGCGTTTCCTGGTCATATGTGTTATCGCCCGGTGCTCAGGAAAAATAAGCTTCACTTAGTTCAGCTGTGTGTGCGTGTAAACTTTCTTGTCCCCCGTCTTATTCGCTGCAAAACGCCTCAAAAATACCGTAGATAACGCGGACGGATCCACGCGGTCACGGGAGGAATTCCGCGCTGTCGAAGAAAAGGCCAAGCGCTTACTTAGCGAGAATTTTTTGCTGGAACGCTACACCCGTACTGCGACTACGCGAGCAGCGTTCAAGCACTTCTCGGTGGCCAAATGCCGGCAGAATCATCCAAGGCAGAGGACATCACGAACGTTCTAAACGGGTACATTCAGTGCATATATATGTTCAAGGTGGCGAATAGTCCAGTCGACGGGATAAATGAGCTGAGAGATCCGCTGTCCCCTCCGTTGACATGTCCCCGTTCTCTTCGCTGTTCACCATTACCCAGATAGCACCGTTTCTAGGCTGCACGTGAGCCATCAGCATTCTTCTTTGAGATATAAATCAGAAAGCGCAATTCCTGCGTTAAAGGAGTGAAGGGTTTAACGGTGTCGAAAAAATAAAATAAAAATGAAACAGCAGACCCGTAAATGAATCGTCAGACTGCTGTTTGGTTGTAAGGACTGCAAAAGTGGCTGCGGAAGAATGGCCCACACGAACCGCTGTTACGCCTTGCTTGCACATGCCTATTTCATCGCCTGTACATGCCACGCAACGCAATACTACAGCGGACGTGTTTTTGCATTCCTAGGCGAGGCGGACATAGTTTGGTGCTAATAACGGGAGCTTCAGAAGCCTAAATAACAAAAATTTATTGATTCACTTTCTTTATTAGTGTCTTGGGGGCAGTTGTCTAAACAACAAATTATGAGGCAGTGACACTTTCATGCAGACCCAGATTTTGAAACTCTCGAAAATCGCACCTAATTCGGGACATTCATCAAATTCCAAAGCTCATCGAGGCAATACCGAGACTCAGCGGGGCCCGCTGCGTGTCAGATTGCAACGCCACGTAACGAATGGTAGGGTGAAGTTTGAATGATGTCATGCCGCGGCAAATCCTGACCCGGCACAAAACCAAACAGGCTTCCCAGGCAGAACGCGGCGTACCAGTAGCTGCCGCGACTGGCCGAGACGTTCGGTTTCCAACTTCCTCACGCTTGTCACAGGGCATTTCGGTCTGATATAACGGCGGGGCCGCCTTTTATGCGCTCCCACGGAGCTCGGTTTCGATATTGTCTCGATTCACTGCTGAAATTCTACGAAAAATATCGAATTCGGTGCGACTTTCACGCTTAAGAAAAATGGTGCTTTCAAATGTTCTTCGACGCGGTGCGACTCGCGAGCTACTGAGTGACCGTGGTCGTTCACTTCTATCCGAAGCTGTAGAAGCCCTCCTTCGCGAATGCAACATTGTCCGTAGAACTTCGAGCGTCTATCATCCCCAAACCAATGGTATGACTGAACGCTTCAGTCATACTCTCGGCGACATGCTCGCCATATACGTATCCGCTGACCACACTAACTGGGACTGCATCCTCCCCTTTGTTACGAATGCTTACAATAGCGCCACTCAGTCTGCCACGGGATTCTCTCCCTTCTTTCTTCTGTAGGGTCGCGAACCTTCCTCATTCATGGACACAATTCTTTTGTCTCGCCCCGACGTTTCCGAATCTACAACTCTATCCGAAGCCGCCACTTATGCCGAAGAATGTCGTCAGATCGCTCGCTCACTTACCGCGCAAGACCAGGCCAACCAGAAACATGGCCGTGACGCAAGCTTGACTTTTTCGTAATATTCACCTGGAACGCTGGTATGGCTCCGCGTTCCTTCCTCTACTCCTGGCCTTTCTACAGAGTTCAGCTCAAAGTATGACGGCCATTACCGGGTTCTGCAACAGACGTCCCCGGTCAACTACGTCATTGAACCTATTCAGCCGTCTATACGGAGCAACTGTTCATGTCGACCGACTGAAGCCGCGCTACGACCCACCAGTGCTGCCTGTTCCATAGGTCGGCAGAATGGCTCCTTTTTCGCTGGGGAGTGATTGCAGTGAGAAATACGGGCGTCAGCAGAAGACGAAGAGGCAGAAGACGGTTGTTGTTACTCGTGCTTGCCCGGCTCGGCAGCTGTCTCCTTCTGTGCATTAATATAAAAGGTCCAGCGCGTCTATGGCCATAAACGCGTACTATCACTGCTTTCAAGTTCGCCATTTATACTGACCATAAGGCACTAATAAACAGAAATGTTTGCTAGTCTTCTGAAGATCACGTTATTAGAGGCAAAGTATGTCCGCCTCGCCTAGGAACTCGTCGGCAAAAATGCCACGTTCGCTGCGCTTATAGCCTCTTATAAAAAAAATCTGTATTGGCTAAAAACAAAAACAAAAAAGAACACCCTACATATCGGCAGTACTGGCCCTTCAACGTTGCGGCAATGTGATCGTCATGTCATCTAAGAAGCAAGAGAGAAGTGCCTGGGTGGTAGGCAACAGTTGCTCACCATCCGTGCAGAAAATCGGTGATTCTTGACAGCTGCTAAGTGCGAAGTGGCACTTCAGTGTCGGCGCTGCCTCTGTAGGTGCCCCGCAGTGGATTCTCGAACATGGGCTCTGCCCACCAGAAACCGAAGGGTCGCGATCGTTTTGAGCGTGAACACGGGAGCGCGTGGGCACCGTGCGTGTGGCTTTCCTTTATCAAGGGGCTTTAGGCTTTCCTAGTGTTCCTGTATATGCTCGGGAGCATATACAGGAACACTAGGCTTTCCGTACTGTCAGCACAGCTTAGCGGCAGCGCCGAGAAGCTGCGCGCATGCGCAGTGCGTCGGGCGTGCGAGAATTCTATTTTCACGCGCAGTGCGCCACGCAAGCACGCTCGTGTCGTCTGCTACACGCGTACCGCAACAAGGGAGCCGTAGACTTCAAGAGCGGTAACAATGTTGAACTTTACGTTCCACACGGTGTATATAAGTAAAATTGAAACTGTGATATTATTTGGCTACGTTCTGAAGATCATTGTTGTTCTGTGGCTAGTCTATTGCCGGGCATGCGTATTATACTTGTGGTATACATATTGTCACGTGGTGGTGACGTTAAGAACACAGTAGCAATACTGTGAAAGACTAAACTAAATTTTATTGGGCGAACCTGTGCCCACAAAACAGGCTACACTTATAGCACAACGATAGCGGCGAATACAGTCGGCGATCGTCGAAAATCTGATCAGCGGGCCAAGCGCGTCGGCTTTTATACAGCAGTCGTCGAATGTTCCAGACTAATCGTTGGGACCCGCGTGTCTTCCACAAAGTTCTACACCATTCGCGTCACGCGATGAAATCTGATAACACAAGGTTCAGCGACAACAGACAGCCGGATAGAAGCATCGATAACTTTCCAGAAACTTCGGATGCATGCAGGCGCGTCCCGCGCTGTGCGATAACATTTGTTAGGCGGCGAAACGTGGTCGCCCGATAAAGATAAGTACACGTGTCAATACCCCCCTCTTAATAAGCATCGACCCGATGCTGCATACAAACGAAAGTAATAAAGAAAACACCCGTAGCAAAGAAAACAAAATAAGGAAGTTCGTCAGCGTGCGTAAAAGGGTTTCAGGCGCACCGCGTGGACCATTTCAGATCGTGCGCGGCGCCGCTGTGAATGCGAAATTCCGTCTGGCACGACCTCATAGTCCAGTGCGCCAATACGTCGAATGACCTTGTAGGGTCCGAAATAGCGGCGCAATAGTTTCTCACTCAGTCCTCGTCGGCGTATACCGGGGTCCAAACCCAAACACGGTCGCCGGGCTGGTACTCGACGAAGCGTCGTCGCAGGTTGTAGTGTCGGCTGTCGGTCCTCTGTTGGTTCTTGATCCGTAGGCGGGCGAGCTGTCGGGCTTCTTCGGCGCGCTGGAGATAGCTAGCGACGTCAACATTCTCTTTGTCAGTGACGTGGGGCAGCATGGCGTCGAGCGTCGTCGTTGGGTTCCTGCCGTAAACCAGCTTAAACGGCGTGATCTGTGTTGTTTCTTGCACTGCCGTGTTGTAAGCGAAGGTTACATACGGCAGGACCGCGTCCCACGCCTAGTGCTCGACGTCGACGTACATTGCTAGCATGTCGGCGAGGGTCTTGTTCAGGCGTTCCGTGAGACCATTGGTCTGCGGATGGTAGGCAGTTGTCCTCCTGTGGCTTGTCTGGCTGTACTGCAGAATGGCTTGGACGAGCTCTGCGGTAAAAGCCGTTCCTCTGTCGGTATGTGGACCCTAGTTGTCCCGACTGCACTGAAACCTTTTGCTCAATGGCTCACATGCTCTGGCGATGTCCCGCGTTGCCTAACGACTTCCTCTCCAGCGAGGCCGAATGGGAGGAGGCCATCAGAAGCACGGTACTCCGAAAGCAAGCCCAGGCTATCCAGAGGGCCCAGGAAAGAGCGGAGCGTCACGGCGTCTGTCCCTTACGTGGGCGCGGCCAGCGGCTACAATGGCCTCCCGTTAGGAGGTCCTGACAGTAGCTCCTCAGGATTAAATAAAGTTCGCTGTCTGTCTGTCTGTCTGTCTGTCTGTCTGTCTGTCTGTCTGTCTGTCTGTCTGTCTGTCTGTCTGTCTGTCGGTCGGTCGGTCGGTCGGTCGGTCGGTCGGTCGGTCGGTCGGTCGGTCGGTCGGTCGGTCGGTCGGTCGGTCGGTCGGTCGGTCGGTCGGTCGGTCGGTCGGTCGGTCGGTCGGTCGGTCGGTCGGTCGGTCGGTCGGTCGGTCGGTCGGTCGGTCGGTCGGTCGGTCGGTCGGTCGGTCGGTCGGTCGGTCGGTCGGTCGGTCGGTCGGTCGGTCGGTCGGTCGGTCGGTCGGTCGGTCGGTCGGTCGGTCGGTCGGTCGGTCGGTCGGTCGGTCGGTCGGTCGGTCGGTCGGTCGGTCGGTCGGTCGGTCGGTCGGTCGGTCGGTCGGTCGGTCGGTCGGTCGGTCGGTCGGTCGGTCGGTCGGTCGGTCGGTCGGTCGGTCGGTCGGTCGGTCGGTCGGTCGGTCGGTCGGTCGGTCGGTCGGTCGGTCGGTCGGTCGGTCGGTCGGTCGGTCGGTCGGTCGGTCGGTCGGTCGGTCGGTCGGTCGGTCGGTCGGTCGGTCGGTCGGTCGGTCGGTCGGTCGGTCGGTCGGTCGGTCGGTCGGTCGGTCGGTCGGTCGGTCGGTCGGTCGGTCGGTCGGTCGGTCGGTCGGTCGGTCGGTCGGTCGGTCGGTCGGTCGGTCGGTCGGTCGGTCGGTCGGTCGGTCGGTCGGTCGGTCGGTCGGTCGGTCGGTCGGTCGGTCGGTCGGTCGGTCGGTCGGTCGGTCGGTCGGTCGGTCGGTCGGTCGGTCGGTCGGTCGGTCGGTCGGTCGGTCGGTCGGTCGGTCGGTCGGTCGGTCGGTCGGTCGGTCGGTCGGTCGGTCGGTCGGTCGGTCGGTCGGTCGGTCGGTCGGTCGGTCGGTCGGTCGGTCGGTCGGTCGGTCGGTCGGTCGGTCGGTCGGTCGGTCGGTCGGTCGGTCGGTCGGTCGGTCGGTCGGTCGGTCGGTCGGTCGGTCGGTCGGTCGGTGATGAGGACTTCTGGGGCATCATGTCGCAGCAGGATGTTCTCGACGAAAAATTTCGCCACTTCGGCTGCGCTGCCTTTTGGTAGTGCTTTAGTTTCAGCAAAGCGGGTGAGATAGTCGCCACGACGATCCACTTATTCCCGGATGTTGACATCGGAAAGGGCCCCAACAAATTCATCCCAATCTGCTGGAATGGTCGGCGAGGAGGTTTGATCGGCTGTAATAATCCTGCTGGCCTTGTCGGTGGTGTCTTGCGTCGCTGACACTCTCGGCATGTCTTGACGTAATGGGCGACGTCGGCGGTCAGACGCGGCCAGTGATACCTTTCCTGTATTCTCGACACCGTCCGGGAGAATCCGAGGTGCCCAGCGGTTGGATCGTCGTGTAGGGCGTGCAGTATTTCTGGACGCAGCGCTGACGGTACAACAAGAAGGTAGCTGGCGCGGACTGGTGAGAAGTTCTTCACGAGCGGGTTGTTTTGTAGCGTGAACGAAGACAATCCACGCTTAAATGCCCTAGGGACAACGTCGGTGTGCCCTTCCAAATACTCGACTAGGGCTTTTAGCTCCGGGTCTCGTCGTTGCTGTTCGGCGAAGTCTTCCGCGCTTATTATTCCAAGGAATGCGTCGTCATCCTCGTCATCTTGCGGCGGTGGGTCAATGGGGGCGCGTGATAGGCAATCAGCATCTGAGTGCTTTCGTCCAGACTTGTATGTTACAGTGATGTCGTATTCTTGTAGTCTGAGGCTCCACCGTGCCAGCCGTCCTGAAGGGTCCTTTAAGTTAGCTAGCCAACACAACGCGTGATGGTCGCTGACCACTTTGAATGGCCTGCCATATAGGTAAGGGCGAAATTTCGCTGTAGCCCAAACGATGGCGAGGCATTCCTTTTCGGTTGTAGAATAATTGCCTTGCGCTTTTGACAACGACCGGCTAGCGTAAGCTATCACGTGTCCATGTCCATCTTTTCTCTGGACTAGGACGGCACCGAGGCCTAGGCTACTGGCGTCAGTGTGGATTTCGGTATCGGCGTGCTCGTCGAAGTGCGCAAGTACGGGCGGCGACTGCATGCGTCGTTTTAGTTCTTGAAATGCGTCGGCCTGCGCCGTTTCCCATTTGAACTCGACGTCACATTTAGTTAGCTGTGTCAGCGGCTCAGCAATGCGTGAAAAGTCCTTGACAAATCGCCTGTAGTAGGCACACATGCCAAGAAATCTACGCACTGCCTTCTTGTCGGTGGGCTGCGGGAACTTTGCGATGGCAGCTGTCTTCTGCGGGTCAGGGCGGACTCCAGACTTGCTGATGACGTGGCCTAGGAACAGAAGCTCATCGTAAGCGAAGCGGCACTTTTCTGGTTTCAGAGTGAGCCCTGATGACTTGATGGCCTCTAGTACTGTGGCAAGCCGCCTAAGGTGATCGTCGAAATTTCCGGCGAATACAACGACGTCATCCAAGTAAACGAGACAGGTCTGCCACTTCAATCCTGCTAAAACCGTGTCCATCACGCGCTGGAACGTTGCAGGCGCCGAGCACAGTCCAAATGGCATAACCTTGAACTCGTAGAGGCCGTCTGGGGTGATGAAGGCGGTCTTTTCGCGATCTCTTTCGTCGACTTCTATTTGCCAATAGCCAGACTTGAGGTCCATCGAGGAGAAGTATTTAGCGTTGCAGAGCCGATCTAATGCGTCGTCTATCCGTGGGAGGGGGTATACGTCCTTCTTCGTGATCTTGTTCAGACGACGATAATCGACGCAGAAACGTAGGGTTCCGTCCTTTTTCTTCACCAGGACAACAGGGGATGCCCACGGGCTTTTCGACGGCTGGATGATGTCGTCGCGCAGCATTTCGTCGACTTGTTCTCTTATAGCTTCGCGTTCTCGCGGCGAAACTCGGTAAGGGCTCTGGCGGAGTGGTCGAGCGTACTCCTCGGTGATTATGCGATGCTTGGCGACTGGTGTTTGTCGAATACTCGATGACGTCGAAAAGCAGCCTTTGTATCGTCGGAGCAGACTTCTGAGCTGCTGTTGCTTAATCACGGGGAGACTTGGATTAATGTCGTAGTCTGGTTCGGGAATTATGGTCGTCAGGGTAGATGCGGCGGAATCCGAGAGCACAAACGCATTACTGGTTTCCAGAATTTCCTCGATGTACGCGATCGTCGTGCCCTTGTTGATGTGCTTGAACTCCTGGCTGAAATTTGTCAGCAACACTTCAGTTTTCCCTCGATGCAGTCGAGCGATCCCTCTTGCGACGCAAATTTCACGGTCTAGCAGTAGACGTTGGTCGCCTTCGATGACACCTTCTACGTCAGCGGGTATTTCGGTGCCGACCGAAATAACAATGCTGGAGCGAGGCGGGATGCTTACTTGATCTTCGAGCACACTCAAGGCGTGGTGACTACGAGGGCTCTCCGGCGGTATCGCTTTATCTTCCGACAGCGTTATTGACTTCGACTTCAGGTCGATGATTGCGCCGTGTTGGTTTGGTCATGAATGGTTATTCTTGCCGTGCAGATTACAGTCGGCGTAATCAGGTGTCCTCCAGCGGTGCGAATTTGAGGGCCTTCCCATGCAGTCTTAACCTTCTTCAACTGGGCGGCGATATGTCCACTCATGACGGAGTAATCAGCACCTGTGTCCACTAAGGCGGTAACTGCGTGGCCGTCGAGAAGCACGTCGAGGTCGGTGGTTCTTTGTCTGGCGTTGCAGTTAGGTCTCGGCGTCGGATCACGGCTGCGTCGTGTTGAACTGAAGCTGGAACGTCGCGTCGTCAGGTCGTCTTTCGTCGTCGTATTCTTTGCTTCCAGACTTCCTCGGGACGGCGGCGTGTCGTTATGTCGCCGAGGTGGTCTCTTCGTCGTCTTTGTCGGTGGCGGAGGATCTTCGTCAGTTCGACGAACAGCAACCGCACCTCCATCGGTTGCTGCTTTTAGTTTTCCGGATATGGGCTCGTAGAACGGCCCCGGGCTGGGCCGGTGTATGGTCGGCGCTGCGGCGACAGGTAGCGGCCTGGTGACGGTGAACGGGACGGCCGTCGAGGGCTCCACTGAGTAGCGGCGAGGTAATCGGCGATGTCACGTGGGCGCTCGCCAAGCTGTGGACGCGGCGCGTTGACGGCGAACCCTCTCAGTCCCAAGTCGCGGTATTGGCATCGGCGGTACACATGGCCGGCTTCTCCGCAGTGATAGCAGAGCGGGCGGTGGTCGGGGGCTCGCCAAATGTCCGTCTTCCTCGCGTAGGTGCGGTGGGCGACGGGTGGGCGTGCTGGTGGCGGCCTTACAGGGCCCTGGCGCGGTCGCGGAGGGGTGCCTTGACGGCGTGCGACGGCGGCGTAGGTCATTGCTTCCGGCTTGGGCTGTGGTGATTCTGGTTGCACCTCAGGAACTCCAAGCGATCGGTGCACCTCTTCTTTCACGATGTCGGCGATCGAGGCCACTTGAGGCTGCGACGAAGGCAAGACCTTGCGCAGTTCTTCGCGCACAATGGCCCTGATGGTCTCGCGCATATCGTCCGTGGCCAGTGATTGAATTCCTGCGTAGTGGGTAGAGCTTGTACGGCGGTTGAATTGTCGGTTCCGCATTTCGAGTGTCTTCTCGATGCTGGTGGCCTCGTGAAGGAGCTCTTCTACGGTCTTCGGTGGGCTTCGTATCATTGCGCCGAAAAGTTCTTCCTTCACACCACGCATGAGAAGGCGGACTTTCTTCTCCTCGGGGATATCCGGGTCGGCGTGGCGGAACAGATGGTTCATTTCTTCCGTGAAGATGGCAACGTTCTCGTTAGGTAGCTGCACTCGGGCGTCCAGCATGGCTTCGGCCCTTTCCTTGCGCACGACGCTCGTAAAGGTGCGCAGGAAGCCGCTACGGCACAGGTCCCATGTCGTCAAGGTCGACTCCCGGTTCTCAAACCACGTTCTGGCGGCATCTTCTAAGGCAAAGTATACATGCCGCAGCTTGTCGTCGGAGTCCCAGTTGTTAAAAGTCGCGATTCGCTCGTAGGTCTCCAGCCAGGATTCAGGGTCTTCAGTCGCTGCTCCATGGAAAGTCGGTGGGTCCCGAGGTTGTTGTAGGATAACGGGGGACGCTGGGGCAGCCATTGGGGTTGTTTTGACTACGACCTTCTTTGTCGATTCAGGTAGAAGTCCATGCTCTGGGGGCAGTCCTTGCAGTCTGCGGCTAGCACGCTGGTCTTGGGCGATGTTGGTTTTGTCCTCGGGCTTCGGGCTTGGATCGCGGCTTTGCGGGGGCGTTCGGTACATGAACGCACTAGCACCTCCACCAGATGTCACGTGGTGGCGACGTTAAGAACACAGTAGCAATACTGTGAAAGACTAAACTAAATTTTATTGGGCGAACCTGTGCCCACAAAACAGGCTACACTTATAGCACAACGATAGCGGCGAACACAGTCGGCGATCGTCGAAAATCTGATCAGCGGGCCAAGCGCGTCGGCTTTTACACAGCAGTCGTCGAATGTTCCAGACTAATCGTTGGGACCCGCGTGTCTTCCACAAAGTTCTACACCATTCGCATCACGCGATGAAATCTGATAACACAAGGTTCGGCGACAACAGACAGCCGGATAGAAGCATCGATAACTTTCCAGAAACTTCGGATGCATGCAGGCGCGTCCCGCGCTGTGCGATAACATTTGTTAGGCGGCGAAACGTGGTCGCCCGATAAAGATAAGTACACGTGTCAATATTTGTCCACATTACCACATTGGTCAGAGCAGCTGTTGAACCTCAGCATGGCCCGTGTTCCTAAGAAGGGAGGCGAGATATAGTCCAACTTTCTCTCAAGGGATGTCCTCTGCGCTCTATCGATGCCCAAGTACAGAGGTCATTAAAGACTGTCACTAGGATTATGCAAGCGTTGAGCAAGGAAAGCCGCATTTTTGACGCCCCACATAGGTGTCGACCAAGGGCAACGACAGATGAAGAGGAGGCACTTGTGGTAGCTGCAGTCGTGGAGAACCCGTTTCAGTCGGTAACGGAAGTGCGGGAGCTGCTGGATGTGGACGCTTCTGTTAGAACACGGCGACGCCTCAGGAGCGCAAGTCCGCGAAGTCCTGTGGTTGCCCAAAAGCCCGTCCTCACTGCTTCGAACAAGGCGTCACGACTGCAATTTGCCGAAGCGCACGCCTCGTGGACTTCCGATGACTGGAGTCGAGTGTTCTCCGACGAGTGAACGTTTTTAACACGTCAAAACCAACGCGTGCGAGTGCGGCGAGCAAGAGGGACATGGCAAGAACGTTTCTTGAACGGACTTTACTTTGTGTGAAGAACTAAATTTAAAATTATTTCTATGCAGTTACGAGTCAGCCAATGAGCAGGAAGTCGCCGCGAGAGGACGCACCTGCGCGGACACGTGGGGCGTAGTGTCAATGCATGGTCTCGGGCCTCTACACCGCATAGAGGGCGCTCTTAATTCGCACAGCTGCTGTAGCGAAATCTTGGACAATGTGCCTTTATCTTACACCCACACCGCTTTCCCAGATGCTGATTTTGTGTTCCCGCACGACCTTGCGTGGGTGCACACTGCGAAGGTTGAGAAACAGCACCTAAAAACTCGTAGGGCCCATCTGCTCCGCTGACCGGCCAAGGGCGCTGACATGACACCTGCGAAAATGTAGGGGGGCGCATAAAAGCAGCCACGTTGCAGCACTATATTTGTTGGGCGACTGTTGAGAACTGTTTGTAGTTGGTCACAAAGGGTTGGAGCATCATAGAGCAAATAATTGATTGCCTGCAGTGTACTCTTCACTGCCGTCTAGAATGGCAGCACTGGTTGCTGCAAAGGGGGATATGACAAAATATTAACGAAATTCAAACAGCGAATAATTCCAGTTTACAGCTGTTACTTCTCTAAGTGTTCCAATAGTTTGTGAAAAGTACAAAAGAAAGAAGAAGGTCGAACGCTTGTATTCCGTGGCCTGTTTCCTGCATTGTGTGACTAAAAGAGCCCGGACGAAAATAACAAACAAAAAAACTTACGTAACGATTTTCAAGTAACTAAGGTAACGGTAAGCCCGAGAAACACGCCGTTTGAACTGGAAGCATCTCAATTTTGTTTTGTCATAATGAAATAACCACCGAGCAAAAAAAAAAAAAAAACACGTCTGTCTGTCTAGCATACGACAAGCGAGCCATATGAGCGAGCGCTCCGATGACGTGATGCGCACGAGGGGAAGCTACTCTCGCCGCGAATGCTCACAGATGTTCTGAGGCGCCGCCTAACTGCGCCGGAAGTACAGAAAGCCACGCGCTCCCATGTTCTCGCTCAAAAAGATCGCGACTGCAGCCGCCCTGTTGCCACGCTCTTTGTCACGTTTACGTGGAGTGATCCCTGACGCACGTTGGGAAACGGAATAGCGACACAAGGAATACGGCGGTCACGCCAGACGAACGACAGTGAGACAGCTTCGATTGTATAATTTAATATTGCTAATCTTGCGGTAGGGACGCACATAGGCACCCAAAGAATGAAGGAATCTACAAATTAATTAATACAGAACTAATGCAATGCAATTATTTGTATAACTAAAAGCTTTTTTTTACTGAATCTGTTTATCTGTTACGCAATTTTTTGCACTGGGTGGCGCAGCTTACTGCTCCTACAGGCGGCGTTTTATTGGTTTTATACTTTCGCAACTGTGACTATAGCGGTGACTTCCGCGATAGAGCATCCTACAATAATTACTTGTAGGAACTAAGGCACTGCGATCGTTTAGCAACCGTAGGCTTTATAGAGTTTCCTACAATATAATGGGCGAAATTCAGGCGTGGCATTCGTTGAGCCACCATGTGAATAAGCGTGCGTCTATTTGTCGTACAAAAATCCCTCACGTGACCAGATCCTAGGTGCCTAGGGACAGCATCATTTAGGGATTTTTGAGAAGGCGCGATGCTGGCGCCGAGCGACGCCGTGGCGTGTTCGTCCTCGGCGTGATCGTTTTCTGGAGCGCGCGTTGTTCAACATTGCTCATGTAATCGTGCGTGCGTTGCTTATGTGTTGGTTGTAGGTTCTGTGTTACTTGGTGGAAAGCCGTGAGTAATGGCGGTGCGGCAATGTGGCTTTGGCCTCGATGAGCTCTGGCACTACAGAATCTGCGTTGTGTGACCCGTGCTTTCTTGAGAACCCGGCGGTGGTCACAATTGAAATATCGAAGTGGCCTAGCGCCTCGGCAGCGAAGTTCTGCGAACCGCGATGTGGCGTCGCCGTGTCCGACTTTGCTTAACGGACATCGAGGGATGTGCTGCTCGCTGCAAGTCATGTAAATGCAACTGCGTCGACCGCCCACTGTTCAGCGCTGAATGTGTGTTTGCTGTGCTGTGCTTGAAACGATTGATGCAGCCGTGCAGCGGGGGTGGCGGAGGAGCAGAGTGGCTTAGGGTTTCCGCGTTCACAGACATGTGCTCCCGTCTTGGTCTCATTAGCGGCTGTCGCGGGATTGTGGTGTCTAGCTCCTTACCTAGTATGAAGTTTACGACGCTAACACACAGCATGTTCACGTTTTTCCGCGCTATATGTCATTTGCATGACGGCCGAGTTGAAAACGAGACATATAGTGTTCTTTGCGTTTGTGTGTTGTAAATTACTTTCTATTGTGGAAGTTCTGGGAGTCTTATTACGCAAGGAGTGCGAACGTAAACATAAACACATATGTGTGTCTGAAATTTTGAATTACCCATAATACCCTTTACGACTGATAAGTGGGCTACACGGCCTGTGTGAATCAGCTACCGTATATTGCGACGCTCTTCCGTGTGGTAGAACGATGCATGGTGCGCGTTTATTTCTGTACTGTTGTAAAAACCATTTGTTTATTCACTCAATACAAATGTACGGCTTCTTCGCCGCAGCACAGCTTAGTTACGCGGTGAATCATACTAGAAGTGAGAGGGGGCCGCTATCAGCCAGCATAGTATGTCCACTTAGGTGACCTGAGAGGCCGCGGGTGCGCGAGTGTATAATTAAAGAAGTCTTATTATCTCCAGTGACAGTGGCCCCTTTTCACTTTTAGTATGCTTCACCGCAGTACATTGCTTAGGCTTCACCGCGACATAATAGTGTATTGCGAGAAAGATAATCGTAAAAGGCCTAATTATGCAACGTTTCTTTTGTAGCTTGCTACACCGCAATACAGGGTTGTAAATAAGAATCGTGCAGTAAAGCATACTGAGAGTGGAAAGGGCACATAGGTTTACACTGTGCTCATTACTTTCAATTGTGACATAATTTGCAAGTGCATCTGTGCTCGTGGTAAGCTTCATTGACAATTCTTTGTACATTACAAATTAATATTGCAATGAAGCTTACTAAAGCACATTCGCCATTATGGTACGTGTTATTCACCTTCAATGCAGGAGCACAATGTGGATTCTTGCCCCTGCTTTTGGCTGGACTGCACATGCTCTTTGAGAATTGATTCATTGTTCATAAGCGCACTGGTACTTTACTCTAAACTGGAGGGCTCAAGTTGATATGAAAGCACAATTTTTATTAAGGGGACAAGATGTTGCCAAGATGGTTGCAGCACAGCTTTTTTTTTCTACCAGGCACCTTTTCTACTTGAAGCTTCCATTGCAGTGTTTCGCACATCATTGAACCAGCACATAGTGCATATAAATATTGGACACTGATTGGGAACACCACCTAAGTTCATGCCCACATATAGTAAAAAGATGTAGCACGACCAGACAAAATAAAAGAAAGGGGTGGGCTGTAGCAATACTAAGTGTTAAATGGTGCTTTATCCTTTCCCTTGAGTTTTCTGTTTTTGTGCTTTTTATGAATCCTCCGCAGTAACCATGCGAGTGCTGAGCTTGAGCTTGTTGGTTTCAAGTCTCATGGTTGTTGCTAACAGAACAGTGTGATAAACGAACAAGGGCTTGGAGGCATCCATTCACCTTGCTTGCCTCATGGTGCTGCTTCATAAGCACCGTGAGCATTCAGGCCAACTAGGAAGGGAGGTTTGTTGCAATTGCTTCTGAACTTTATTGCCACCAAACCAACAGTGCTCTCAATGACAGCTTTTGGACAGTAGAATGCTTGCACCCAGCAAAGTCTTAAGAAGGAAGAATTCAGGATGTGCAAAATAGGCTTTTGAAGCTGGCAGCATTACTGAAGGGGCTTTGCCCATCTGCCCTCTTTATGGATACACAAAGATGATTTCCTCTTTAAGAGGAATTGTTTCAGAGGTCGTTACATGGCAACAGTGTTGGGTGTTTAGTAGCTTGTCTTTGCCCACTGTTAATAACCTGTTCCTTCTCCAGTGCCCCTGTGAAGTGCCTACTTTTTGGACACAATGTGCTCTCCATGCATTCATGCATTTTTAGCTTGTAAAGACGTCTATTACCCCTTGCCTCAAGCTGGTCTTTGCTGATGTCACCCAAGAAGGCATTGGGGAGTATGGCAATGTACGCTTACAAAACACTGTCGATACCAGTGAAACTAAATTAATGGAGCTGCTGTTCTTTTTTTGTCCACTCCATCCTTGTTAGTTACAATGAGCAATGTCCGAACAGAAGGCATATGTAGTTGGTCGTGCATAGCCTGCGCACTAAGACTTGTTGGCATGTTATGACCTTAGCACAGTGTTTATATGTAAAGTATATATGTATATGTGTATATGTATATGTAAGACGAAGAGGTTGGCGGGGAACAGGCCGCTCCTGGTCCTAGGCGACTTCAACGCCCCTCACACTACATGGGGTTACAAATACCAATCTAAACGAGGCAAGGCTCTTGCACAGGCAATGGAGGACCAAGGAATGGCGCTCCTTAATGAACCGGGCGTCGTCACCCGAAAGGGAAACAGCGTCAACAGGGACACCACCCCGGACCTGTCGTGGATGGCGGGCTCCCTAGAAGTGGCCTGGCGGAACGAAGACGTAGACCTGGGCTCCGACCACAGCATCATAAGTGTAACGATCAAGGGACCAAGGTACCGGGCAGCCCTCGGCAAAGCCCGGATCACCGACTGGGACCGAATGCGCAAGCACACGGACGAAGAAAACGAGACCTCCGGAGACAACGAGGAGGAGGGCAGACATCAAACGTACGCAGAATGGGCGCGAGAACAAAAGATCGCGCTCGACAGATTTAGTCAAGAAGTTGTAACAACGATGCAGACGCCCTTCGTCGACGCCAAACTAGCACACATGTGGGAGGCGCGGCACTCGCTCACACGAAGATGGAAGCGTCAACGACAAAACAAGAAGCTCGTCAAACGCATTGCGCTCCTCAACAAACAGATCGCCGAATACGCAACCAAGCTGTGCCGAGAGAACTGGATGAGTACGTGCGACGGGCTGCAGGGAAAGCTCTCGGCGCGCAAGACCTGGTGCCTGCTCAGACACCTGATCGACCCGTTGAGCAGCAAGACCGCAACCAACCGCAACCTCACCAAAGTTCTGAACGCTTACGATGGCAACGGCCAAAGGCTCATTGAAGACCTCAAGGCGATCTATTTCAAGACGGAGAGAGGGCGGTTTCCAATACCGGACGAGTACGGGGGACCGGAAAATCCGGCATTGGATGAACCGTTCACCATCACGGAGTTATTAACAGCCATAGACGAGAGTAATAAGACGAGCGCACCCGGAACGGATGCCATTACATACAAGCTGCTCAATAACATGAGTGATGCGGTGGCACGCGGGCTCCTGGGTCACATTAACAGAACCTGGGAAAGCTCGAAGTTGCCCGCAGAATGGAAAGAGGCCGAGGTACGGTTCATACCTAAACCCGGCAAACCTCTGACGATCGAGAACATGCGCCCTATCTCGCTCACGTCCTGTGTGGGCAAGGTCATGGAACGCATGGTTCTCAGAAGACTTCAAGCACACCTGGACGAGACAAAATAGATGCCAGCGACCATGTATGGATTCCGCCAGCACCTGAGCACCCAAGACGTCCTGATCCAATTACACGAATTAGTGATTAAAAGAGCAACGAGGCACGCGCCCCGGGGTATACTGGCTTTGGACCTGAAAAGGGCCTTCGACAACGTGTCCCACGCCAGCATGCTCGAGAACCTGCGCAAGACGAGTTGTGGCCGCAAGACCTACGGCTATATTAAAGATTTCCTAACCAATAGAACAGCAACTATCCGGATAGGAAATGAACGGTCAGAGCCTGTGGAGCTCGGAGACAGGGGTACCCCACAGGGGTCTGTCCTGTCGCCTCTGCTTTTCAACCTAGCACTCCTGCCCCTGCCTGAACTACTCAATCAGATCGAGGGCGTGGACCACGCGTTCGATGCCGACGATATAACGGTGTGGACGAACCGCGCGGGGTCCGACGCCTGGGCGGAGGAAGCCCTGCAGAGAGCGGCAACGACCGTCCACGAGTATGCCACGACCTGCGGCCTGAGCTGTGCTCCACAGAAATCGGAGCTGCTGCTCATGGTACAGCCCGGAAGACCGAAGAAAGAGCCGCCGCCAAACATAATCATCACCATCGACGGCACAGTGATCAAACCAACGCAGCAGATCCGGATACTGGGCCTTCTGTTGCGCAGCGACGGCAAGGCGCACGCAGCCGTCAACAAAATCAAGACCACATCGGAGCAAGTCCTGAGCATGATCCGGAGAGTCACCAACCGGAACAGAGGAATCAAAGAAGAAGACGCACTGCGCCTGGTGCAGGCATTCGTCATGTCACGCGTAACGTACTCCGCCCCGTACCTCCAGCTTGCGAAGGTGAACCGCGAGACGCTGAACACGACGATAAGGAAAGCAGTGAAACTCACGATGGGCATCCCAGTCTACTTGTCAACGCAGAAGCTGCTGGAAATGGGTGCCCACAACACGGTGGAAGAGCTGGTGGAAGCACACCTATCCCACCAGAGAGTGAGGCTGAGCCGGACAGAGCACGGTCGGGCCATCCTACGCAAGATAGGATGGCAAATTGAACAGCAACCGACAACGGAGCCACTCCCCACAACGTGGAGAGACATTATTAAGATGAAGCCTCTCCCCCGGAACATGCAGCCGGGGAGGAACGACCAGAGACGCTCTGCGCGGGCCAAGGCAATGGCTCGACAGCTGGAAAAGGACCCAGAGGTTCTCTACGCGGACGCCTCGCTTCCCAAGCACGGAACCAGAGCAACGGCGGTCGTCACCACCATCGATAAACTGGTCACAGGCGCGTCGATACGGATGACGAATATAGCCGAAGCAGAAGAAGTGGCCGTGGCCCTCGCACTCGCACAACCGGGAGTGAGGACCGTGGTCACAGACTCCCAGACTGCCTACGCAAGCTACCGCAAAGGGAACATCTCTCCCGCGGCACTAGCGATCCTCACCAAATGCAAATCACCGGGACGGGCCGTTGAGCTCATGTGGGTCCCGGCTCACTCGCAAGTGGAAGGCAACGCACTCGCCGACCACTATTCCCGAGAACTGTCAATCCGGGCCGAGGACGAGCCAGAGCTACCGCACCCCGTGACAATTAAGCTACAAAGAAATCACGCAAATGTACAGAAGTGGCAGATGTAGGCTTCCCCGTCCGCATCCGCAACTCAGCCGACAGCAGCAAACGATCTTGCGACGCACGCAAGCGCGGTCGCTAGCGCATCCCGTGCTCTTGCACAAGATGTTCCCAACAGAGCATGACACTTCATGCCCTTTTTGCAGACGGTCAAAAGGCACTCTAGCACACATCATTGCAGAGTGCACTAAGCTCAAAAACCCCCCACCATCCCTACCCCCCACCCTCCCTAGCCCCAACCCCCCCGAGCGATGGGAGACCTTGTTGTCCAGCCCCGACCTACCGACCCAGCTCGCGCTGGCGGCTAGGGGCCAGGAATTGCTGGACGCATATGGGACCTGAGAATAAGGTTCCACCCCAACTGGTGCCAGCGAGCACCAACCGTCACTAAGCGCTCAGTTCAAAAGTTGATTCTCTCTCTCTCTCTGATGTGTTGATGACTTCCTTCTCTTTATCATGCTTTGCCTGGTGGAGCCAGCAAGTGGGTCAACCAGATGTTCAACAGGCTTCCCACTAGTTTTCCCAGAGTCTCCTTACCAGGGTGCTGCTCATAGATATCTGTTTTCTTGACCTTGCACTGCACTTCAACCATGGCCACACCTGCTAAACCTATAGCATGCGATCAAAAAAGTGCTATACATCATGTTGCTCCAAACTCGTAACATGTGCTACAAGGCCTTGAGGAACACCCGCATTTATTTATGCCCTCATCATGCTGTATGAAGCTTCGCATGATAAGTGCGACAATTAACATCTGCTGGTTTCTCAGTGTTATTCCTGTCCAGCTTACTGAAAGCTATCCTGAGTGTTTCAAAAAGCAAACGACCGCTGCTAGACAAGAAGTGCTTAAAACAAGGGTCGCTATAACAACATATGTCACACGAAATGAAGGCCATTGAGTATACAGGCGGTTTACTGCATATCCGACAAGCTTGGTTCTCCCTTTGCTAGTGAGTGAACTCAACTTGCCCCGAATACATGGCCTGTGACAAACTATGTGCCAGATGCTGTGTCCCCTGCAAAGCTGAAGATGCGTATGAGATCCTGACACCCTGCGGCGGCTTCTACACTGGGCAAACAGGCTACTATAAAAATGACTCTCTTTACTAATATGCTAATAACATGAAAACGGGCAGAAATTTGGCTATTCGTTGGACCCAACTGCAGGTGCAAGCCACCCTTCCACCAGATGTGTGTTGTTCACAGAAACTGGAGCTATACAAATGCAGATAAAAACAATGATGTTTGAAAGTAGTAGAGCTGCACTATATTCTGCACAAGCAGTGCTATCTGCAGCGCTGGTACCTTATAGCCACAATTCATGGCTGCACTACCATGCAAAGGCACTATTCTTGAATTATTAACTTCTATCATATTTATGGTGGCCATATATTGCAATTACATATCATCCGCATTGTGTGCAATATGGTTAAATGTCAATTATGATAGCCATTCCTAATCTGAAATGCAACAAAAGAGCAAATATAGGCAACAAGCCATTCCTAATCTGAAATGCAACAAAAGAGCAAATATAGGCAACAAATTGCAATTCAAAGAGACAAAAGGCAACCAGTGCACAGGATAAGTGACAGACTTCCTTTTATTAAAAAAGAAACGTGACATGTGTCATGCCACCACCAGTGGGTAGCAATGTTTCAAGCTTGGGTGACAGAGGCAAATCTTAGCAAAATGCTACAATCGCGCTGTAAAACGGCCTTGGACACAAAAAACCGACATCATATTGTACAGAATGAAAGGGCAAGACTTCATCTAAGAACAGTCTATGGCACCACATGCTTGTAATGGTGTAAAAAATGTTGACATGCCCTACCCATAAAGAAAAAGCAACAAACACAGAAAACACGCCTTAAAATGCAATGTGCAGAGTCTGAAACCAAGAAAAAACAGCCCGAAAAAGGTTTCGCTAAGTCTTTCAATGATTAGAATTGTCAAACTGTATCATCACTTCTTAATGAACCTGCACAGCTGAAAAGGAAGGAAGGAAAGCGCAATAGCAGGGCTGCAGAAAATGTCACCGAATAAATATACTTTGCTTACCAACAATACCTGTGGTTTAGTTGTGGTCTGTGTATAAACTAATTGTGTATAAATATTTCTTGTTTAGAATGGATGAGCGGATAGGGAAAAAATGACCATAAGAGCACCAGGTGTATGCATAGTCTAAGCACAAAAAGCCACTGCTTTCTTAGTTTTTTTTCTCTGTATTACTATTCATGAGTATTTAGGTGCCTTATTAGCACTGCTAACATCCCACTGCAAAACACAAAATTGGGCAAGTTGTGGCATAAAGAAAATTGCAGTTTCACTCATAATGTGAAAATGATGCAGTAGCTGGTGAAATATGCACAGGAAGCTTACTTCATGCAGTGTTTGCTGAAGTGAACACTTGCCAATGCAAGTCGGTAATCTCCTTAAAAAAGTAAAATAAGTAAGAGTCCTATTTATTTGTGGGAGTTGTGCCTCAGTGTTGAAGTGGAAAGACTCGGCTTTTCTTCCTCCTCTTTCACATCCGGACTTAGCCACTGATCTACACCAAAACAACCCTTTAGCTTCTTACTGCTGAATTCGTTTTGGTTTTCTCAAATCTATATTTGGGCTACGCATTGCTATATCTCGCGCTTTGCTTGAGGAAAACAAGACACCAGCAGCTCCATCCAGTAAATCTGAGAAGCCAAACACTAGAAGATTAACGAAGCAGATGCACCCAATCATTGTCATCACATGCAAGAAGAAAACTTAACATAGGACTGCCTTCACAAGTGGGAAGGTGATGTGTAAGAACTTGAAGGTGTGGATGCCAGCTCTATATACAGTATGCAGACATTGAGCAGGTGTTAGCCAATCTAGGCACCTGTTGGCTAGATCACGCTCTCCGGGATCAGTATTCACCACGACTCTACCTTCAGCAGAGTGGCTGAAATGTAGAAATGTGGACTGCCACTCTTTTGATCGTATGTTTGAATCCTCGCAGCACAATGAGAACTTTATTTGCAATATTCTAACAAGAAATTCGGGAATTCCAGCGACAACATCAGTAGACATCAGAACCAGGGGAGTTAGCCCATAGCAGCTATTGCTGTGAAAAACAAGACTGGCATAAGCACAAGAATTGAGATGGGCATACTACATGCCTTTGTTCTGGTAGTGGTCCACTACTTTGGTGCTACAGTTAATGATCTCCACTGTCACTGGACATAATAAGAGTTCTTAAATTATACACTCGCGCACCCGCCGCCTCTCAGGTCACCTAAGTGGACATACTATGCTGGCTGATAGCGGCCCCCTCTCACTTCTAGTATGATTCACCGCGTAACTAAGCTGTGCTGCGGCGAAGAAGCCGTACATTTGTATTGAGTGAATAAACAAATGGTTTTTACAACAGTACAGAAATAAACGCGCACCATGCATCATTCTACCACACGGAAGAGCGTCGCAATATACGGTAGCTGATTCACACAGGCCGTGTAGCCCACTTATCAGTCGTAAAGGGTATTATGGGTAATTCAAAATTTCAGACACACATATGTGTTTATGTTTACGTTCGCACTCCTTGCGTAATAAGACTCCCAGAACTTCCACAATAGAAAGTAATTTACAACACACAAACGCAAAGAACACTATATGTCTCGTTTTCAACTCGGCCGTCATGCAAATGACATATAGCGCGGAAAAACGTGAACATGCTGTGTGTTAGCGTCGTAAACTTCATACTAGGTAAGGAGCTAGACACCACAATCCCGCGACAGCCGCTAATGAGACCAAGACGGGAGCACATGTCTGTGAACGCGGAAACCCTAAGCCACTCTGCTCCTCCGCCACCCCCGCTGCACGGCTGCATCAATCGTTTCAAGCACAGCACACCAAACACACATTCAGCGCTGAACAGTGGGCGGTCGACGCAGTTGCATTTACATGACTTGCAGCGAGCAGCACATCCCTCGATGTCCGTTAAGCAAAGTCGGACACGGCGACGCCACATCGCGGTTCGCAGAACTTCGCTGCCGAGGCGCTAGGCCACTTCGATATTTCAATTGTGACCACCGCCGGGTTCTCAAGAAAGCACGGGTCACACAACGCAGATTCTGTAGTGCCAGAGCTCATCGAGGCCAAAGCCACATTGCCGCACCGCCATTACTCACGGCTTTCCACCAAGTAACACAGAACCTACAACCAACACATAAGCAACGCACGCACGATTACATGAGCAATGTTGAACAACGCGCGCTCCAGAAAACGACCACGCCGAGGACGAACACGCCACGGCGTCGCTCGGCGCCAGCATCGCGCCTTCTCAAAAATCCCTAAATGATGCTGTCCCTAGGCACCCAGGATCTGGTCACGTGAGGGATTTTTGTACGACAAATAGACGCACGCTGTGAATAATGGGAAGTACATGGATTTGTCTGATCTTCGTGCTTGTGGATTCAGACATTCTTGTGGATTCGTTTATTACGCTTTGTATGCCTTGATTGTCGTAAATTTCAGAGCAATTATAACTTTTCTAAGTGTAGAAGACGATGCGAAGATGCACAATCGCTACTAACTGCAACGCTTCAGCTTGTCCAGGTGGCGAAGTCAAAACGCGCCAAGCGTCTCAAGGCACTGGCTTCAAAAAAATTAAATTATGGGGTTTTACGTGCCAAAACCACTTTCTGATTATGAGGCACGCCGTAGTGGGGGACTCCGGAAATTTCGACCCCCTGGGGTTCTTTAACGTGCACCTAAATCTAAGTACACGGGTGTTTTCGCATTTCGCCCCCATCGAAGGCACTGGCTTGCCCGCGATAAATTCATAAGGGCGTTATATGTCGCTTGTCGATGCATGCGTCTGTGGCGTAATGGTGCCACTATCGGGCGCCTGCGCAAGAGGTCCTGTGTTCGAATACTGCTATCGGACAACGTTAATTATGTTTATTTAATTATTTATTACCCAGTACATTGTTGAATATGTCGAGTTTACAAAGCCACGAGGCCGCTTGAAGCCAGAAGGACGAAATTTAGGCAAATCCATGTACTTACCGTAACTCCCATACCGGCTCAACCACTCCAATTGCAGCTTCCGTAGACACTAGCACCAGAGTTCCCTGTAATAATTATTGTACAGGGTTCTGCATTTTTCGCTGCGACTGTTCGAAAAATATTTTGCGCTCACCGCTGCTCTGTTCGTGCTCAAATTTTGCTGAGAGATCGCATTTTGAAGTCTATGTCGTTTAGTGTAACAGTTGACGCAATTGATTGCCTGGTTTTTAAGGAAGAAAGTGCAAATTTACCTTCGCCTATGGGGATGCGAGCTGTTGCCGCGATGGCGCAAGTGGATAGATGGATGGATGGATGTTGTGAGCGTCCCCTTTGGAACGGGGCGGTGGTTTGCGCCACCAAGCTCTTGCTATTATACTGCCTAATGTCCTACCTAAGTTAAACAATAAAAAAAATAAACAATATGAACTCCCACACCCAAGTTTTCTGATCCTAGCTATATTGCTAACTGTGCTGTTGTACGTCTGTGGTTTCTTTTTTATTTTTTTGTTAATTTTTTTTTTTTTTTTTGTCGTTTCCCTACTTTCCGTCCACCAATCCTCCAAGCGCCTCTTACTAATGCCTATTGCGGACATGTTTACTTTTCCACTGCTCTCGCTGAACCCAAGGGCTTCAAGGAGGCCAGTGGTGCCTAAATCGACCGCTGGGTAGACGTCTTCACATTCTAATAAAACATGCTCCATAGTTTCCCTAGCTTTACCGCAGCAAGCACATGCTTCTTGTTCCTTCTTATATCTCGCTTTATAGGTGCGTGTTTTAAGGCATCTCGATCTCGCTTCGAAAGGTAATGAGCTTCCCTTTGAGTTATCATAAATTGTTTCTTTCCTGATTTCGTTTTTTACTCTTAAGTAGTTACTCATGGCAGGTTTCTTTACCATTGCCGCCACCCATGAGATTATTTCAGCCTCTCTGACTTTCCGCTTGACCGTCTTTGTTGCTGTGCTGCCCACCCTACAAGCCGCATACTTGCTGGTAAGCTTCCTAGTTCTTTTCCTCCACTGTGAATCAATCTTTTTCCTGTAGATACCTGAACACTCTCCCAGCCCATTTACTTTCTTCCATATTCCTCAGGCGTTCTTCATACTCAATTTTACTGCAAGCTTCCCTCACTTCAAAACTAGTCCAGCCCATATCACCCTGCACAGCTTCATTTGTAGTCTTCCCGTGAGCGCCCAATGCGAGGCGACCCACTGACCTTTGGTTCCCACCGATTCCTGATTGTACGACTGATTTAAAGCGAACAACCGCATTTCCAAAAGTAAGTCCTGGAACCATTACACCTTTCCACATACCTCGGAGGACCTCGTACCTATTGAATCCCCATAACGCTCTGTGCTTAATTATGGCTGCATTTCTCTTCCCCTTCACTGTTATTGTTTTTTCCTGTGTTTCCATATATCTATTGCCCTCGTTTATCCATATACCAAGGTATTCATATTCTGTTACCCGAGCTATTTCCTGGCCCTGTATCTCCACTGTCTGTTCACTGTTTTCATTGAATACCATAACACCTGATTTTCAAACCCTAAATTTCAAACGTAAATTGTTGCCTTCCTGTCCACAGATATTAGCCAGACGTTGCAAATCACTTTGCTTGTTAGCTAGCATCACAATGTCATCCACATAAAATAAACCTGGGAGCTGCTGCTCTGAGCGCCTGCTTGTACGAGACATTAAACCCGATATTACTTCCTTCTAGCGCCCTCTCTATCCTCACCATGTACATCATAAACAGCAGCGGCGATAAAGGGCACCCCTGTCTCAGTTCCTTGTTGATATGAACTTTCTCCTCGCTTCTCATCCCTTCCCATTCAACACAAACGGTATTTTCTAGGTAAATCTCTCTCAAAAGCTGTAGACAATCGTCACCTAAGCCTTCCCCTTTCAGAATATCCCACAAAATGTTGCGGTCTACGTTGTCATAGGCTCCTGTAATGTCTGAAAAGGTCACATATAACGGTCTGCTTTCTACTTTTGATATTTCAATACACTGAGTAAGAACAAATAAGTTATCTAAACGCCTACCTATTACGAAGCCATTCTGAAGTTCTCCCAAAATGCCATTATTCTCTGCCCAAGCTCGAAGCTTTAATTTGATTGCCTGCATTGCTAGCCTATATATTACCGATGTAATGGTCAACGGTCTATACGAGTGAATTCTATCTTTCTCCACCTTGCCTTTATAAATTAAATTCATTCTACTTTGTCGCCAACTGTCTGGTATTCGTTTATCTTTTATTGTTTGTTCCACTGCTTTCACCAGAGCTTCCTTACTTTTCGGCCCTAGTTCATTAATTAGCCTAACGGGAACCTCGTCTAGTCATGTGGCTCTGCGCTTAGGAATTTTCTCTTCCGCTTTCTTCCAGTTGAAATTTGTCAGCACGAGCTCCTTTTCCACTTGGGTCTCTTTCATGCTCTTTTTTTCTTCAAATACAACCTCGTCATTGCCTTGGAAAGATTCGGCTGTTATTTTTCGGATGTAATTTATCGCCGCTTCTCCTTCCAGTCTGTTTTCATCTTCTTTACAGCTTATGTAAAGCGTGAATATCTTTAAAGGCCGCTTCTTCCATGGCTGTAGCACAGTCATAGAAGCTGGTGTTGGAATCGCACCGCTGGCACGAGTTGTTGCAAACTCAGCGCTGACGCCCGTTGTTGCAATCGGGTCGCAAGCCCCAAGGGTAGCGTTGGCCTGGCGGCCTGGGGCACTGGAAGCATCCGAAGGTCCCGGCAAAGCATGAGTCGACTGGTAACAGAACAACTGGTTTATTCTAACATCGCAAAAGAGCGGGCGGTCAGGTCGACCGAAGTGAGAGACGGGAGAGCACGTAACTCGACAGAAGAAATCGGAGCCTCTCTCCTGGCGTCCGGGGGCAGCTGCTCTTATACTCTCGGCGTCGCGGGCAAGAAGGAAGGTCACGGGATGAGACCACGTGACGGCGGAGCTCGGACGAGCTGAGAGACAAGTTGAGACGAGTGTAGTGACGCATCGCCTGGCCGGCGCCTGTCAGACCTCCTCGCTTCACACTTGGGGAGCTCCTCTCCCCGGCTGCTGCGCTTTGACAAGCGTGGCACACACACACACACGCACACACGAAGACACGTGGCACTGAAACACGCCTGGACGCGCTTGGCGGGGAGGCGTATCGGCGGCGCTGAACGGGCCAAAATGTCCGCTGCTTGGAACGAAGCCCCGGCGTCCGTTGCATCCGCGCCGGCTATACCGCGCGCCGTAGGCGAAACGTAACAGACCGCCCCGCCGGGGGAAGGAGATCCCGATGGTCAGGGGACTGCATCCGCTGTCCGGAGGGATGTCGCTTGATGATGCTCATAACCGAAGACGGTCGTCCTTCGGCGTTTCTAAGTCACACTGCAAAGTGACTTAGAGAGAGTTGACATTTTTGTTCTCGTTCCCGGCAAGCGTTAGAACTACGCCGAAACTCAACCGCTCAGTCAGCAAGCACGAAACAACCCTCACCAAGTCCTGCCAGGCTCTTTCCCCTTTTATACCACTGCCTAGTTCCTTACAGTAGTTTTGCAGCACTCAGAACACATCCACAAATTGAAAAATTGCACTAGAAAGCACGTCATCACTTTAAAACACTACACAAAAGCAATAGGTTAAAAAAAAATCCTGCCTCAGGAAGAAAAACATCAGTAACAAACAATTTTGAGGCTGATTCCCACGTTAGGGGCTTCGACTTAAGCCATCGGCGTTACCGTTGAGACTCCCCTTTTTGTAACGCACCTCAAAGGAATGTTGTTGCAAAGCGAGGCTCCAGCGTAGGAGGCGGCCATTTGTGGAAGAGATAGTCTGCAGCCATTGGAGAGGGCAGTGATCCGTCTCGAAGCATGCGAAGCGGAGATCGCAGCGAGCGACCGTACACTAGCTCAGCTGGCGAAAACCCCGTAGCCGCATGCGGCGCTGTCCTCAATGCAAACATCACCCCAGGCAGACACAGCTCCCAGTCAGTTTGTTGTTCAAAACACAATGCTCTCAACACGCGCTTCATGACGGAGTGGAGCTTCTCAACGGAATTCGACTGGGGGTGGTGCACTGAGCTGTGTAACAGCTTTACCCCGCACCTTTCGAGAAAGGCTGTCGTCAAAGCGCTAGTAAACACTGTGCCCTGATCTGATTGGATTTCCGCAGGAAAACCAACTCGCGCAAATATGGACAGTAGTGCATTGACTATCTCAACTGAGCTGAGTTCTTTAAGCGGCACTGCTTCAGGGAACTTTGTCGCTGGGCAGATCGCAGTCAAAATGTGTCTGTACCCCGTGGTTGTTACCGGCAGAGGTCCCACTGTATCAATAACGAGCCGTCTGAAAGGCTCCGTAATGATAGGTACCAACTTCAACGGCGCCCTCGATTTGTCCCCTGGTTTGCCCACCCGCTGACAGGTGTCGCATGTCTTCACAAAGTGGTCTGCGTCCCGAAAACACCCTGGCCAATAGTACTCTTGCAAGAGACGGTCCTTAGTTTTCTTAACTCCTAGGTGTCCGGACCACGAACCCCCATGCGACAAGCGCAACAGATCCTGACGGTAGCACTGAGGCACGATCAGCTGATCGAACTCCACTCCTCTGCGGTCTAGATACTTCCGGTACAGGACCCCACCTCTTTCCACAAAGCGAGCATTTTTCTTGGCGATACCTTCCTTGACAATGCAGCGTATGTTTTCTAGGCTGCCATCCTTCTTTTGCTCGGCTATCAAAGCCGACCGGCTGACTTTTAGCAACCTGTTAAGTCCATCTGACGTAGGCGCGATGAGCAAATCTGCAGATAGCTCTTCTAACTTTCCCGTGTCGGGCATTTCCTCTCCAGTATCTGGTGCCTTCAACGCTACAGGCTCAATTTTATTCAGTTCGGGCGTGCTCTGAATATTAGCTTGCTGCGCCTCTGACCCTTTCTCATCGTACGACAACGTCGGTCCCGCAACTACCGCCTTTGCAGCGAGCTCCCGAACCTTCGATCTGGTTAAGGCCTGAACGCTAGCCTCACCAAACAAAAGCCCCTTCTCGCGCAGGAGGTGATCGGACCTGTTCGAAAATAGGTACGGGTACTGGGGGGGCAGCATAGATGACACTGCGGCCTCCGTCTCAAGTGCTCCGAAAGGTCCTTCAATAAGCACTTTTGCTACGGGCAGACACACACTATGAGCTTCCACGGCTTGCTTGATCCATGCGCACTCGCCCGTGAACATATCGGGTTCTACGTAAGAGGGGTGAACTACATCCATCGTAGCTGCGGAATCGCGAAGCACTCGGCACTCTTTCCCGTTTACGAGGAGGTCTCGCATGTAAGGCTCGAGAAGCTTCATGTTCTCGTCAGTGCTGTATAATGACAAAAACACGACTTTTGTTTTTGTTTCTGGACACTGCGCCGAAAAGTGACCCGGCTTCTGACACGTATAACACACGCGCACTTGCCTCGTCTCGAACCGCTTTCTGCGTTCGGCTTCGGCTGCCGCCGTCTCCTTACGTTCGGTCGGACTGCTTTCACTCGCATCCGCACTACGTGTGTCCCCCTTTGCTCTCATGGGCGTGAACTTTGGCCTCTCAAACTTGGAGCCAAATTCACCCTTTTGACCGTCCTTAGCTCCGCGAGCCCGACGCGTCACAAACTCCTCGGCTAGCTCAGCGGCTCGAGCCACCGTACTAACGTCTGGCCTATCCAAGACCCAGTACCGCACGTTCTCAGGTAACCGACTATAAAACTGTTCTAGCCCGAAACACTGCAGAACTTTCTCGTGGTCACCAAACGCTTTCTCTTCTTTGAGCCACTCCTGCATGTTTGACATAAGCCTGTAGGCAAACTCTGTATATGACTCACTTTTGCCTTTCTCATTTTCCCGAAACTTCCGACGGAACGCCTCCGCGGACAGCCTGTACTTTTTTAGCAGACTCGATTTCACTTGGTCGAAATCCTCTGCCTCCTCTCTCTTCAAGCGAGCGACTACGTCGGCCGCCTCGCCGGGTAACAAAGTGAGCAAGCGCTGTGGCCACGTTTCCCGAGAGAACCCCTGCTTCTCGCACGTTCGCTCAAAGTTAACCAGGAACAAACCAATGTCCTCTCCAAGCTTAAACGGCCGCATCAGGTCAGTCATTTTGAACGATACTCGTTCTCCTGCACCGTGTGCCTGACTTCCATTACGAGCGCGTTCCATCTCTACCTCGAGACGCTTCATTTCCAAAGCGTGTTGACGGTCGCGCTCTTTTTCTTGTTGCTCTCGCTCTATCTGTTCTTTACGTTCACGCTCCTGTCTTTTTGCCCGCTCCTCAATGGTCTCAAGGCATTCCGACAGCTCGTCATCCTCAGCTTCTAACTCGAGAATAGCCCTTAGCAGTTCTGGTTTTCTGAGTTTGTCTGAGACATCCAGACCCAACTCTCTTGCAAGCTCCAGCAATATCGGTTTGCGCAACGACTTCAAATCCATGGCTGCTCTGAATGCTGCTTTCTCTACTGCCTACTATTGTCTTGCCGCAATGTAACCCGGCAGCAACGACAACCACAATTACCAGCTCTGTTTCTGACACTAACAAAAGCCTGGCAAAACTCAGTAGAAGAAAGTCCCGCACTCACCAAACCTCGCAGCCAAGAATTCAGCGCAGTCGTTCCGCTGCAGGCAACCAGTCATCACACAGGGCTCGTTGCACTGCTCCCGGATGGTCGTTGTGCTGCTCAGCATACAGTCAACTGCATCTCTTCGCTGCTGGCCTCCGTTGTCGCGATCTCACCGCTACCAGCCAGTTGTTGGAATCGCACCGCTGGCACGAGTTGTTGCAAACTCAGCGCTGACGCCCGTTGTTGCAATCGGGTCGCAAGCCCCAAGGGTAGCGTTGGCCTGGCGGCCTGGGGCACTGGAAGCATCCGAAGGTCCCGGCAAAGCATGAGTCGACTGGTAACAGAACAACTGGTTTATTCTAACATCGCAAAAGAGCGGGCGGTCAGGTCGACCGAAGTGAGAGACGGGAGAGCACGTAACTCGACAGAAGAAATCGGAGCCTCTCTCCTGGCGTCCGGGGGCAGCTGCTCTTATACTCTCGGCGTCGCGGGCAAGAAGGAAGGTCACGGGATGAGACCACGTGACGGCGGAGCTCGGACGAGCTGAGAGACAAGTTGAGACGAGTGTAGTGACGCATCGCCTGGCCGGCGCCTGTCAGACCTCCTCGCTTCACACTTGGGGAGCTCCTCTCCCCGGCTGCTGCGCTTTGACAAGCGTGGCACACACGCACACACGCACACACGAAGACACGTGGCACTGAAACACGCCTGGACGCGCTTGGCGGGGAGGCGTATCGGCGGCGCTGAACGGGCCAAAATGTCCGCTGCTTGGAACGAAGCCCCGGCGTCCGTTGCATCCGCGCCGGCTATACCGCGCGCCGTAGGCGAAACGTAACACTGGTCTACATTTCTGGACAGTGTACAAAAGCATTTAGCGTTGCGCTGTCATCTTTGCGCTGTATAAGATCAGTGAATGCCCAATCCTGAATGCCCATCACTGAATAGAAGAAAACAGGCTAGTGCCGGATTCAATGAACGTCTTTGACGTGAATTTCGGCCACTGCATAGGTGCCACCGGCATGTGCTTCTCTTCAACCAACCTTGCTCATTTCAACTTGCATAACTTGGCATACGAATTTAGGTGTGTGCCAAGCTGCAATGAACTTCCATGACGAGAATTTGGGTCACGGGAGATGGGCCACGAAGTATGTGGCCCTCTTCAATAAACCTTGTTAACCGCAACTTGGATCGTTAGGTATGAGCCACACTTCAATGCAGTGAAATTGGAAGGAAATCAGTCAAGTAGTCGATTATACAAAAAAGAAAGGCGTTCATGCAACCTTGATATATATAATTTCACCATTCCCTCTGCATGCTCTCACTGGTACGCAAGATAATTGTTAGCCACATGGGCTGATCACTGTCGAAAAAAAACGACATCTGGTATTTTTTTGTTTTTTTTTTCTAACTGAACCTCGAGAAGAGAATTTTGCAGGAAAACATTGGGCAGAGTAATGATAATTATATAGCCAATAGTCTTTTTACGTCCCACTGACGCCGTAGTGGAGGTCTACGGAGAATTTTGCCCAACTGGGGATCTTTAACGTGCGCTATGATGCTATGATACCATAGATGAGATGAATATATATACATAGAAAATTATCAGTCATAGCACTCGTAGTACAGCCCCCTGGACAGTTCTTTTTTTTTTCAAAAGTAGTCCTATTAGGGTTATTATAATTACATGAAGGTATTTCGCCCTCGTGAGCAGCACTCCTTGAGATAGTTACTCGGGCTAGCTTCCCACGCTAAGAGTGCCGCGCTCGCACCTGTTTAAGCTTTTCCTAGACTCTCGAGCTATACTATGCCCGCGAAGCCTTGAGCGATCGGAACGCACGTTTTCTGCGCTTGGCCGGCAGAGAAGGGGGCTTCGTTCCGGCCACAATTAAAGCACTCCATGTCTCAGTAAGATGCCTGGTGTGGTCTCGTGCGGACGCTGTCCTCTCGGTGAGCGCATATTCCCCTCATCTTTTAAAAAGTTCAATAATTCCAAGCATTTGTCTCGCAAACCATACTTAGTTCAAGGGAATTTTCCACGTCTCGATAATTTCTCTCGTCGTATTCGAGTGCTGATTGCCCTGTTATCGGTTGTTCACGAAACTTTCTCTCAAGTCTCTAAATATTTTAAGGCAGTTTGTCGTGTGCGTATCATGACCACGCACGCTTATATCTCCTTCCGTTTCTCTACCGCGGGTGCGCTTTAAAACCACGGCGCTGCAATTATGTTTCAGAAACTTTCCGTTCCTTTCTTCTTCTCCTCCCTTAAATTCGTTCTCTTAACTACTACACGCAGAGACAAAGCAACAGCGCTCGCATTTGATCCCATATATGAGATGAATATATAATTTAAGGGAGGAGAAGAAGAAAGGAAAGGAAAGTTTCTGAATATATATATATATGGAGAGAGAGAGTGAGAGAGAGAGAAAATTATCAGTCATAGCACTCGTAGTACAGCCCTCTCGGCCGTTCTCTTTTTCGAAAGTAGTCTTATTATAGTTATTATAATTACACGAAGGTATTTCGCCCTCGTGAGCAGCAGTTCTTGAGATAGTTACTCGGGCACGTGATCAAGCTTTTCCGTCTCTAAAGCCGCTCGAGTTCGCTCTTATCCACGGGCGGCCATTTTTTCAAGAAAGTATGCCTTCCAACCACTCGGAAGTTTGGAAATGTGCACACCAAGCAACGCAGCAGGCTCGCAGGGGATTGCGTGCAAAAACTTGTGTACGTGCACTCGAACCTCAGTGTCTGGAACGCTTCGTTCGCTGCACGGCGAAATGTTGATGCGTCAAACGGAAATGAATCGGACACAGATTGATACGAGTGTCTGTCTTGCCGCTTTGATGCGATATCAATGCGTTGACGTAAAATTGTGCTTAGAAATTGAACCTGGAAGCTCTGCTGGGACTTTTGTGATGCAATGATGCAACAATTATATTCTTTTCACTGTTAGAGAAATAAATGTGTTGTGTTTTTCATAGCTCTTTGCACAATCATATATTTTTCCATATTTCGTATTTTTCTGGAAAAGAAATACATGAAAAAACTTGTTTTTCTCATACACCCCAAAATTTCACAAAATTTTACATCTCTAGTGTGGATAAGTGGTCGACTGCACACATTGTAATGTTCATGACAGCACTTTGCTGTGAATGATTTGGCCAGATTCTATGGCAATGAAGCACGTTGACTGCAGTGAACTGGTTATATATCACCCTCTAATGCCAGATTTTTGCATGAACTGTCATTCCAAGGGGGACTGGCACTCAGGCAAGCAATGTACATGTGTTTCGGCACTTACTTGGGGCTTTTTGTGCATGTTTCACTGGAGTTCCGCCTGTGTTGCTAAAATTGTTCGGCAACTTAATTATTACTGCATTCTTCTGAGAATCCTGCACTGGTTATAAAAAGGTCAGCATCCCTGTTCGAGGAAGTTAAAGTATCTACAGCCAAGGTAATGTACACTTTATAACACCAATTTAGGTATACGTCCTCATCTCCCTTTTCTTAATTTGCTGCAACATGCTAACAGTTAATGAGCTCAATTAAACAAGCTGGACCACTCCGAGTGACAGCATGTTGGCAGGACCACCAGTTTGATTCACGCGAGAATATTTTTATTGCAGTAAGACTAAAAACATGTAATTAATTTAAGCACAAATAAGCTGCCCTTGCATGGTTACGTGCACAGTTGAAATTATTTGAGAGACAAAAATCATCCGGTTGTTTTACTTCGGCTAATAATGGCCACAGTTTTCCATCGAACTAATAGCCCTACGCTGAAGAGTAAAAAGAAATTATAGTAATTAAACCTACTTTTAACTCAGTGTTATGACATCCTGGTTTTCAAGACTGCTATCACACACGATCCCTCACTAACACCTTATTTTATCTTTGATTTTACAGCAGCGAGTCAAAACACAAAAGCCCATGGTTATCTTGGAAGGCAAAATAAACTCACCCTTGTGGCATCAGGACCACATATTAAAGGAACATCTCAGGCTGCCATGTAACCATAAAACAAGAGTTGTGCAATTATTGCAATTATCATGATGTAGTTATCGTGATATGATAATGAGAGCTTGCTAATGATTATTTATTGCTAAGTGATATTGATGCCACCTTGTTTATGTTGTGTATTATCACAGAGTAGAGGAGTGATCAACACATCATGACAAGTATCTTAGGCACGGTAGCCACGTATTGCTGCAACCACTTGATTTCCTTAAAACGAAGAGAAATGCTTGCTGTGGCTTGCACAAAAATCCAAGTGACAATAAATTGGTATGATTGTGGCAAATGGAGGCTGCGACGGTCACACATTGCACACTCAAAATGAGCAGTCACTGATCTTGCTACAATGCAAAGACGAAAGAGCGAGGCTTCTGTCCATTGCCAAAAAAGAAAATGCAGACCAGATTTTACGCCCATGCTACATCCACTGAAGAAATGGTGTTTAAAGATATGCACACCGTATGTGCATATGAAAACACATATGACGTAGCAGACAGTACGCGGCGCAATCCACACTCTCTGTGGTTCGGTTAGTGCCCGACAGGCGGTGGCTCTGCTCGATCCCGTGGCCAATACTTTTGACAAAAGGCTGTACCAATCATGTCTTTCACAAATGCGCCAGTGTCCCACTTACTGCACACTGTGGTAAGTGGCGCCAAACATATTTATGTTCTTCATATGGCCATGGCATACCACTCTTTATATACTGCATAAGTTGCCAAAGAAATGGGTAAATCTTCATGTGGATTGGCAAGAAAAACATTGCCACACCCTTTCATGAAAGATGGAAACTCTGCCCCCTCCCACTAAATAAAGAAGCAAATGAAGAGTTGATTAGCATTCATTCTAAGAGGCCAGTGATGAAAGATGGGAATTGCAGTTCAGTCATGAACAAATGAAAAATCTTTTTGGAAGAACTTATAACACTGAACCCAAGATATAACAAAACTGCTGATCAACAAGCACATTTAGGCTTGCAAATGATGTGTCACTATAAGAATTATGTGAATGTGGAAATGACGCATCAAGACAATGACAGCTTGAAAAGCAATAAATTTCTTCATTTAGAACATAAATATGTACACATACATACGGCGAAGAGTGATCACACATACACACAACGATGGTCAAATAAAGTCAGCATCGGTCAAGGTCACTCGCAGCAGAGAGAGCCGTTCATTCTGCCATGTGTTTGGCACTTCAGTACAAATCATACGAGACATAGTGTACTATGCATTACATCATCACATAAAAGACTGAAACATGAGAAAGAATAAAACGAACATGTTAAAAGTGCCAACGACGTATAGCTTAAACGTTAGTATAGTCACAACCATCATCAGTCCAGTTCAATGCACATACGTATACTTCTTTTTGCAACACTTCAAGCTTTCAGAGAATGCCTTCGCGCAAGCAAAATACTAACTCATGACTTTGTTTTTCCTGCTACCCCTCCCTCACTTGTGCATTTTTGATAGCCAAAGTAAACACCGAGCTGCTTTATAAGCACATACACAACAAAACATATACATGAGCATCCACGCATGTATACGAAAAGAAACCAGACATTTACAACAGCTTTGAAGTTGCAGTTACAACAATAATAACACACTGCTAACTTGAAATGCTTACTAAACCTATCTAAAGAATGAAGGTACACTAGCGTGAAAAATGTTGCAAGTCCTAATAAATAGCACGTCAAACACGTATACTGCCTAAATGGTCAATTTACAGCATCAACCACGCACGCGGTGAAAACACAAGAAGGAAGAATGGCTTTTGCCACTGACATGAAAATGAGTAGAAAACTGTAATTGGAGAAGATATTAAAAAACGGTGACAGTGCTTTAGATTAATAAATAATTAAAATGTGGACTACAAATCTAAGCGGCTAGATACAGTGCTACATGAACTCATCTGTCTGCTGCCAGCATAAATTAAGTCACGTAGAAAATGCCATTGTTAAAACAACACACGTGACTGTCAACTTAATAGAGAAACGGGCCAGAGAAAAGCAACAACTTCACTGTGCATCTAGGAAAACTCGAGGACTGGCAGTAGAAAAAGAAATAAAGAAGGCTGAAGAGTGGTTAACAGTACCACTTATTTACTTCTTCAGGAATGTGACTAAACGAACAAAAAATGAGTCGAAATAATATGATGCTTAGTGCAGTAATAAATAGTAATAGCAGTTGAACCTCAGTATAACGACGCCACATCAGACACGAAAAATACCTTCATTATATCCGATATCCATTACAAGCCTATACAGCCGACACATTCATTACACTTCAATAACGGCGAGAGACATTTGAGATTGACTTCGTTATAACCAGTAATTAGTTAAGCATGTCTGTGTTCGCTGCACTAAGGTTCAACTGTAGCTGCAGATGCATTGCTGGGAAAGCTCCCCTACGCAAATAAATGAAAATGCAGGTAACATGCCCAGTGTGTCAGGTTCTGCACAGCTTCTAATGCAAAACGTGAACATAAACGTGTGTGTGAACAATAGCGCACGTGTATTAATCTATTCAGCAGGTGTCTTAAAAGCTACCTTATGTAACAGCATGAGTTAAAAAAGAATGTGCACATAAATGATGCATCATCAAGTAAAAACACAGAAAATTTGGCAAAAAACTGTGACCTCTTGAACAAAATATGTGGGTAAAAGGAGCCAATGTATTGATGAGCACTTATCTCCATCATGCTAAAAATGAGTAGCATTTGGACCACTTCGAAATGAAGACTCTGAACACATATAAATGCATTTCAATGGGCAGAGGGCCAAGAAGCACAGGTGAAATACTTTTTTTAAATAATGTACACGATGAGGCCACAAAATATCATGTGAAAACATCACATATTACAATACCGTGAAGAACTCTGCTGTTGATAAGCTTTCTGCCTCAGTTAACCTGAGCACAAGAAAGCTGTAAATTGGGAATTTTCATTGTTGCTACGCAACTGACATAAGCATTTGAACCTGATTAAGTCGTATTTGCAGAAATTAATATAATCCACCTCCTGGAGACAATGAACACTAATATAGGAAATTATCCGACTAACTGAATCAAATACCGCAGTCTGTCGTGTTTGTATAATGGATGTTCTTCTGCAGGAAGACCAGCAACTCAAGTTCAAAGTGATTAAGTAACAGTGGCGCTAGCCTTTTGTTTGCATAGAGCTGAAGATTTTACAGAACACCAAAGAAGTATAAATTATATTAGGAAGTGAAGATGATCAAGCGGTGGTTGGTGAATTATTCTGCTAAATAATGATAGCGAAAGCACTGTGCTGTTAAATGGCATTGCCAGTCTAAGCACTTTGTGCACCAACTTATGGACTTTCATTCATGGCTAATGTCAGGTAAAATAAAAATACCTTAGATTTTGTTGCTATACTTTGTCATAAGAATGTTATCTTGTACTGACAAATTTTGCAACAGAGGAGACCAAGATGTTTGTATCACGTGTCTGTGTTCAGTTACGATGGACATGCTGTAATTCAGTAATTTTTCTAACAAATCACAAGGAATGGAAACCGATAACTGGGAGCTTGAAATGTTCTTGAAACTTTCACATGTACACAATCTAGAGTGGTGAAAAAACAGTGATGAGAATGCATTAATCAATATGCTCTGTCCTATAGAAGGTATCGAAGGCTATGCCATTTTGCACTGACTACACCTCTTTAGACAGACAATGGTGTTCTTTGTCTCTCCTCCACAACCCAATAAAAACAGATTTTGAATGTTTCAAAGCTAGCGCTTGCCAGCTAATTGAGATTTCTCAACATCTCAATTGGGTGATAGGAAAAACATTAATAGTAAGATTTTAAAAACTTCATGTCAACGGAAGGGGAGGAGCCCACGCTTTGTGACTCAATTCACATTATTACGTCACCGCATAGAATGTTCGGTATACCTCTGGTAGGGTAATGTTCTATGACTGCTAAGTATATGCTTTAATGTAAGAATTATGAGAATGATGAGACAAATGTGCATTAAATGCAAAATCCCGATTCTTAAACAACAAATTATAACTTGCCGAGCACAGCTATCACCTGCTTTTCAGCTAACCTTGCTCCTGCCACATGAATAACACTGACAGAAATGTGCAAATGAACTTTAAAACATTATTGAGAGAACATTATTGGTCTTAAGCAACCATGTTTAGGAGACGGTATGTTACCTAGCTAGCAACCATTTCACAATGGCTGTGCAATGAGGTCCGGAAGGACTTCATGATAACTTGTGACGACCCTCATCTAGCAATGCCCTACTCTTCTTCTGGACAAACACTACAGGCATACAGAAAGTACTAAACATAAGATGCTCACAACAACTTCAATTTGATTAGTCAGGCTTAGCTCTCATCTGGATACTTGAACACTGCAAGCAACTTAAGTTATTGTTAGATTTATTTCTTGTAAGTGGCTCACCATTTGTAAAAAAATTGTTCCCCAGCACATTTTGGAGGACCGATTTCTCCACCAGCAAAATAGTCTTGTGAAGTTCAGTGCCCCCAATTTATTCTGAAATTTCAACATGGAACGGGACTGCGAAGAATTGAGCTCTTGGAAATGGTGTCAGTGACAGACGTTTTTCTAACGAATAGCATACTGCTTTGTAGCCAGGATACCATAAGCTAAAGGAATTAAAGTAATGACTTAATTATTTGTGTAAATAAAATGTTGCTGTGGTTACAGCAGAACAATGAAGTAAGTTACAGGTCAGGCACTTAAAAATTACATAATGTTTCATGAAGAACATCACACGCACCCAAGATATCCTAGAAATGCCAACATAAGAACTTGAAACATCTTCGCTGCTTCATTGTACAAACAATTAAACTGGAGCCCCGAAGAGACATAATTTCCTTTCTTTCTGTGCAAGAGTGAAATGTCAAGTGCAGATAAATTAGATCAACACCAGGTCGGTCTACTTTACAAAAGAATGACTGCGACACCCTACTGCACAGCACAACTAAGTTTAGGGTGTCAAGTGTTCGAAGTCCTGTATAAAAGCACAAACGTGCAGCATATGCCAAACAAAACTGAAAAATTGCTAAAGCAGAATGACACAGAGTGGATGCTCATTGTTAGTAATGGCTAGCATGCCACTTCACAGTCGTGAGAAAGCCAGACAAATGACGCCAAATATCTTTCAGTTACAAGGTCCTGTAAAGATGGTGCTATAGCTTACACAGCCATAACACAAATTGTGTGGTATGGTTCTGACTTTCGATTCTGCATGTATTACGAGTGAAAAAACGAAAAAAAGGAATATGAAAATTTAGCTACATGTGCTACTTATTCTGCTACGGACAAAGAAGCATGCCACTGTGACGATTATGGCCTACATTTTTTTTTTCAGTCTTCAATTCGTTCGAGTTTGCAACTGGTAGCAATTACAAACCATAGGGCCATTCCACTTCGGAGAGTTCACAATTTGTGACAGGTGCCACTGTTCTTTTCCACACAGGTTCATCCGCGATGTGCGTCCATGTCCAAAGAAAATATCGAAGAATAAAACGAGTAGGCTACAGTCACACAATACCAGCTTGGA
The DNA here is from genome assembly GCF_023375885.2 of Dermacentor andersoni. Lineage (NCBI taxonomy): Eukaryota > Metazoa > Arthropoda > Arachnida > Ixodida > Ixodidae > Dermacentor > Dermacentor andersoni. Next base: position 160,681,961 of record NC_092815.1, on the reverse strand, counting down.
CACGCGTCAGTCCCATCACCGTGCAAGTCTCGATCACGCCTTTGACAAGTGTCCACACCTAAACTTGACCCCTGGGTCATGCCAGAGCCAGAAAGCACGCCGCACTGTGCGCTGTAGTTTCCACGGCTGTGCACGACTTGTGCACACACTGAGCCACAACAAAATGCTTCACGCTTGACAGACAAGCGACAGCAGAAATCCAGATGTCTCAACCATGCTGCATCACAGTCACGAAAACTCGACACATGAGAGTCACTTTGCACAGATGTTGTGCAACGTTCTCTTTTCTTCGTTTCTATTTCCCACTCAGGCACTAGCAGCAGGCGGGCAGTGCAGCCGCCAAGTAGAAGAAGAGGTGTAGGATCAGGAACGAACGTCAGACGCTGCTGCTCAGACATTTCTTGAGCAATAGAGCGATGACCAGGAGCCATAGAGGGACACCACACAGCACACGGTGTGCAGAGCTGGTGTGCGGTGTCACAGGGTGCTTGGGCACTGTGCCGGACGTTGGTAGCGAGCCGGTGAAGAAAATGTCGGGGGTTGTCGATGTCGGCGCTGGCTCGTACTCGTCATCGCCACTTCCACTCCCACTTCCACTGCCCATGTCATCGAGGTCAGCTGTAACGAACAACCACACAAGCTTGCTTAAGCATGGGAAACTGGTCGTGCCCTTTCTAAGTTGCTCCGTACATTTGGAGGAATTTTCCAGGCAAAGCAAATTTTTCAGAGCAACTAATTTTCTTTGACTGCATTTGACGCTGGGCGCTCCCACATTCTGTCTGTCACACATAAATCCGTGTCAAGCACAACTGTACTGAATTTCACATGCAAGCCAGCGTCTGAACACTGTACAAAAACAAATGAAGTGGGGATTTCATTAACAACAGGGAGATTGTCACAATAGTTCAATTACTTTGACATAACAAATGAGAAGAAAGGGGGTTAACCGAGGGGCCCGATTTTTATTTTGTCATATCATAAGAAGCCAACAAACACTGACACCAAGGACAACATAGGGGAAATTACTTGTGCTTAATAAATTAAATAAAGAAACGATAAATTAATAGAAATTGGTAGAGCATCGCACGCGAGATACGAAGGTTGTGGGATCGTTCCCCACCTGCGGCAAGTTTTTTTTCATCCACTTTCGTTTACATTAATTTACCGTTTCTTTATTTCATTTATCAAGCACAAGTAATTTCCCCTATGTTGTCCTTGGTGTCAGTGTTTGTTGGCTTCTTATGATTTGACATAACAGAATAATATACAGAGTTCTATGCTCTCAACTCACCATAGGTCTGTCCAGAATACACTACAATATAAACTGCCATATATGACCTTTACTGCTTCCTTGGTTAACTAAGCAGACTTAGCATAGAAGAAGTAGTTTATTGACCGGAAAAGGGAGAGAGGTCGGCCAGAAAGTGCAGTATCAATACTCCTTTAAATACTCCCAACAGTCTCAAAACATTAAAGTAGCAAGAAAGATTACCAGTGATTACCATATTTCTTTGAACCTAATATTGGTGCTATACTGCTAAGCTGCAGGCTGTGTTTGATACTGTGACTATTCTTGCAGTAAAAGTTATCCCAAGGTGGCATTAGCGAGCAACTCCAAGACAGTGGAAACCAACACAAAATTTTATGGAAGCGAACATACACCTTCATTTTGTTCATTCTGTAATCAATGTACTAACATTGGTTACAGGTAGTACTAACAATACTTACTATACTCGGGTACAGCTTTAGAAAAAGGGTGCGTTCACTCCTCGAAGGTGGATGAACACAAGCCTTCACCAATAAGCGTGCACTCTAGACTGAAGTCACGAGCCGGACAGCTGGTGACCCCGCTGATGGAGATGATGGCCGCCCGCGCTTCAAACTGGGCCGAGTTGCGTCAGTCGTGTGCGTCTGTCCCTCATCAGAGTGAATTCCCAAGCTGTTTATGGTGGTCGAACATGCCGGAAATATTATTGCGAGCTTACGATGCACCATTCGTTCTGCATGCATTTATTCTGAGCCGTGATCTGGCAACATAAGATTGCAGCAAGCATCCCTGACGCTGCGCTACGCTTCGTCTGAAAACAGGACCCATGATGACACACTGCTAGACACAAACATCCTGCATGTTTGTTCCAAGGCATTTTGTTTTGTGAAGTTACTGCGAGTCTGGTGCCTACTGTTGGCAGCAGGAACTCATGTTGTGTGTTGCGGTACAAAAAAAAAAAAAAAAACAATTGAAAAGGAATGAAAGAAAACCTATCACATTCCTGAATATGAGTTTGTGAAAACATAAAACCAATAGAAAATATAGATATTGCGCTATTTAAAACCGAGAGTAGTTATTTAAAATGATGAATGAAGCATTTTTTGTACCTTTCCTGCCTCGATCGTCTTCTCGCCCCAGGTATGTAATGGTTTCAATAAGGCATTATTTTAAGTACTTGTTAAATAGCAATAGAATCATTTTAAGCTCAGGAAACGAGTAGCAAATGTGCTGTATACATGTAAACCAGCGCAAAAGCCTTGCAGAGCTGCTCTTTCTATTTTATTCCCGTTCAATAAAGCTAAAAAGCAGACGACGCCCAGCGTTGTAGAAGGCACAGGGTTATTTTTCTCTCACGGTAGCATTCCAATCACGACTCTACTAATCTACTCTAATCATCTAATCAATAATACTAATACTACCAATACTAATCAAGCTCTACCAAACCAGTCATCAAATTACAAAAGTATTTATACAGAGAATTACGCATTCTAGAAGTACAGATTTTTGAGCGGGACTATTTTAGTCGCAGAGGCAATCGGCTGTCGCGCTTCAATCATCTAGGCGAGGCCACCCCTTTTTTCTAAAGTTGTACCCGACTATATTCATAATCATCTAATACACGCTTTGTTTAATGCCAGTTTGGAAACTATAAGTTATGAAGAGCTAGTGAAGCAGAACCTCTGTGCAGTACATGCTTTCTTGCTTGGTTTCAACCTGCGCGTTACGTTAGTAACAAGATATTAGTGAGAACTCTTATCAATGTACCACAAAAGCAAGTTGTTGCAAAATCCAAGCAGGGGCACACCCACCGCTGCTAATGCTGGCAGCAAGGTTCTGCTTCAGTGGCAAAATGCCAGGAACTAAAGCAGCAGACTCGACAAAATTATGCAGCCACTAACCGGTGTCTTGCCACTGGACATCATGCCCTCCATAGGCCAGGTTCAACTTGTTGGTGATGATCTTGAGAGTGAGTATGAGCTGGTTGATAACCACGTTGCTACTTGTGTACTCTGTGCCACCACCCCTGTGGTGGCCGTTGTGTGGCTGCTGCTGAAACTGCTGGTGCGAACCTCGAGTTTTGCCTCCCGGAACTGTGTGGTTTCCTCCCTCAGACCTGAACAAATGACAACACATGCTGCATGTAACAAATGCACGAATGCACGCAGGCGCTAAGCTCCTAAAACAGACTCTACATTCGAGAACCTGCCATTAATGTCGGAGCTTAATGAGCAGAAGTTTTTAAGTGTAAGTAATTTTTGGAAGTTGGCTTCCAAAACAAAAGGCAAGTTCCGTATTTGCACCTGTAAGGACTGCACTTTCTAAAAAGTTTTGCAATGTGCGCGCCTTACATGAAGCAAGCTTATGGCTTCTCACTGAAGCCTCGAACTGTGATCTGACAACTATGCAGAATAATGCAACCACTGGCGGTCGACTATGAACACTTTTAATCAATAATCCTCGTCACGTCTGCTGCCCTCATTGTTTCACAAGCTCACCTCATTTGTGACCTCCCCAAGCTTGTCCTTTGTCCTGTTTAAGATTCCAATTACCTTTAAGCTCTTGACAACTGACAACGGTCACTAGCAAAACCGCACACCACGTACACTTTTTGCAGCTATGCACTCTTCAAGCACCGAAAACTACACCACAGCTAAAGAGCAGGCCACAGCTCAGCCAATAGTGCACCGGAGTTATGCTGCATGGCCCAATCGGATATTGCAATAATGACAATCATGTCATCATCAGATGGACAGTAGCAGTAATAGTGACATTTAGTAACAATTTGTGCATGTCGGCCTGTATGCGACATAGCTTCCGAGATCATTGCTTGGCACACGCTAGCCCAATCTCGGAGGCCCTGTGCGCGGGTACACGCATTTGAATATTTTTTTTCACAATTTTCACGCTGTAGGCCTTACATGAGGGTGAGCATTACATGAGTAATTATGATATTAGCAGCCTACGATTATAAACAATTAGTGTCATCTCCTCTGATCTCGGCAGGGCATGAAGGATGACAGCACTGTGAAAATGCACAGTCGAACACAACAGTACTGATGTGGATTTTCTCAATGGGGACTATGATTGGAGGCAACTACATGATTGTGAGCATACAACATCACTTGTATGCTTACAATCTAATACACAATGTCACAAAGTGCTTAGAACTGAAAAAGAAAATAAAGGCTAAGAATGATAACGAAGAAGACGGACACAAGTCACTATAATGAAAGAGTGTGCAAACTAGGTTTTAAAGAATGCATGCAAATATGAAAAGTAAGCTGCTTTCTCTTAAGTCCTACAGTTCCAATTTCCCTCATCTTGCACTGTTTCACAAAGATGAACTGACATAAACTTGGGACAACTTTCAGTTTTGCTAAACTCTCCATTGATGCATTGATATATTTTTTCTACCATGCCGATTGGAAATATGTCCCTTCAGCGCTCACTTTGCACGACTCAGTCCATCCCAGCACTCCTCCTCGGGAGGTGGGGATTGTGCCGAAGGCTGGCGGCACATGCGATCGGGCAGCTGGGACCACATTGAACGGGTGGCACGAAGCTGCTTTTTGATGCCCTGCACCAGCCGGTCCATGCTGGTCCCCGCTGCGGTGGTTGGCCTCATTGCGGGCTGCTGGCCGCCTCCGGTGCCTCCAAACTTCAGCGTCTCGAAGTGCAGCTCCTGGCCACTGCCACGGCGGGCCAGACGAAGCGTGCCACACTTGTCATATAGCTGCGCAGCAGGGGGCAGGGAAGAGAGAAAAAATGCACATGCATTTTTGCAACTCCTAATATGCACACAAAAGACATTTGCATGCACCATCATTATTAGAAGCTTTAGAGGGCTCTTAAGCTACCCTAAGCTTGAAGGTGAGCAAGCTGTTTCCGCCTCATCTTCAGAACTGCTGAACACATCAGAACTGCTGATGTGTTCCTCGTATATAGACACATCAACAGATTTTACCTTGGTGACATCACACGCGTGACCCTGTTGGCATCACAACATGTTATGAAGCGACGAAAAAAGCTCAGAATTTTTTTTTTTAATTATCAGAGGTGGTTTGGGGACCCCTTACTAAGACAAAAGTACATTTTCATGATGCGTGTCCCTGCACCGTGAAATATGGAGATTTGCAGTGCACTGGTTAAACAAGAACACGCATTTTGAACTGCTCAATTTCAGCCAACTTGGATAGGATGTGAAAAAAAAAATAATTTCAAGCCATGCATGGTCTGCAATCTACTGGAAAATATTTAACATCATTTTATTAGTTTCAATGGTGCAATTTTCCATGGGTTTCTTCCAACATGAAAGAATGTGCAGAATTTTATGTGTTATCAAAGCAACATGCTGACGTGATGTTACTGGCAAAGACGTGAAACAAGTGGATGCCCAAATGTTTGCATGATTAATATGAACTGCATTGCCCTCGGATACTATGGCACGATGGTGAATTCCGGGGACTGCTGGTGCATCTTGTTTGTGAGTTCCAGAAGGCAACAGCCAACTTCTCCATGACCCTGCAAAGATGCTGTAAGCTAATAACTATGTATGTGTTTACTAGGAATGCGATGTGATTCAGTAATACTGCTGCAGAAAATACTTTTGCTTACATGAAGCACCAATGTTCGTGATGCTGAACAGTCATTGCCCACACAATGATCAAAAACTAAAGAAAGAAATTGGCAGTTTTGGCCAAAGGCAAAGCATTGAAAGTTACAGCATGGTTTAGGATTGCGCTGAAGGCGTCTCAGAAAGCTGGTATGATAAGGAGCCCTGCCAGTAGGATTGCATGCATTGTATCTCGATGGCACGTAAAATGAGACTGAAGGAAAACTGCCACGGTTTGTCAGCACCAAAAGAAGGGATTAGATAGATTTAGCTCGAGGTTTACTGTCCACTAGGGTATGCGCCATGATGTGATATGCACAAGGCTGCTCAGCCGAAATGCTGATCTGTGTGCGCACATGCATGCATTGATGTTGTTATTTCTGCTATGAGAAAAAGAGCAGCCGTCACCATTACCGGGTGACTGCATCTCTTTCTTTTATTTTCATTTCAATAAAAGATAACAAGAAAAAAAAGATGTAACAGCACTGTGATGGTGCTAGCACGCCTCGAGCATCTGCATCATTGCTATGGCAATAAAATGAAATTTGCAACAGCCCATTTCTTTTCATTCTTGTTGTCTATGATCAGGGTGCCCAGAAAGCGAGCACCACTATAATTGAGTCAAGTGCTGTTGACTGCACGTGCATTAACTGCAAACTGTATCTATCAGCCGCCAGACTGAGAAAGCATTCCTACTGCAGATTTACAGCAAGTGATTAATTTCGATGCTGTGGCACATTTCTCGCAAATAGCGACACTTCTGTGGAAAAATATTTCGTGGCAAGAAACACCAGCAAGTTTTCTTCGTGTCTGTTTCGCCACTGGCAAAGTTAGCATTCACTGAAATCTCACAATTAACATGAAAAATGCCTTATTATAATTGGTCAGCTTGATGACGGACACACAGTAATTGCGAAAAGAAAAAGGAAAGGGAAGGCTTGATAAGCCAACAGCAAAGTATCAGTCACCCAAAAGGCAACATAGCCTCTCTATGTAAAGTGACCAGAAATTGGTTCAGGAAGTAACATTCATAATTAACACAAATAGTGATAGTTAAATTTGACAGGAACAGTAAATCAGGACGCCAGTGGTTTGACTGTAACACACAGTTTGCTCACCGTTTGCAGAATAGTTGCCCTGTTCTCCTGGAAATCCATGATGGCTTCGGATATCTTCACTCCTATTGGGTTTACAACCGACTCAATGTTGAAGGAACTTTCCAAACGGTTTGCCAGGTTCATGAGGGCATCTGCAGAGAATGAAACCATTTGTGAGGCAGATATTCCACCATAGTGGTGCCATTCAACGCCCTAACCATGCAACATGATCACTAAATAAAAGTTTGCAAAAACCTGTTAATTTTTCCCGAGCATCTCCAGCCTAACCAGAAGCTCTTACTCACAGGCACATATGTAATTTTTCATTTGAAAGAAAAGGGTTAAATGCCATTTGGCCTCCATAAGCCAATTCCAGATCTCAACACTTTCAACTTTGATTGTCACAGGCCGTCTTGAAGATTGTTTGTGCTAGGGGCTTTCGGAGGACAAGCACGGATGAGTTAGAGCTGTGATAGCCATCAATTACTCACAAAATGTTGAGAGAGAGAGAATAAAGTGCTCTGCACTACAGGTAACATTGTGAACTTTGGACAAAAGTACTTGGTTAGAACAGAACAGTGCAGAGGAGCAGTGCAAGGTCAATAATCTATCAGTGATGCTTGTTATTATCAGGCTTTTCTTTTTTTTCCCCAACTTGCTTTTTCACAATGAGTGAATGGTAGCAGTACAATGTTACTGGTTGATTGATTACTGGGGTTTAGTATCCCGAAGCTGGTGTTGTTGGCTACGAAGGATGCAGTGGTGAAGGTCTCTAGACTAAGTTTGACCACGTGGGGCTCTTAAACATGTGCCCAAATCTATGCACATGGGCATTTTTGTATCTGCGCCCATTGAAATGCAGCTAGTGTGGTTGGAAATCAAACCCTTACACTCTGAAGCAAAACACCACGGCCACTGAGCCACCATGGATGGTGTCATAGTGCTGCTACCTGTGCCACCAGCCAGGGCAGCCAAAGAGCTGCTGAGCCACTGGCAGCAACGTACATATTTAATAACGGGGAAACAGCTGAGGACAGCTTGTGGATTTCGAAAAAAATTCACTCAATGATGTTTTGCTTACACCAATGCATACATGTCCCCAATTATTGATTCAGTCGAAACCTCAGCAGTCATGGAGGCATTACGGAATCAGGGTGTAGATGAGCCATATGTAAAAATACTGGAAGATATCTATAGCGGCTCCACAGCCACCGTAGTCCTCCACAAAGAAAGCAACAAAATCCCTATAAAGAAAGGCGTCAGACAGGGAGATACGATATCTCCAATGCTATTCACAGCATGTTTACAGGAGGTATTCAGAGGCCTGGAGTGGGAAGAATTGGGGATAAAAGTCGATGGAGAATACCTTAGCAACTTGCGATTCGCTGATGATATTGCCTTGCTTAGTAACTCAGGAGACCAATTGCAATGCATGCTCACTGACCTGGAGAGGCAAAGCAGAAGGGTGGGTCTGAAAATTAATCTGCAGAAAACCAAAGTACTGTTTAACAGTCTCGGAAGAGAACAGCAGTTTACGATAGGTAGCGAAACACTGGAAGTGGTAAGGGAATACATCTACTTAGGGCAGGTAGTGACCACGGATCCGGATCATGAGACTGAAATAACCAGAAGAATAAGAATGGGTTGGGGTGCGTTTGGCAGGCATTCTCAAATCATGAACAGTAGGTTGCCACTATCCCTCAAAAGGAAAGTGTACGACAGCTGTGTGTTACCAGTACTCACATATGGGGCAGAAACCTGGAGGCTTACGAAAAGGGTTCTGCTGAAATTGAGAACGACGCAACGAGCTATGGAAAGAAGAATGATGGGTGTAACGTTAAGGGATAAGAAAAGAGCAGATTGGGTGAGGCAACAAACGCGGGTAAACGACATCTTAGTTGAAATCAAGAAAAAGAAATGGGCATGGGCCGGACATGTAATGAGGAGGGAAGATAACCGATGGTCACTAAGAGCTACGGACTGGATTCCAAGAGAAGGGAAGCGTAGCAGGGGGCGGCAGAGAGTTAGGTGGGCAGATGACATTAAGACGTTTGCAGGGACAACATGGCCACAATTAGTACATGACCGGGGTAGTTGGAGAAGTATGGGAGAGGCCTTTGCCCTGCAGTGGGCGTAACTAGGCTGATGATGATGATGATGATGACTCTGACCGGTCATATTCAACATGCCGCAGTTACACAATGAAACAGAATAGTGGTGTCGGACAAATATATATGGTGTCATGCCTGCCATCTCTAGGACATTGCTTGCTGTTTCAGTTTTACATTGGCTTCCAAATGAATTGTTGGAAGTGTGCCTGTGTGCCTCAAAATCATGAGGCACATTGCGAAATATAATTTGTCCCCATCCCACGTATGCTTGTATCAAACAATAATGGGCACCCACATGAAACAGAGCACCAGTGCAGGAAAGCTACACATTAACAAGCATGGAAGGGCTGCGCACCTGTCAGAACGTACTATGTCTGTGGTACTTCGAGGCTCATTCCATTACTAATATGATACAATAGTCCTCAAGAGCATTAGTCGATACACAGAGAAGTCATATCTTTGCATAAAAACAAGATGTACTTCAAAAAGAATTAGAGATGTTATCTGTTCATATATGTGTCACTGACAAAAAAATCACTGACAAGTCAAGGATGCTAGAAAGGCTTTTCCCCCCAAAAAAATGTCTGATGTACCTGCCAGATGTTTGTGTGTGCTTCCAGAAATAGCTCCTTTGCAGATGCCACAGTCATAAAGAGGAGGTGTGCAGTTACTTGGCAATAATGAGCATATCACACCACTTGCACAAACAGCCAAAATCGCGGAGTGTGAGGACGAATAGATATCTTGCAGCACAAATTGGTTCCTCTAATAGAAAATTTGGACAGGGAACTTACTGACCTCCTATATGAAGTACAACATAACTTTTGCAACAAGGAAGTGTCTAAGGAAACCAAAGTTGAAGACATGGATACAAAGGGAGGAGAAAGGAAGAGTAGGGATATGCTGGCCATATGTATACATGTTCCCTTTGTGGGGCACTTGTCACTGCGATGTTGACCTGTCGCCGACTATAGTGGCTGCAAGGGGGGAAGGGGGAAAATCTACAATGGGATGAGGTCACATGTCTAGAACAGGGTCTTGTACTGACCAATGAATAAGCCCCACTCGCTGTCGAGTTCCATGTGGTGGGCCAGACAACCACGCATGACACTGTGGCAGTATGACGAGCAGGGCTTCAGGTTTGGTAGGCCATGGCAGTGTGGGCAGTAGCTCATCTTCATGAGTGCATGGCTGCAGTTGGCAGAAGGGCCGACCTGCAATGCAATCACAAGGAATGGCTCTGTGATGTTTGGTACAGCACAGCATGTGCTAATCACAATCATAAAGACAACTGAAATGCATTTGTTTTAGGGAGTTTCACAGTGAACAAGTCAATACTGTACGATGTGCAGATAACACTCTTTCCAAAAGGAGAAAGCTGCAATCTGTTTAGCTTTATCAGTAATTGTCTTTCTGAGGATTTATGACTTAGTATTTTGCACGGTATTTCAATTCATGCAATTTTTACTTATTTAATTCTGGCATATGGAGCAAGGAAATGATAACTAGCATGTTGACACATTTTTTGCAAATCGAGTTCTGGCATATTGGGCAAGGAAGTGACTGGTATCATACATTTTATCATAATTAATTAGCTTTAGTTGATATTGTGCATATTGCATATTTATCACATCATCTTTACTGTGAGGAGATGAGGGTAGCCCTGATATGATATACCAAATAATGGTAATCATCATCATTAGCACAATTTATGTTAAATATGCAGGACGAAGGCCTTTTTCATCAATTTCCAATTACTCCTGCCTTGCGTCAGCATTATACGCTTGTAAATTTCCTGATGTAATCACACCACCTATTGGAAGCACTGTCAAGGATGACAGTACTTCCCCTGCATTAATAAACCATCGGTTCTATGTCCTATGCCTTACGTGGCCTGCCCGATTCCATTTATTCCTCTTAATCTGAACTAGAACATCGGCTGCCCTTGTTTTCTCTCTGATCTCCACTGTTGTCTTCATGTCTCTTAAAGTTGCAGATAACATCAGTACATAATTCAGAGGAGGCTCTCTTTGTACATGTAGGTTGAGAAATGAGCCAACTTCGTGTCTGTGTGAGATCAGAATGGCAAATCGGTGTCCCACACTGTGTGGAGCTCATTCAGAGCATGTGCATTCACTGCAAGAGCCATGAAGGAGTCAGGGGCAAGGGGTAAGGATAAGCTGCAGGGCTTATCGGCTCCAGATAGTGTGACAGCGGGCTTCTACAATTGGCCGCAAATAGCGACCCCTACATTTCCGCGCATCCATGAAACATTGGACACGCGTGTCTGCTTATCTGCGCTAAGTGCAGCACTGCCCGAATAGGAGTATTTGCTGGCGCTTCTCAATAGTCTGCCATCGAGTAAGGAACAGCCCATGCTTTCATGTCCCTCTCGCCACGTGTAAAGATCGATGGCAAGAGAGAAAGAGACAAAGAGATGAAAAAGCACCATCAAGATAACGCGGTTGAGGACGAATGAAGCACACGGCAATTCTTGGAACGTTTGCAGCCAAAAACTCCACGTGACCGCTGAAGGTTTCGTTTTTTTTTTTCTTTCTTTCTTTCCTTCCTTCCTTCCTTCCTTTCTTTCTTTCTTTCTTTCTTTCTTTCTTTCTTTTTACATATCCTTTATTGTGGCGCTCCCTTCTACAGTCGCACAAGTTTCTACAACGAACGGGGCCCCGTCGGCGTCGGTGGCGGGAAATACGAAACCAAACAGAAGTAAGTCAGCGTCGGTAGCGGGAAATACGAAACCACATACAAGTGAGTACGCCTGCTGCTTTACAGACAGGTCTGGAACTCGAGCATGCACCTAAGCAATCATTGCATCAAGTTTAGTTGAACCTTGTTTAGCCTCAACGCGAACGAAATGAAACGGGGGGGAGGGGAGCACGCTTCGTTTTTAGATAGGACGGCTCGGCAGGCACGTGGCCTCGGTAACTGCACTGCGTGTGGCTTACGCGCCGGCTAAACGCATGAATATCCAGGCACAAGGCCGGCGGCAGTGTGGGTATTATGCTGGCTCCCGCAGGCGATCGCGCCACCGAGCACTGTGTAATCGAAGGTAGACACGCGGTGGTAATTGACGAAATCGAGACCATTCGTGAAAAGGAGCAGTCCTATTCCAGGTATGCATCAGGCCAGGAAAAATGCTCAACTGTCTTGAACTGGAGAATGCTTTCATTTCAATTTGTGACCCCTAATCGAAAAAAAAAAAAAAAAGCCCCGGCTGTTATGCCACATCGCAAGTGACCGGAGGCGGGATTCCTAGTTCGGCTGGTCAGTTTCACCGGTTTTACCTTTACCTGCACGCGGACGATATTACGAATGTGCGGCGGCGCTGCAGTCATTCTGAATGTGTACAAGAAGAAGAAAAAAAAAATAAAACGATTACCACCCCATTGAGCTTTGCATAGCATAGCATAGCATAGTAAAGCATAGCGGAATATTCATTCCATGGTACCCTATAGATGATGTTAAAGGTGAGGATATATGACTGTGTGGGCGTAAATAGAGTAGTTTCATAAAACAGAAAAGGCACGAAGGTATTTACGCATACGGGCGTTGTCAGCACTCCATTTGCTTGAAAGCGTACTTTCTAAAAAAAAATTTTACGCCTCGGACAAGAATCGCCATTCCTTTCCTTTCTATACACAAATTCCTTTCTATACACTGGGCTGGCCGCTTTCTTATCACGGACGCTATGTTACGCTGGCATGCGTGTGCCTGGCGCATAGCGTTGAAGAGAAGAAAGACGGCGATTATTTTCAGAGAACGAGATAAGCCCTAAAGGGTGCAACTTTTTCTTTGTATACGTGCATATGGCATACCGTTCGTGGAAGAACGGAGTAATAACAAGCGCTCATTCGTACCTCCATGACGCTCTGTATGACGTCTCTGCCGACGGCCAGCGCCTGGACGAAGGTCCGCGTGGCCACGAAGGATCGCTTCACCTCGAGCGTCAGCTTCTGGGGCACGTCGCCGAAGGGGCGCAGCTCGTCGCGGTAGTCGCTGACGCACTGCAGGTAGCGCTCGCTGAGCGCGTACTGCATGTTCATCACCTGGAACATCTTGCGGTACAGCTCGAGGAAGAAGCCGTCCAGCGCGTCCACCAGGTCGACGCCGCCGGTGCGGTAGTACTTCTCCAGCTGGTCGAACATGTCGTGGAAGATGTACGAGTTGGTGTCGTACTGCATGCCGTACGTGCGCAGGAACATGCCGTGGAAGTCCTTCTTGGACGTCTTCAGCAGCTCCTTGAAGAACTCTGCGCAGCAGTCGCGAGCAGAGAGAGAGAGAGCGCTTAATTAGAACCGCGTCGATTAGCACTCATATAGGCTGTGTCAGCTAACGTCAGCCGAGCTGTTCAACGAAAAAGAAGACCTAAATAACATGGTGCAAGATACGGTTTTAAGATCTACGTTCGTTCATCAGACCTATATATGAGGACCGACCACGATCGTGCACGGTAAAGTTCTAATATGGCGATTGTGGTTCGTTCGGTTTACTGTCCCGAAACGATTCATGGGCTATGACGAACGCTGCACTGGAGGGGTCCAGATTAATTATGGCCGCCCGAGTTTCTTTAACGTGCGCTCAACGCTCGGTACACGAGCGCTTTTGTTTACCACCTCCACCGAAATGCGGCAGCCGTGCCTGAAAGTCAAACCGGCGACCTAGTTCCCAGCTGCAGGGATGACATGGCGACCAAACATTTTTTTTTTCAATTTTTGTTGAACGTTCCAAACCTTAACATAGGCGATGACGCTTTGCTTAAAGGGACACTAAAGCAAAACAATAAATCAGTTTAGACTAATTAAGCATTGTTTGAGAACCCTACAGGCACTCATTAAAAAAAATAGTTTGATTATTAGATGAGAAAATGAAGGTCCAAGTATCAGTATTTGAATTTCGCGGCCAAACCCCAGCCCCGGTACGTCAGCGTGACGTCAGGGATTCCAAAGTATGTTTTCGCATTTGTTGGCTGAATAAAAGTTCCCGAAACTTGCCATGTTTAATATTTGGTTCCTTTAGAACGCAATGTAGTCAATCTGTACCACTATATATAATTAGTAGGCCCTAGAACATGCCATCAAAATCCAAGACGTCACAGCCCCCAGGTGCGGGAACTTAAGTAGGCGTCGCCACACGTATTTCGTATTTGCGCTTTTTCTGGCTTACCAAACGTCTTATCGTTGTAAGAGCGGTGTTTTTGGTGTTGTAGAACGGTAATTTACTGATGCAGAAGGAATCATTTTTCACTTTAGTGTCGCTTTAAGCACAATGCGACCTGTGTGCGACATAGCTACAGTGCTTTGTGACAACAGTCCGGGTGGTTACTGTTGCCGCAGTAGGTTGCGCCGAGACGGAGGAATCCTCGTCTTGGAGAAGAATCAAAGGCAACCAAAGACGCAGCAGCTCGTGGCTGCACACGAACTCGACAGTTTCGCGCGCACAATGACATGCACATCAACGGTTCATTAGGTTGGGCACACGGAACAGGGTCCGGCACATAGCAAACTTATTGCGGCTTGTGCGTCACACGAATTGATTTAGCCTACGGCGCCCTCCTCTCAAGGGTGGTCTTTTCTTCCCTCTATGCACAAGAGCTATGCGCATTCACTTGCTGCCCCCCGCACGCGCGAGCGTGCGTGCGTGTGTGTGTGTGTGTGTGTGTGTGTGTGTGTGTGTGTGTGTGTGTGTGTGTGTGTGTGTGTGTGTGTGTGTGTGTGTGTGTTACTCCTCTTAGCATATCCTTTGCATCTTTCGCCCTTGTGAACCAGAACTTGGGGGAGGGCGGCTCCCGACGAGTGATCTGTCGGCCGTCAGTGACGCGCGCGCGAGAACTTTTTTAATACCGGCCGGCGCCCCTCGTCACAGCTGCCGGGGCCCTCCCTCCTCCACCCATCCTTTGCTGGGACGAAACGGCAGCGGCTGCCAGCGAGACAGCTCGAAGAGTGCTGCGCCTCTGGTTCTTTGTTTACCCATCGGCCGGGAGAACACGGCCGTTCGCGCCTTGGCCAGTCAGCCAGCAGGGCGGGCCCCGACCGCCGGAGGGCGAAGCAAAACAAAGCCCGCGGGCGCGAAGAATGAGCGCCTTCAGGCACCGTGCTCGGACCCCAGATGGCGAGGCCTGAACGCCGATGTGTAGTAGTATAGTGGTACAGCCCATGTTCTATTACGTGTAGTATATACGCCCCCAAGGATATATATACTAAGGCACACGAGCACGTACGTATATATACTGGCGAGTTTCTGCGTGCACACTTCTCTCTCTCCCTCTCCCTCCCTCCCATCTCTCTCTCTCTCTCTCTCTCTCTCTCTCTCTCTCTCTCTCTCGGGACGTTTCTTTCTGACAGCGTCCCGAGCACGTACATACACAGAAATGCCGCCGCAGGAATGTACCCAATGTCAGAACCATTCGCACGCTTGATGGCCGAGGTCCTCGCTTTTGGTGCAGCCAATAGCACTGGCAAAAGTTCGCCCCCCTGCCACCTGCCTCTCTCTCCCTCTATACACACACACTGCGGGAAAAGTCGCGGACGAACTATGAATCTTGCTTAAGCGTTATGTGTACCTATTTGGCATCTAATGGCCCCTTTGTTTTCGCTCCCCCTGACATCTAAAACTTCCCACTCCTGGCTCCCGCGAGGACCAAATGATGATGATTATGATGTCCCGAAGGAACCAGCGCCGACGACCGTGTGTTCTCCTTGCCAGTCGTGCCATTGGCGGTGCCAGCTGAGCTCACATCATTGCGTGTGCGGCGTGTACTGCATGTTTTCTGCTCCTTCTCACGACCGTAGCGGCGGACGGCGCAATCCTTGCTCGAGAGCGAGGGAGAAGAGAAAACTGGAATTCAGTTGATGGAGAACGTTTTTCAATAGTGATATCTCATATAGTACATCGGTCTCTAACTTACTCCCCCAAGTGGCCTTTCCACAGACATGTCACGGGGCTTGCGAAGAAATATCAAGCAAAATTCGGGAGCGAGGTAGCGAAAAGTTTTAATTCCGCAATTCAGTCAACTTGTGGTAGCGTAATCCGCGGGGCGTTATTATCGAGCAGGTCAGTATGCACACCCCTACACAAGAACCAGCACTTTACCTGTAGCCCTCGCCCTGCGCTATACACCTGCTCTGGGGATTTTCCCCATCTTACGCACACACCGTGTGGGGATTCCCCGTATAGTCCAAGAATCCCGCGTACGTCTCCTGAATCTGGATCACTCCCCACAGAGTAAAGTGCTCCCTCTCATTCAGGGTTAAGTTCGTCTGTAATGTTTCTATACGCTCACAGACCTCAAGCAAAAGTGCAGTACAGGGGCTGAAATTCCAACAAAGCTATCAATCCCTCTCTCTGTCTACGACTTGTTGCACCTGCATTCCCCTTTCTTACTCTATCGTCTGCATTTCTTAATTTCTCCTTGGTTTTTCAATATTTCTCCGCCGAAGTGCAGATATCATTGGAGGGGTAATATACTATACCTACATTTGTTTTACTCTGCATTCGTAGAGTCCTTTTAAAGGGCCACAATATAGACAAATTGTTTCACCTGTATTTGTAAATACCCTCCTCGACGAAAAACGCCACTCTCACATACCATAAGTCGCTCGGGGGAGCCAGAAAAGGCGCGAAAACTAAAAACGGGCGGCGACGCCTTGGAGTTCCCGCATCAGCCCGCCGTGACGTCACAGAAATTTTGACGGAATCTACTGGGTCTTAGTTAATTATTTATGGGTAAAAATGAACTACAATGTGTTCCAAGGTAGCCAAGGACCGAGCATGGCAAGTTTCAAGAACTTTCATTGAGCCCAACGCTGTCCACATACGAGAAAATACTTTTGCATTCGTGACGCCAGACTGACGTGCCGGTTTGCGGTTACGGCGCGAAATTCAAAAACTTCTACTTTGCCCTTCATTTCTTTTTCTCATCATAAACGTATTATCGCGAAGTTACCGACAATAGCGTTCTCGAACACTGCTTTATCAGTCTAAACTTATTTATTGTTTTGCTTTAGTGTCGCTTTAACGCTGCTTGTGACAGCCTACGAGTTCTGTGGAAAAAGAAGTTGGTGCCCTTTTATTCACCGAACGTGAATTATTCACCGAACGTGAATCGCTTTCCATATGCCCGTTTGGAATTTATGGTTCCCGCGAAAGGCCCGGAGAAACATTATTGTGCACGATTGTCCCAACACAAAACACGAGCGAGCTTTGATGATCGTCCCACGATTATCTATACAGACGGAGTGCGAGTCCTTCAAGTGCACTTTTCGGCACGCACTTTAGTTACTGGCAACACCAGCCTCTTCAACAAACTTTTTCTTGATTTTCGATATCCGCGTTCTCGTTGCGTAAGGCGTACAGAAGCGTGTCGCGCTTGCCCGTGTTAATACTGCGTGCGACTGTGTATGCAAACGAATAAGCATATATATATATATATATATATATATATATATATATATATATACACACAGCAAGCGGCAACACGCCACCTAAGCGGTTCAATTTTGTCCCGAGTAGGCCCGACAGCTGCGCCCTGGCTGAATTCTCGGAAATTCTTCTCGGGAAAGTAACCTGCAGAGCGTCACGTCATCGGAGCCCATCTTTCTCACGTGGCACGAACGACGATGAAACTGCACGGTGAGCTCCGGCCGCGCGCACGCCGCGCCGACAGACGTTTTCGTGATTTGTTGGCGCAGGCCTCCTTCTTCAACACCTCCCGCTTCGTGTTTACGCGCTTCGTAGGATTCTCCGAAAACCTCTCCAGATTCGCCGTAACGCCTCGGGCGTATCTTCACTCGAGGCACGTCTCTTCCTCGGGTCGCACGGTTTCCCAAGTTCCCGGCTTAAACCGACAAGTGTGTGCGCGATGATGCGATATACGCGCGAACTGCAACTGTAGCAACTGCAGCAGATCCTAAAGCAAAGGAACCGTGTACATTGCGAGACTAGAGACGGGAACAGAAGATCCATGGACGACGTATATGTTTTATTAGGCCTAAACCGTTCCCTGACGCCGCCGATCGTCGAAGGCGACTGACCAACGGCGACTCGCAGCGCCTTTATCGCGATCCCGGCCTTTCGCGCCGGCGACGTGTCTCTCGATTCTCTCGCCGAACGCAGCTGGGCGAGAGCCATTTGTCTTTTCCAGGCGTCGTAAATCTTGCTCTACATTCCGCCTTTTCTCGCAAACAGCGTGTCGCGCCCCTTCGTTTTCTTGTTTCGCTTGGATATCTTCTTCCGTCTGCTCGCGTCGCGGCAACTGAAGCAGCCGGCGTCCCTTTGCTGTCAAAGCCCTCCTTCCTTCCCCCTCCTGTTTCCGAAGCGGCCCCCACGCTGGGGGCAACAATAACAACAGCGCGCGTGGCAGCGGCAGCAGCAGCGGCAGCAGCAGACGTGCAAACAAACACGCGTCTTCCTCCGCGGCCTTCATCTCGCCGACGCTCTCGACGAGCGAGCGAGCCAGCGGGCGCGCTCGAGGGGCTTCGGGTTCACCTTGTACGGCCACGTTCGCCGTCGCCGGCACGGTCGAAAGGGGCAGCCAAGCAAGGAGAGGGCTAAGTACTACCCTGCGCAGCGCGGATAAAAAACAATGGACCCGCGCCGCACACGTCGGTCTTCTCAGCACACGCGCTCTCACACGGGCCGGCCTTAATCCGCCGTCCATTCTGGGCGAGCACACAAACAACGGAGCTCGCGAAGAACCCTTCCAATTCGGGCGGGGAGAAAAAGCCGAGCTGCCGGCCGACGGTGCAGACGGACGGACCGTCGAGTGCGAGACTCGATAGAGCCGCGCGGCCGGGAGACCAATGAGCGCTTGTTTGGACAGCTCGACAGGGCATCGCTTCGTGTGGTGGCGGGAGGAAGCGGGACGGGAAGAGGTGGGAGGCCCGCACGGTTTGCTTTACACAAGAAGCGGAGTTCGCGAGCGAATTCCCGTGTAGCATACAGGCTCGAGATGGAAGCGGCCAGCGCAGCGCCTATACACCGATCGAGCGCGTCAGAAGATCCCGGGAGGATAGCGTTTTTTCGACTACTGAAAGGGGGTTTGTGAAGAGACATGTAGCGCGGATGAGGATGGGAATGGATGTCATCCGGACCGGAAGGCTGAACGTACGCTCCGCACACTCTGCGCGCGCAGAGAACGCCGTGTGTGGGCATCGATGGACGTGAACAGAGCCCTCCACTCCCTTCCCGAGCAAGGGGGGGTTGATCCCCCTCTCTGAGCGGCGGCGCTTCCGGGATGCCACCGAAGTGCTGCGCGGCGAGTTGAGAACAAGGAGCTACGAGCAGAGGCGGAGCAAGCCTGATGGAAGCCGACTGCGCGTAACAACAGGGGGCGCTCACTCTCCTCCTCTTCGGCTTTTAATGGGCCAGAGTGCGCGTCTCTTAAGTGATCGCATAATCCGGAACCAATTTGAGGCATATTTTCGGAATAACCAAATTACGCCGTAGGATCCCTGCTCTGAGTACCGCCAAAGGAACAAAGGTATACGCCGGGCTTCGTTCGCCGGAACACAGTATATACGTAGTACGCGTCTACAAGTCCCACATTTGCTGACGCCTGGGGTTGGTGTGTCGTTCTCAGAGCCGGTATCGTTGCGCCGAGGCACCGCGATGAAAGGCTCTTCCCACTCACGAGTCACCCGCTGCAAAGCCATCACGCACAAACTTATAATGACGGTGAGCAAGCGAGGCTCCTCTGAGCGGGTGGGCCAGAAAGTGAGCGAGTGCTTATCGTTGAAGCATATGTGGCCGTCAATTACTGCGTTCGTGCATTCCACTCAATCTGATTGGCAGCTACGATCATGAGGGGCGTCGTTGTAACACGCCCACCTCTGGATACTTCGTCAATAAGCACAAAGAACTATCATTCGCAAACCCTGGGTCCGCGTGGGAAGAATAGCATTAGGGAGCCCGCCAGATCAGATAAGCCACGGCATAAGAGTTTCTTGCAAAAATGACCTGAGTGAACTCTGCCGCTGCGATTGTTCAGCTATACCATTGGAATGATGTGTAGCACGTGGCTCTGTCCCTATAATCTTCGTGGCTTGTGGCTTCACGCGTTCTTGCAGCTTTATTTATTACGCCTTATCTGCATTTATTGGCCTAAATTTCCAAACAATATTTTTTTAGATGCACGGAGACGATAAGATTTCACAAATGCATAAACATTGAGAATTGTTGCTATGTAACCCAATATTGTGTTGACCATCATAATTTCGCAGTCTTTTGTGATCAGAGGAACGAAGTCTAGGCGAATTCATATGCTATACACATCATTCCCATATGGGCTGAACTGTCACGCTTGCAGCTCCTTGCAGCTATATAGACACTGGCCCCAGATACCCTCTCTAGTAATATTTGCAGGAAACACCGTGAGTCGTGGTAGCATGCTAAAAAAAAACGCATATGGAGAAGCAGCAAATAATCACAATCGTGAGTGAGTGAGTGAGTGAAAACATTACTGAGCTCTAGTAATTGTTTTACTGCGGCTGGGGCGGATTCTCCAGGGGAGTCTTCCTCCTTGCGCCTTCCCCGGAGGTCTTCACACGCTGCTTCGTCCGTACTCTATCGCAATGGTGGGCTGCCCTCAGTCCAGGGCTCCGCTGGCCTCTGCTGTCTGCCGTGCACACCGCACTAGGCCTAGCTGGTCTTCGCAGCGGTCGCTGGACAGCAGTTCCTCCCATTGCTCCGCACTTGGGTGTGATATAATTGGGACTATATACGTCAGTTTGTTGGCACGCCCATGTTATGTGGTATAATGTGGGTTTCTCATTGTCCTTAATTAGCCTTAATTGTCCTTAATTAGCCAGGTCAGGCAGGCGGCAGAGGCCAGTGGGGCCCTGGACTGAGAGGCTCCGACCACCCCTCCTTCAAATCTTTTCCATTACAATAAAGTTCCTATCTGTCCTTATGTATAGTGTGGCGTGCATGTTACTTAGCACGTTGAGGTTAGGGTATACGACCCTGTTTGTAGTTGTCTCCAAGCGACAGGTTCTTCCCTGCTAAACCACAATCGGGAGCAACAGCAGCAGCAGCAAGGAGCCACTTACGCGAGTGCGATTTTTCGCTCTTCGCACGTCGCGACCACCGAGGCGACCACTTCGAAATCGCACGGAGAAAAAGCGCACACGTGGCTCGAGGAAGTGAGCAGATGCACCGACTGTGTAATACTGCACAGCGGGCATATACAGAGTAGTGCTAAGAATACGCGCGCGTCTTCTTGGGGGATAGATGCCAGGACTTGACGATGAAAACATAGAAAGAGGTGCATACTGCGCAGAAAAGCAATCAAGGTACACGCGCAGCAGGGAACGAGATTCTCCCTAAGCGCTCGCGCACAGAAGGGCCGGTGTTTACGCATTCCCCCTGCCCCGCGGAGCCAAATATTATTGCGCGGAGCAACGCGCGGAAAATATATAGCGACCACGGGACCACGCGGAGGCCGATAAGACGAACAGGACGGCCGGTACGTGTACGTACACGTATATACAGTTCAATTCCGCCTCATCCTTTCCCTCCCGTACACTCTCTCGACGACGACGAGGTGTATAAGCCCAGAGCGTGCGCTATATGTATACGTGCTATACTGATCGCGTGCACAAAGGCGCGCGATCCGCTGCTGCGCCAAACAAAAGAAGGTCGAGCACCGGAGGGTTGCAGCTCGTCTGCCGGGTTCGTCGGACGAACCCTTTCAACCAAGCGCGCGCTACGCGTCCGCCACCTTTGGGGCTTCTTGCGGAGCAATTATTTCTCCGGAAGCCCCATCGCCAACGTCTCTGGCTCCACGGGAAGCCCCGGACACGCCGGCGGGCGCGAGCTAGCCTCTTTTGCGCACACTGTATTTACAGAGGACAGACGTGCGTGCGACGAGCGTCCACGTTTGAGTGCAGATATAGATGGAGGCGCTTTTAAGGGCCCCGTGCCGCTGAAAATCGGGCGTCCGGCGTGGGACGTCGCTTCGACAAACGAATTTCGAACCAAATTTTGAACCACGCATTCCCAACCACTCTTCTATCACCAAAGTTTCAATACTACTCGCGACTCACTGCGGGCCTTCTCGTCTCCGCGCCTTGCTCACCGCTTTCGGGTCTTTTAGAACGGCAGCCGATGAAAGCGGTCACGGGGACGAGGGGAGAAGTCCTGTGCCTGGGCGTACAGCGAAGCGAGCATTAACCCCTTCACGCTCCGGCCGTCGATCGCGTCACGGGACACCGCGATTCGCTAAGATGAAACGCGCACAGTAGCGTCGAGAGAGGAGAAAGAGTTTCGACGAGGGGAAAGGCACAGGCGTTGGTCCCAGGAGCACGCCTCTCTCTGGCGAGAGTGAGGTAGAGAAGCAGGAAGTGTGACATTGAAGTAGCATTAACCAGTGATTAGTATTGAGTGTTTGGTGATTAGGATTAGTATTAACAACGACAGCAGGGAACGCTAACTGTCACCGCTGAAGCAACCGAACAGGAGCGCGCACCT
This sequence comes from Dermacentor andersoni, assembly GCF_023375885.2. Lineage (NCBI taxonomy): Eukaryota > Metazoa > Arthropoda > Arachnida > Ixodida > Ixodidae > Dermacentor > Dermacentor andersoni. The sequence continues at coordinate 160,659,392 of NC_092815.1, read as the reverse complement.
CGACGCAAACCGCCGCGCTTCGCTAACGACCGAATCGAAACCGCAAACCGAACGGCGGCTTGCACATTCGGAAGGCGCATGCCAAACAAATTAACGCGGTACAGCGCTCGTCTTTGTGGCGGAAACAAAAGACCGCGTCAGCTGGCCTAAGCGACGCTCGTCTCAAAGGCGCTGCGCGGTACACGGCACGGACATCCGGCTGGGGAAGACCAGACGGCAGACGTGTTTGTCGCGTTTGCGCGAAATTAAATCTTTTGTTCTAATTTCGGGGCGCTGCGCGCTACATTAACCAATCTGGTCGCCCTCCCGCCCATACCACGCGCACGTGTTCGAGAGCGAAGCTGTACTCTCAAGAACGCCCCGCGGGAAGGACGAGGAGATTCCATTAACGCTTCCGCAAAAAGAAAAAAAAATTTTCCACCGGGAAAACCATTGCGCCCGACCTAAGAAATGGCTGCCGTGCAGTGCCTGCTCCCTTAAAGCTCTCTTTACCGCGGTGTCCTTCTTCCCCTGCCTTTTACCTAGCGCTTGGATCGCCGCGGTACCGATCTCCATGGCAGCAGCACGGCGGCAATAAAGGAAAGCACGCGGCACGTGATGGGCGCCACGTAAGGCAGGGAGGGGGGGGGGGGGGGGGGGGATACAGGAACGCGCGAGGTTCCTCACGTGCCTGCTCGGTGTATACAAATGAATCGCGCACACGAGACGGGCAGATCGGGGCCCGCATCACGCTCCCGCAGGAAGTAACGAGTCGCAGGGAAGAACGCTATGGGAAGGTGTGTACGCTTCGCACGACCACAATGCGAGTGCGTGTAGTCTAATAAGTGCCGCGGCTCTGCGCGGGACTGCAAATAACAAAAGCAGGAAAGGCAACAGTCGGCGGGCTGGACGGGCAAGAAGAAGAAGAAGCAACGACACGAACGTGTATACGCGCGGTCGGAGGAGAAGAAGATGTATAGTTGGGAGGGCGGCCGTTAAAGGGCCACGGCCGCAAACGCATTCGGCTCGAGCAGGACGTTCGACGCGGTGCTCGATGCTTGCTGCGGGAACGAGCATCAAGCCGCCCCGCACACTCGGCTCTCCCCGCGCCCCTCCCGGCCGGTGTCCTCCGACGAAGGCCGGCTTTGCGTTGAGAGAAGCGCAAGAAATGCTCCGCGCGAGAAGCGAGGGAGGAGAACCACCGGCGGTGGTTCCGAAACGAGCGACCGAGGGCCTACGCCAGCAGTTGTAATGAGCCCCGGGCCGAATAGGTGTACCGCGTTGGCCGCCCTGTAAGGTGCACCGCTCGGGACGCGCGGTCGAAGGGAACTCGCGGGAGACGATCCGCGTGTGATTCGGCGCTGCTCGACTGAACAGTGTATGGCTATCTGGTCTCTCGAAATGTATCGTGCTCGCGCGCGGCACGAACGGGCATATAATCGGCACGCTGTGGCGCTGCGCTCGTCGGCGATGGCGTCATTTAAAGCGATATAGATATAAAGCGATATAGGTTACGGTCTGGATTCCAAGAGAATGGAAACGTAGCAGGGGCCGCCAGAAAGTTGGGCGGATGGATGAGTTTAAGAAGTTTGCAGGGACAACACGGCCACAACTAGCACATGACCGGGGTAGTTGGAGAAGTTTGGGAGAGGTCTTTGCTCTGTAGTGGGCGTAGCCAGGCTGATGATGATGATGATAATGGTGGTGGTGGTGGTGGCGGTGATGATGATCTATCTCGTGGTCTTCCGTGGGTGGGCCATATCTGGCACATGCAGCGCCGCGCGTGACGAGGACATTGACACCGCCAAGACTGCAGCAGCACGGGAACGGAGCAGAGACCAAATGAGAGAAGGCAAGAAGCAACGTCGTGCCGCCGTCTTCGCCGCTTCGCCGTCACGCCATCGTTACGGCCGCCGTCTTGTCGTAGTCGTCGCACACGCTCGCGTTAGACGCGATTAGATATCTCAGCAGGTTACGCCACGAAGCCATCCCTCGGCTTAAACAATCATCCTCCGATGGTATTTTCCAATTTTTCAACCTCGTGGAGACACGATTAGGCATTCTAAAGGTCTAGAGACATCTCTTGTCTGAATGAGCTCAGTGACGACAAAAAAGAGCACCGCCACACGTGAATATGCCCTTGCTGACCGCGGGCACTTTTGACTTGGAACTGGGAACCTTTGCTGGACACAGTAAACGCTACAAAATTGAAATCAGAGTACTTTATAGAATATCTTGAATTGGACCACTTTTTTTGTTTTTCTACAGTGTTTCGTAAGCAGACCTCGAGCGAACGCATTCAGACCGATCCGTTCTGCGCGTACACCCCGATCGAAATGTGCGCGTTCGCGCCGTGTCCACGCTATCGCCATATCGCATCGAAACTTGACTTCGCTCTCTGCTGACAGGTCGGCACGACATCGATTACTGTATACAGGCGGGCAAGAAGAAAACAGAAAGAGAAGTCGGTATAGAAGGGCAGCATTCATGGCGTCAGGACGAAAGCGGCAGGCGATAGCATACGCATGCATTGCCCGATCGTAGAGCGCTCGCTTGCGTATATACGGCACCACGCGCACGCTCGACTATAGCGGGGAACATCGGGAATCGCAAGGCCCGCATCACGCCAAACGCAGGGCGCACACGGGGGCGCACGCAATGCGTCGCTCACGCCCACTTTGTCCCCATCTTTCTAGCGTTTCCGAGGGGGGGGGGGGGGCGCACATCGCGAAAGAAGATCAGAAGACGACCGGCGGAGGGCAACTAACCGCGCTATAGTGCGTGCGTGTACGCGGAAAAGATAAAAAGCTAAAGCGAAGGCAGGGCAGAGGTGCACGCGTATAGAAGAGACCAATTGACTGAGCCAGACAACGAAGTTGCCACTGCTGGTGTACTCTTGCCACTGCGGAAGTAAGAGGAAAAAAAAAAAAGAAGAGGTTGGTGGTGGGGAAAAAAATGGGGGACGGGACGGGGACGCACTGGCTCGAAAGAGGAAGGAGGGACTTGCTCATCCTTCCAGCCACGGGAACGAGCACGGCATTCGGCCGAATCGACAGGAGATGAGGAGCGCCAAGCTAGTAATCCGCGCGGGCGAACGAACTTGCGTGCAGCGCGACGACCGCGCTTGTCGCCCGACGATGACAGCTCCGCTACAGCGTACTATATATAGAGAGCTTCGCTGCCCCGGTGGAGGGCGCACGCGTGAAACGAAGGCTGCGCGCAGTATTGCAGATTCAGCAGCGGAGCACGCAACAGATCTGCGAGACGGAAGCATAACGTAGCACGAAAGTTGAAAGTAAATGTGTAGTTTCATCTTGTATGTGCATACCTTTCGCCCTGTATACACGATTACGCGCTGCGCGCGCCATGGCTCCGCAGAACTTCCGAGTCACGTGCTGCTTTCCCGTCACATCCCTAAGCCTCTCGCGTTTCTCTTACGGTTGATCCCCTCGAGACGCCTATGCCTGTTTTGTTTCATTAAACGAAGCAGAGCTGGGTGCATGTGCACAGCGCGGAGTCCTCGAACAAAGTGTCAAGCTTGCGAAATCGTGCGAATTTGCGAAGCAACGCTACGAACCGACAGCGCAAAGCTATGTCATCTCGCGTGAAATGAGCGCAGCCACCTTTTCCCAGCACGATCCCATCTACGTAAGTCCTTCCTCGCTGCGGGCTACTGTGTGTATACGGAAGCCGGCGGTGCGTTCCCGACTCGGTCCTGCATCATTTAGGGACACGCACAGCGGGAGGAGGCTGTTCCTTTTCTTTTTTCTTTTTTTTTTCTCCGCGAGCTTGGTACGACGACGAGGAGTTGCCTTACCAGGGAAGGATGGAAAGGCCGGGTAAAAAAAGGAAGTAGAAGCAGAAAAAAATCGTTAGCGGGACGAGGATAAGCCAGAAAAGCAAACAGACTGTCCAGCCTTTAGCGCTGCGTGCCGAGGATGTAAGATGCATGCAACCAGGATCACAGAGTGCGAGCGAGTCGGTACACAAATTTGTAACCCGCACGCGCATCCTTGTGTGTCTGCTATCTCTCTCTACTTGCACGAGTCTCATCCGGCATTATTTAGCGAAATGGAAAACGAATATAAGATCACTCGAAAGGGGGATGCAGAGGACGGACAGAATAGAAAACACAATCAGATTCATTATGTATAAGCTATTCTGAAGCCGCGTTCGGAGAGCTCTTCTGGAATTGAGCTCCTGCTGTTTTCCGAAAGGAACTGCTTCTTCTCTAAACCCCTCCCCCCCCCCCTATTTATTTATTTATTTGCTGAACTGTTTTGCTTCCGCTTTCCTAGAAGTGCGCCGGAGGCGGAACATCGAATAATGCGGCCACACAATGCAGGCTCCATCTGCACTGTTGCCACGCGCGGAGAAGTTCCACGCAGAAAGAGCGAAAACAACCAAGGAGCCTTAAAGCAAGTATATACGAAGCGAAGAGAGGGACTGCAATAAGTAGCACAGCAGGAAGAGGGTATAAGGACGGTGACACGAACGAAAGGTCAACTGAAAGATGTATCAGCAACCTCCTCTTCGTTCGACCCCGTTATATGAGTCGTGACATATGACATCTTCGAGTTTCCGTTCTTTGCGTTACTGGCAAGTCTCACAGCACCTCAAATAATTTACACTAATATATATTTTCTACGAAACAGGACCCATATTCGCAAAAAGCCTTTAGGTTAAAATAGTTCGAAAGAGCAGATTCAACACAATTTTGGTGCTGCACATATTATTAGCGAAGGCGTCCGACGTCACTGTTGGCTGACATGTCACCTTACGAACAGTTTTAACGTAAGAACTGTTGTGTGTGTGTGTGGTTGGGGGGGGAGGTCAGTTTCTGTTTCGTTTCCCAGGAGGTGTGTGTGTCACGTGGCAGGCAGCAGGATATCGTGACGTCTCAGCGACTAGCTAGCTCCGGCTCACTCGATCGTCTTATATGCTACGACCTAACGAGTCGGTGTGAGTGTTGAAACTGGTCACGATGTTCTGATGCCACGTGACCACCTCCCGCGCCACGACACATGCATGCACCTGCGGGAACCGTAACCGACACTGGTTCACAGAACAGTTATTAGTGTAAATTATTCAGTGCTCCCTAAGGCTTATTGCCAGTGTATTTTTAGGAGTTTCGAGGTGTCGTACCTTCGTTTAACGCAAGAAATGAATATTCTAAAATTTGACGTCAGTACTCTCAGTAGTGATAAAGCGCCAAAACCATCGGCTGCCTGAACAGTTGTCAGCGCGCTGCTTTACTTTTATAACGACACCGTCACAATTCAACGCTGACCTTCCGCGCTATGTCTACACAGTGCAGGGAATGCACTTTTACAACTAAAAAAAACAACAGCGCCATAGCTCGAGGGCATCGTCATTTCCTTTCCCGATTCTGCTCGCACGTAGTGAGTGAGCCGTCAGGTCAGGCAGAGTCACTTCCCCGCGAACAAGGCAAATCGCGCTGCATGCACTTCCCCGCATCACGAGGCAGGGGCCCATTATCATTATCGTTATGCAAAGGCGGCGGTCGGCAGCCCGGCAATCATGAACCAAGCTCCTCGCGTCCCCAGACAAACTTCGTCGAGCCCGGCCTACCGAAAGTCCGCGACGAGCTCGACCCAGCGCACCGCCTCCTCCCGCGCCCGCACGCAATCAGGCCCACCGCGAAGACGACGGCAGCGCCGATTGCGGAGCGTGCGCGCAGAATGGGGACGGCGACGAGGCGCGGCCTCGAGACGCGGCGGTCATTAAAAAGTTTGTTGTCCCCGTATGCACACACGCTCGCTCGCGCGGGGCCCCGCGAGCGACGCACACATACGCGCGTGCAAACGCACGCACAGGGTCGATCGAAAGAAAACGCGGCGGCCGCTTGTTCCATTCTGCAATCGTGTATGGCGAATTCGGCGGCGGCGGTGCTCCGGTAGCGTAATTGAAGGCGTGCGCGGCGCGGCTTCGTAGCAGCGTGAGGCCGCTGCTGGCATCGGTCCGTGATTGCGGGCAAGACCCGGGCGGGCGGGCAGGCACCGGAAATTGCAGTCGGGGATCTGTTCACGACAGACGCAGACAGGGGGATCGGAAAGCCACCGTGTGCTCTCGATGGCGCGAGACACAATCGGAACTGGCGCGAGAAGTCTCTGCAAGGACGCCCCGCGGCGCGACGTGTGTTTTCCAGGCCACTGAACGCGCACGTTAAGAAAATAGAAAAAAAAACAAAAACAAGAGAGACATGGTGAGCCATTCCACTCTGTGAAGGTGGATGACCAGCGAAGCTTTTTGGCACACAGGTCGTACAGAATATTGAACAAAAGTACGAACTCATTTATTGTCTTGATGGGTGGTCACCGTGACGAAAGGTACGCACATGCATTTAATGTCTCGATCGGTGGGTGATTATTTCTTGGTCGTGATGTTGGTGACGATGGCCTTGTGGTCGCTGTGATACATACTGATCGACTTGGGTTCAACGTAGGACACGTTCTTACCCAGAGTCAAATCTGTGCGCGACCAATAGCTCATGCTCAATTAAATGGGCTGGGCGGCAGCTGCTGGTTTTATTATTGTGCTTGAGCGTGGATGACTACCGCCACTACGGGGAGCAGGATGAAACTAGCCACGTAAGTGCCGTGGTACGTGATTGGAGCGCTGCTGCCCCAAGGTGCAGTTATGGTGGCTAAAAGTTGTTAGTCCAGTTAGAGTGTACTAGGCCAGTACACTTCACTGTACCCGAGGAACCGGCGGAAAGGAGACAAGCGTGACGACGGGACCGCCCACAGGCGCAAAACAGACACACGCTACGTACCCGCCACCCTGGGAGAGCGGAAGGAAACTAGGCACGCACGAGCTTGGAAGAGACAACAAATAGAGGGCGCCGAGCTTCTGCTCGCGCACATTAAAATTTCACGGCACACTAGCCACAAGCAGAACAGCTGTAAAAAAAAGAAATAGATAGATAGATAGATAGATAGATAGATAGATAGATAGATAGATAGATAGATAGATAGATAGATAGATAGATAGATAGATAGATAGATAGATAGATAGATAGATAGATAGATAGATAGATAGATAGATAGATAGATAGATAGATAGATAGATAGATAGATAGATAGATAGATAGATAGATAGATAGATAGATAGATAGATAGATAGATAGATAGATAGATAGATAGATAGATAGATAGATAGATAGATAGATAGATAGATAGATAGATAGATAGATAGATAGATAGATAGATAGATAGATAGATAGATAGATAGATAGATAGATAGATAGATAGATAGATAGATAGATAGATAGATAGATAGATAGATAGATAGATAGATAGATAGATAGATAGATAGATAGATAGATAGATAGATAGATAGATAGATAGATAGATAGATAGATAGATAGATAGATAGATAGATAGATAGATAGATAGATAGATAGATAGATAGATAGATAGATAGATAGATAGATAGATAGATAGATAGATAGATAGATAGATAGATAGATAGATAGATAGATAGATAGATAGATAGATAGATAGATAGATAGATAGATAGATAGATAGATAGATAGATAGATAGATAGATAGAACTTTTTTCTTGACCACACTTAACGCTACTGCGCTGTCAAAGCGGATTGTTGAAAAGCGCAGCAAACAGTGCCAGGTACGTGCGGGCTTCGAAACTAAGGCTCAGGAAGAAGCCGGCTCGAAGATATTTGCATTCGAATCTGCCTGCAAGCGGGGGATGCACACAGGTTGTCGTGATGGGGTCGCCGTGCAGCGCGTGCTCCTACAGGATGGAGTCGAAAAGCCGTGAACTCGGGAGGCAGAAGACCCTCGTTTTATTCTCGCGTCGTCTTATACACATTTCCAAGCATATCAACTGATAATTTCAGGACTCGTATTGCGTATGCACTTCCAAGCACAAAATCACCTGAAGACGGCGTCAAATATAACCAGTATATAACCAGTAGGACCGTACAACACTATGTTCTCGCGTATACTGTAATATGAACTTCTAGCCACCATAACTATAATGCAGAGCGGTAGCGCGTATACCTTGTGCCACGTGCCCACGACGAGGAAATATTGCGTTTTTTTTTTCTTTTCCTTTTTCTTAACATCTTGCTGCCCATATAAGCTTTTCACACCGGTTGCACACTCGACCAAACGAGACATACAGGGCTGACCAACCATACGTCAGCGCTGCTATTCGAAGCCATGACGAGGATACGGTGTATATATATATATATATATAAAGCGCCGCGGATAACAACTGCGCGCATAAAACAAAACGTCGACCATCGGGAGTCTTCTCGACCCGCATTGGAATCGCAACACACAGGGGCGCTTCTGCCTCATGCCCGTACAACAGCGCAGCCAGTGATCACAACCGCAACCGCGTGCACGCTCAGCAGCTGAACACAGCCAGAGCGTTGAGCCACAGGCGCTGGCTCAGCGTACATGAAACGTCTCGACAACTAATGAGCATCGCACGAGCCCGCTCCGTGCAAAGCGCGCATGCACGCACGCGAAGTGAGGGAAGAGCACGTGCACGTTGCCTTTACTCACCGTCGAACCTCTGCATGCGGGCGGCGAACTTGGCGCGCACTTTGCCGATCTCGTCCCGAAGCACCCGCTCGAACTCCTCCCGGCTCTGGGCGCTGAGCAGGTGCTCCATCTCCTGGGTGCAGCAGGTGAGCGAGCGCTCGCAGATCTGAAGGTGCTCCCCTGCAAGCGGAGACGAAGAAGGGATGCGGTTTAACCTCGGCCCTCTCAACGAGCGCGGTATATACACGGAGTATGGACTATATAGGCAATGTGCGTAATGGCGACCACGTTTTCAACGACTGCATGCACGTAAAAAAAACACACAACCTGTGTTTATAGCGCCGACGGCACCGCGTACAAACATAATTGACACTTTTTTTTTTTTTGCGGGGCATTTGTACATCAATATTAATGGGGTATCGGGCATGCGTGAGAGTTATTTAGCGTTTACCGTGGTTAATCGGTCTTGAGAAGGGATCACATAGGAACAAGGCAACACTGTAGTAATGGGGTGGCGGACAGTAGTGTATACCTGCAACTCGACGTAAGACGAGGGACCGAGAAATAACGAACAATATTTACAAAACGGTCACTCGATCCTGTTTAAACGAGACGCGGGGCCCATTTTCCGACCGCATGGGTGTTCGGCTGCAGCCGCCCATCGAAATACAGCTACACCGCGCGTTCATTGAAACACAGTTGCCCGGAGCGTAGCTATATGAAGCAATAGTGCATTTGAAACTACGACTGTCCATGTACAACGAAGAAAGCTTAAGGCCAGCATGTGTGAATTATGGTCAAGGTTGGGTAAAAATGCCTAGGCCAATCTCTCTCTCTCTTTCCTTATCTATTAGGGAAGGTGCCGGGTATACGTCGCCACGCTTCCTCCCCTAGAACCATTAAACCTGTCCGTGCGACAGATAAACCATGTCCGTTTCGATACCTCGATGGACAAAAGCTCTGTAAGCCGGAAAAAGATAAAACCTGCGCGACCAGCAACATAAAGCATCCAACATCGCGAGGGCTTGCCTGTGGGACCAGTCTCTTTCGCATTTGAATCGCAAAGCGCTTACTCGGTCCTTTCTTTTTCCTTCCACGAGCACGACGGCGCTATAGCACGCACATTTATTAAACGAAGACTGAGGCGGCAATCGCTGGTTATAATAAGGTGAATCCCCGCTGCTTCAGCGTTATCAAAGCCGGGAACTAACGCGCCTAAGGGAGACAACTAACATATGCAGGGAAACGTGTGGGGGGAGGTTAACCGCAAGTATACAGACAAGAGGGAAATGCTTACTATATATGAATGATAGAGCGCAGATGGCGAGAGAAAAATCCGGGCGAGGTGACTTGCAAGAACACTGTTGTGCCTCGTTAAATCACCGCAGACAAAAGGACCTTTTCAATGAGCCTCTGTGAGAGAAGTGAAATGCAAGAGAGAAAGAAAGAAGCGAGAAAAAAGGGAAAGAAAGAAACGAAAAACAAGAAAACGTCTGCGCGAGACGCGAATATAGGAGGTGTGAATGCGGTCGGTCAGTCTCGGCGTGCTCGCTTAATTACGACGACTTGGCGCACAGCAAAAACTGCGCGCGCATGCCCGGTATGCCGAAGCGATGCAGAAAAAAACGTCTTTCGGGGCACATTATCCCACTTCAGAAACAAACGCGACGGCTGTGGTCTTTACACACGCGAATAAAAACAAAAGGCGCAAAGCTTCTCAAAGTCGCAAGCAATGGCAAGAGAGGATAGGAAATCAGGCGCGGCAGCTGTAGCAAAGAGAAAGGCGTATGAGTGAGCGTGTCTCTGTCGCGGTGGCGCGAGGAAGGGGGGGGGGGGAGGGGGAAGGGTAAGCACCTCTATTACTACCACGCCCCCATCACTTCCCACGTCACATGTTGTCAGACGCAATCGCACTTTTTTGCCCCCGCCTTCGGGCACGCGCGCACGCTGACACAATACTTGCTACACACGGCAACGCGTCACCTGCGGGGCTTCGTTCGTCGCACTTAAGAAACGTCATCGGAAGTTAGCTCTCCCCAACTCGCGCTTCGCACACGCACTGCTAGTGCATGCGGCGTCGCTGCTGACGTCGGACAAAAGGGCCAAGCGGTCCCTTTTCGCCACGAAATTAAGTTTGACGCGCAAATTTATTCTGTCGAGAAGGAAGAAGAAGAAACAAAATAAGCGAAATGGAAGGAAGAGAGAGAGAGACCGAGAGAACCCTTTGAAAAGGGGACCGCCGTTCGAGCCGTGGCTCGCAGCGACACGCGGAGACAGGCGAACGCCCCCAAAGGCTTCGGCAAAGACGTCGGCCAAGGATGAAGGACAAGAAGCAGCAGCAGCAGCAGCATAACGTCAGCAGAGACTTGGCTGCAGAGCCAGCTCTCTTGCGATGTCACAGAAAAAAGGAAAGAAAAAAAGATTTGCAAATGCGCAGTCATGCTGCGGCTATAGGAAGGAGTAAGAAATACGAATAAGGGAAAACGGGCAAAGAGACCGTGATGAAAGCACCGAGGCCGTCATTTCTCCTCTAGATTTGCGAGTGTGTGCGTGCTTGTGTTCTTTTTCCATATATGCGACCGTGCGCCGAGATTTCAATTCGAAGAGCGCGCGCGCACGCGCGCACGCGCCCTTTCTCGATTTGAAAGGACGTTCCACTCCCCACCCTTCCTCACCCCTGTGGGCCAGCACTCGTCGCCCGCCCCGCGCCCGGGTCCTGCTTTGCGTTCCCGCGCACGTCAGCGCGCACAGGTTGCGAGCTCGTTTGAATGCGTTTGCGTAAGCCGCATTATGGTGCGTGCGTGCGTGTTGTTTGTATGTGAGCGCTTACTTGCTTGGCCGCAAGAAGCGCGGCGTCTGCTGAGCGGTGGCAGTTGGCAGCGCTCGGGAGCAAAGCGAAAAAATAAACAAAGAAAGGAAGGAAAAGAACAAGGAAAAGGAAGCGATAGCGATCGACGTACGGGACGACAACAGGAACTGCGCGTCACGGTAAACGGAACGGGGAATGCTGTCTCGCTCGGTCCGATATGCGAGCCACGATATGCGCGAATCGATGATAGCTCTGAAGACGACGTGCCACTACGATAACGAGGCTATACGGTAGGGGGGGGGGGGGGAAATGAAATGAGAGATGAGTGGTGTGTAGAAGAAAGGCAAGGAGGACGCGCTCTATACAAAAAAAAATGCAGTCGTTGAAGAACAGACACCCTTTACTATATAGAGAAAGAAAGAAGGGGAAAAAAGGAAGAAATGTACAAAGAAACAAAATTTTATAAAATAGAGGCGCGACGATTTGTAGAGAGATCGCGTAATAGAATTGTCAGACACCCCTCCTTTAACGGGGCGCAAAGAAAAAGAAAAAAAAAGGGGGGGGGGGAAGGTGGATGCTGCGACGACACGAAGGGCGTAAAACTGCGAACACGCGCATCCAGACGCGCTATATACGAAGGCACAAACAATAAAAGAAGCAGAGGTAGCAAGCGAGGAGTCCAATGCGCAAGAGTTAGACAAGCACGCACACAAAAGAGAGAGAGAGGGCGAGTGAGGAGGCGGCGGGTATAGGCGAAAGAAGCCGGGCGGTACCACCATCCGAGCGTGATGATGGAAGGTGGGCGGCAGATTGAAACCGGATGAAAAGCTAGGCGCTGCGCCTGCGACGATGCCTCCTCTTCGGGCGCGACAACGGTGTGGGAGGGAGGGAGGGGTGCCTGCGGGGCCACGCGACACGCGGCGACCCTCGAACCGACGACCCTGGCCGGCGTCCCCAGAACGCATGGGACCGAGCGCGGGCGCACCGACCGGAAACGCGCCAGATTAGCAGCGGCAGCAGCAGACGCCTCGAAGAAAGCCCACAAATATATATAAAAAATAACGCGAAGAAGAAGAAGAAAAAGAAGTAAGAAAACGATGTGGCGCGCACCGGCTGCGGGCCTCGCACGCACGCGCGAGAGGACGTTTTCCCGAGCTTCAAGCGAGGAGGAGGAGCAAAGAGAACGTGGACCGTTCTTGAGACGCTGAGTAGAAAAACGTCCAGAAATATGGCTCGGGCGTAACATTCCGGCCGGAGTGTTATATGGGTGCAGTTGTCGCGGTCCGGCGGACGCCCCTCGCGAAACCTCAGAGTCCAGTGTATAGCTACGTCGGTTTGATAAAGCGAACGATAAAAATACAATTTTTCATTTTACGAAAGCTATGACGTAGTGCTATATAGCCTATATACACTTGCACCGGAATCGCGAAGACGCTGTACACGCAAGTAGAGCAAAAGGAAACGTCCGCCTCCCGAGAAGCGCTGGAATTCAAAGCTGATATGAGGACGTTAGCAGCAGTCAGCGGTCGAGATAAGGGACGTTAAGAATATTTACGAATAAAAAATAATGTAGGAAAGAGATGCAGCCGGAGTCACTACAGGCATAGGTAACTGTAGAATGCCGACTTGAAGCTTTAATGAGAGGAAATCATTTAAAGTAGTTATAGGCAAAGTAGATTGCAATAGATGTAGTAAACCTGATTAGCTCAAGCAAGTTATAGTGACTACCTGTCGCCGCCTCCTTTCAAAGAGGACCGCAATAAAAATCAACATCAGCAGCGCTGGCAGCGACGTGTTGATCACAATAACCGCCGGCTCTCTGTCACTCATCTGCTATAGCGTAGACGCACAGCTCTGGTGTGCTTGGCAATTTGTGCGGGGCTTCAAGCGCCGCGCAAGACTCCGAGACTGGCGGCGTACCGTGCATGTACGCATCTCGGAGGCCACAGCGCGCAATGCCCTTGCCGACGAAGACGACTTTGTGTGCATTGCCAAGAGTTAGCTCTATATGGGAAGTAACAACATGAACATCGACAAAATGGTCATGTCCCCTGCGATATAGTCCGATGCTGTCGCAGTGATGAGTTGAGAGCTACAGGAATTGCTATAGGAATGGCGGGACGACGCCGAGGATAAATGCAATCACGTTCAGAGCATTGCTGACCCCCCGAGATTCACGTTATTACGCGTATACTCGAATTAAACACCGCCGCGTCGTACTTCACAACTCTTCCTCCCTGCGACTAAACAAATAAAAAAGAACTGTCGAAAATCCTCTTATAGGGACGAAGAAGAGACGGTGTGCGCCGGCGGCAGAAAGCGAGGACGGGCGAAATGGAAAAGCCCCGCGCCAGCGTAAACGAATTCCCGCCGACCACCCTTTGAACCCGGAGCGTCTTGAAAAGAAGGCTCCTCTTTCCATCGCCCCCCCTTTTTTCCTCGGCGTATATCGCATTATAGGAAAAAAAAAGAAACGTGAGAAAGAAAGAAATCCATCAGTCTGCCAGCACACCCCCAGACCGGTTCAATTTCCTTCACATTCTAGAGCTCGCTTGCGGTTCCAACCTGATGCTTAGAGAGAGGAGGAAAGGCGAGACGCTATATCGGACATGCGCTGCGCGCAGAGAAGCTGGCATCGCAAGCAGCGGGAGACGACAGAGAGAGAGAGAGACCCTATATGACAACTCGCGCAAAGAGCTTGCCTCTCACTACGAGAGCCGCGGTTCGCGCTAACTCGGAGCAATGTCAGAAAAACTGAGCTCGGATCCGCCTGTATAGCGAAGGCACACCTCATTTAGTTTAAGGCGTGCATGAAGGTAGGGCCCGGGAGAGATTAAAAAAAAAGGAAGAAATAAAGCGACGAGACGAGCCCGTTCGTTGCCCTTTAATAGAGAATCCGCCTTTGTGCCGTCTTAGGGCGCGTGTACTTCGTTAGGGTTAGTTAGGCGACTTAATCCGGGCGCGCCGTTCCGCAAGGGCTTCTCCAACCAATCACGATGCATACGCGCTACAGCGGTAGCACACAGCGGAGACACAGCGGAGAAAGAAAGGTCTGGAAAGGCGACGCTAGAGCTGTTATATTTTCAGGAAACACTGCGAAGCGTGCGCAGACACACACACACTAAAATAAAGGGAAACTGTGGCTGTTCCGTCATAATTAGAAAACAAACTACAACCTCACGTTCAGTTCGGTTCTTTTTTGTTTATTTTCTCGCAGCAAACTTTGCCAGCTGCTTCGTTTAGCAAATTAAAACTGACGCACCTACACGATTCCGAATAATATAATGCAAGTCTGCAGCAGGTCTAAGCGTGTGCCTTAGGAAACTGTTTCTTGGCATGGGCATCTCGGCTTGAGCTAAGTAAAGCTGCGCTCACAACTAGCATACTGCTGTCATTCCGACTTTATGCCCCTTCCCCGTTGCCATCACCAGTAACTCTGACCGCTTACCGCGCCGCATCCAGCGCCGAAGTAAAGATATGTGCTGGTGTGACAACCTTGAATGCCACCTTTTGAAATCCCGTTCTCTACGTTTCTTCGCTATCCACACTTTAATCTATCTATCTATCTATCTATCTATCTATCTATCTATCTATCTATCTATCTATCTATCTATCTATCTATCTATCTATCTATCTATCTATCTATCTATCTATCTATCTATCTATCTATCTATCTATCTATCTATCTATCTATCTATCTATCTATCTATCTATCTATCTATCTATCTATCTATCTATCTATCTATCTATCTATCTATCTATCTATCTATCTATCTATCTATCTATCTATCTATCTATCTATCTATCTATCTATCTATCTATCTATCTATCTATCTATCTATCTATCTATCTATCTATCTATCTATCTATCTATCTATCTATCTATCTATCTATCTATCTATCTATCTATCTATCTATCTATCTATCTATCTATCTATCTATCTATCTATCTATCTATCTATCTATCTATCTATCTATCTATCTATCTATCTATCTATCTATCTATCTATCTATCTATCTATCTATCTATCTATCTATCTATCTATCTATCTATCTATCTATCTATCTATCTATCTATCTATCTATCTATCTATCTATCTATCTATCTATCTATCATCTTATCTAAACTCGGCCCAAGAGGAGGGTTGCTCTTACTCGGGAGGGTTTGAGTAGGTATTTTACAGAAATGCATACGGAATTTGTAGACGCAGGTCTATATCAGGCATGTCCGGAGGCTGTCAAGCCTCCCGACACGACACGTGTAGATATATATTTTCCGATCTCTGTGTCTTCGCAAAGCATGAGCAGCAGAGCAAACATGTATACCGCCAATGCGAGGAGGAATGGCTCCCAAAACCACAGGTGGCACACAGTCCTTCCGTATGAGCAACGCTCGTATATACTAGAGTAAATGCACGCGTTTACTCAATTGCACGGCATGCACCACTTCCCGCGACAGCGTCCCCAGCCCTCAGAAACATCATACTTACAGGGGGACGGAGAAAAAAATAAAAGCAACTCGAGGCAACGGGTACACGACATCGCTTTCATGCTCAATATCGCCCCCTGCATGCCAAAGTGAGAGTGGCAGGTGAAAGGCGCTCAGGAAAAAAAAAAGCATAAAACAAAAGCGCGTTACCGCTGAGCGAAGCGACCGGAACCGGTTGCC
This sequence comes from Dermacentor andersoni, assembly GCF_023375885.2. Taxonomy (NCBI): domain Eukaryota; kingdom Metazoa; phylum Arthropoda; class Arachnida; order Ixodida; family Ixodidae; genus Dermacentor; species Dermacentor andersoni. The sequence continues at coordinate 160,643,398 of NC_092815.1, read as the reverse complement.
AACACAAGCGGAGAGAGGAGCCACGCCGTAGTGTCTCAGGTATCCTATACAATCGTGCGACCGCGCGCATCTTCTCGCTGCTTCGTCAGACAAACTGTAGCGCGCAAACGCGCACACATATACAAAACACACATAAGCGCTAGCACGTCGTCCTCCTTTCACACGCCAACTCACGCACCCCCACTTGCTCACTTTTCCGCTGCACGTACTTTGCCGCAGTACATAAGAAGCCGCTGAGCCACGGATGGTGTTAGAAACGATGAAATACGCCATATGCTACGCTTACGCGTTGGTCTTTCGTCGGCGCTTGTCTTGTCATGCAGCGTAGATGAAGCCAGTCTCTCGCGGCAAAAGAAGTGAAGCGTTTAAAACGACACGGCACATGTGCTCTAGGTGTAAAACGAGCACTCGATAACGCAACGACTCTACCTCGATTCCGTAATAACCTGACACTCTTTGCTCATAGACATTCAACTTTACGTATACAAACGGCTTTTCGTCCGAGCCGTCGGCTCTGGTTCCACGTTGTCGTGCGGCGCTTCGTAGTTTGGAAATTCCCGGTATGTGCTGAACGTGCGAGAAAGCCGTCCGCTCTGGTTATCGTTAAGATCATCTAGCAGGCGAGGCGGGAAAGAAAATATAGGGTTAGAACAAAATGAGAGCTACAGTTAATGGTTTCAACAGACAGGCTTAGTTAGCTTTTGCTAATCAGGTAGCAAGAAATAACAGGGACGTGCAAAACCGTTAAGTTGGCAAAGCGTTCCCAAAGCTTCTTATATACTGTCGCGCCGTTTCGAACGCTCTTACCCGCCGCCCGTGATGCACTGAACTGACGCCGCCCTCGCTGCTATTCACTGTTTGAGAGCAAGATGTGTCACGGGGGAAAAGTCACCGCGTTATATGAAGGAGTCTTCGCTTGCGGAAGGAAGGGTCGGGGAGGAGGTGATTTCATCGGGCGCGCTCCGCCGGGCTGCCGCTGGGGCGTGACGCGATCAACAGGGACTTTCATGCACTGTCGTGTCGCACCTACCCCCCCCCCCCCACCTCCACCCCCACCCCCCCCTTTTTTTTTTCTTCAGCCAACCCACCTCAAGCCACGTTCAGACCCCAGACCACTCGACACGAGCGCCGCCAGCGTGCGTCGTCGTCGCAGTCTTCAACGGGTCCCCGGGGAGCCGTCAGCGCGACGCAAATGCGCTGTGAAATGCATTAACGGGGCGGCGAGCACAGAGCAGAGCGCGTGCGGCTATAGAAAAGTGCCGACGAGCTCCGCAATCTGCCACGATCGGTGACCGCTGCAGAGTCGCGGGAGGGGGAGGGAGCACCCGGAGCGTTTTCTTTTTCCTATTTTTCTTTTAGATTCTGCCGGAGAGAAAGCGGAGGTTGGTCTGCTTCACTTCGTGTCAAACGCGTGGCAGAGTGCGGTTGTGCTGCGCGCAGGAGCAAGCTGCCGGCTGATGCGAGGTGTTTGCTGCAGGAGAGTGGAGAGCGAGAAAGGGAGGGGGAGAGAAAGCGAAGACGCGGGATGTGACGAGAAGGGGGCAGAGGGCTTCCTAATGCAGTGCCTCAAACTCTTCTCGTCGCTTAGGGCTCGTTAAACTCGCTTATGGCATTTGACACGCGCGCGAGAGCACGTATTGCGGTTCGCGACGAAGTAAAGAAAACGCCGGTGCCAAAGAAAGGTAAAATCCTTCTCTTTCCTTCGCTTGCTACGAGACGGACATACGCAGAAAGAGCCTTGCTCGAGAAGGAACAAAGACAAATCCAAACGAGGAATGCGCTCTAGCTTCCTGACAGCGACGCGTGAGAAAGAACGACGCGGGCGATGGATGTGGCACTGTCCGCGCGGCAGATGATAAAACGAAGGAATACAGGGACCTACGGCTTTGCGTGCGTCATCATCTCGTCCGCACGTTCTCAACAGTTCGCGTTTCGCGCGAATGCGTTCTTTCAGGTTACTCGAATCCCGCAAAACGGCCCTGGCTGCTAGCGAGGTATATACTTGAGCGAAAAGAAGAAACAAATAAAAAAAAGACAAAATGCACGTTAGGATGGAGAGAAAAAAAATGCAAACAGAGGAAGACCAGAGGAAGAAGGAGCAAGAGGAGCTCGGGAACAAGTGCGCTTAGTGCAGAAACAAATCCTCGCGAGTCCCCGCGTGCAGCAAATATAAAACGGCGCAATCAAGAAAAGGATTTCGTCATCCTAGCAACACACACACAGATCCCGAGCGCTTGCCCGCCTGGCTATATTACTTTCAGGAGGCGGTGACGGCGGCAAGCGGACCGCTGCGGCCGCGCGGCGCTCGAGAGTCGTTTCAAAGCCATCAGAGCCGCCACGCAGCACTGCCCGCCACCCCACCCGAGCCCACCCTGCCGCCCACCCGCGCACAGAAACACACGCGTAGCGCGACAGACAGCCTCTCTCCCACAGCGACGAAGGTATACAAGGGAGGCGGGCACAGACCGAGCGAATTTGTCCGGGGACCGGTGAATAGAAAAGCGATGTGTCATTCCATCCGCGAGGCGTCCTTTCTCCTTCACGCCGCCGCATGACGTCATCCATCTCTTCTAGGGCGCCCGGTCGGCTCCCCGTCCTCCCCCGTCGCCGCCGTGCCGCCTCCATCACATCGTTCCCTCGCCTCCCCCCCCCCCCCCCGCCTTCTTTACCTCCCATTCCCCTACCTACAGCCAGGATTTGAACAGAAGAGGAAGCACACCTCAACTGCCCCTGGCGCGAAAGAGAACCGCCAGCAGCAGCGAGAGACAAGCCGAGCGGGGAGGGCTTTAATCCCGCTGGGAGCAGCGCGGTGAACCCTCCTCCTCCACCTCATCCATCCCTCATGGCGCACCTCGCGTCTTCTCTCGGATCTGCGAGCGCTTTTCAGCCTGCGTGCGTCTATTTGCTGTACTCGCGCAGCGGCTCGCCCTTGCTGCTGCAGGCCGCGAAAAGAGCTTCCTTCTTCGTGTTCCCCAGGTGGAATGCAAACACAGCGGTGATGCATGCACAAAAGGTATGCGGCTCGCATGCACACAGCGCCGCACTGCAGGCGCCCGCAGCGACTGGAGGGAGTCTGCGAAGCGCGAGCGTGTGAACTGGCGCGAATGTCGCCGACAATGCTCCGGGTGTATGCGCTCCGCAGCGGTTCCCGTCCAAAACACGACCCCGCTGCCGCTAATACCGTCTGGAAAATGCGCCGAAAAGCTCTCTCTCTCTCGCTCTCTGACCTCGGGGATCTCCTGTAATCGAGGCGTACACTTCTCCTGTCTTCGGATGCGAAACGTGTATCTCGAGGAGACTTGTACAAAACCTGCCGGCGGAACAACCTCTTCGCTCTGCACGTCAGGCACTGCGTCAGAGAATATACGTGAGCGAGATGTGGCTCGCATGCGGAAAGCTTGCAATCGGAACAGTCTCGAACAGAGTTTGCACGGAGACACCCTATATACACCGGAACAAAGGAAACGCGACGAAAAGAAAGAAAGAAAGAAAGAAATAAAGAGCAAGCAAGCGAGCAGAAGTAATCGCGGCGGAGGTGAAACTCCAATTTAAATGTATGCATTCTTTTGCTGCACTACTGACAAGCGTCGGCGGTTATACAGCGCCGAACGAATATCTTTAACGGTATTCGTCGAACGCGTTCCGCTCGCATGGTCGAGCGTTTCTGTTTCCCCAGCGCCTTTCCCGCATTTGTGGCCCGACCGGAGCAGAGAGAGGACGAATAGAGATAAAACGAATATCATAATAAAATAAATGACATCTATCTATTTACTTCTTTTTTTCTGCAGCCGTTCTCTTACATTCCTCACTTTCGCCACCGACGGAACTCCAATATATCGTCAGGCCTTCATCCGAAAGAAGAAAAAAAAAAAAAAAAAAGAAGAAAGAAAATTAGCGAGGCGGGTACACAAGCGCAAGCGGGACCGTCCTTCGCGGGCCCACTGAAAGAAGACCGTTGCCCTTGGAATCCATTTGGGGAGGGCAAACGACACGCTGTTACGGGGGCAACAGGGAGGCACGCCAGCGCGGTATCGAAGACGTCTTGGGATCAGATAGGCGGACAGCGGGCATGCACTCCCGCGGAGACGGCAACCGCCCGCCGACCTTGAGGCCCTCTTCGCATTCCGCGAGTTCCTCCATGGCACGGCCCACCATCCATCCAGTGGGTCACCCGCGACGGCGACGAACTAAGCGGGGGCCAAGGTTGCGGGGGACGCCCCCCTTGCCCCGGATGAAACGAACTCGATCGAGCGATGCTACACGTACGATTGAATTCGTGTTCAATACATGACAGACGATGCGGGAAAAAGCCAAACACAAGCCTGTCTGACTGACTTGCAGGCACAAAACTATAGCACGAAGACGCGTTGGAAAGAGAGACAGAGATGAGAAGATCCGAGAGGTCGGCCTGAATGATGGCGTAATCAAAACGTACTGTGGGACCTCGGCCAGTATTCGCAAAGCAGTCCTTAAACGCCACGCCGATTCGCGAAGAACAGGCGTCGGCAAATCAAATCATGATAGCGAAGGTTTTAGCAACGGCGTCCACCCAGTAGTGATGACGGTTCTTGCGAACGAAACGGTTTGCGAATTCGGTTCCCGATTGCATATGCTATGCAGCAAGGACTGCACTCTCAACGCGAAGACAGAGAGCTAGCACTCTCTGCGCTCTCGCACAAATCTGCCCTCTCGGGCGCAAAAAGTGGACAAGGAGGGGGGGGGGTATATATTACACTGGATCCATACTATTAAGAATATTCTTGTAGTGATCACGATGCATACTGGGCGATTCATTTGCACCATTCTGCTCATTATGCCAGACTTGGCGGATGCAAATAAATTTCCGTAACACAGTTTCCGTGTCATTTACAAAACGATCTTTCACATCTTCCTTCAACGGGCGGACGAACGGACAGATGATGGATAGAGAACGGATAGATGGATGGATGACCGACGAAATGCGAGGTTGGCCGTACGAGCGAAGCTGCGTTTAATTACATGCATGTATGCATGTAATTACATGCATGTACATGCGTATAACACAGAGGCGGAGCGTATGTTGTGTACTTACTGATTGACGACAACTTGCTAAACAGAAGGCATAACTAACGCTTCTTCTCTCATTAAAGTCGACTGAGGTGCGTTAAAGATATTCTATCCGTTATACGCATGGCATGCCGCTAACATTCCCAGTCGCCGCTTAACGCGCAGTACTCAATTTCGCAAAGATACATGCCGCTCTACACGTGCTTTCACTTAAAAAAGATTAAAATGATACGAAACAGCAAGGCCCCTCTCTCTTTGTCTAATGGTATAGCTATATACGTGACGTGATTCTGCCTATAGTGCTTTCAAGCAGCGCACGCTCTGCTATAAACATCGATCAGAACCGCCGCACCGTTTCCTTCTTCAAACGCGCCCCACGTCATAAGCCGCGCCGATTTAACTCGAGAAAAATCGGGCAACATTGCTACTGCAAGCGCAGAAACGATAGACCATAAATCATGTGCTGAACGTACGCTGTTACGTTTCGCCTACGACGCGCGGTATAGCCGGCGCGGATGCAACGGACGCCGGGGCTTCCTTCAAAGCGGCGGACATTTTGGCCCGTTCGGAGCTCCCGCAGTCTCCCCGCCAAGCGCGTCCAGGCGTGTTTCAGTGCCACGTGTCTTCGTGTGTGCGTGTGTGTGTGTGTGCCCACGCTTGTCAAAGCGCGGCAGCCGGGGAGAGGAGCTCCCCAAGAGTGAAGCGAGGAGGTCTGACCACGGCGCCGGCCTGGCGATGCGTCACTACACTCGTCTCAACCTGTCTCTCAGCGTGTCCGTGGCGCCGTCACGTGCGCCAGTGACGAGGCGTTCCTTCTCGCCCTCAACTCCGAGACTATAAGAGCAGCTGCCCCCGGACGCCGAGAGAGAGGCTCCGATTTCTTCTGTCGAGTTACGTGCTCTCCCGTCTCTCACTTCGGTCGACCTGACCGCCCGCTCTTTTGCGATGTTAGAATAAACCAGTTGTTCTGTTACCAGTTGACTCATGCTTTGCCGGGACCTTCGGATGCTTCCAGTGCCCCAGGCCGCCAGGCCAACGCTACCCTTGGGGCTTGCGACCCGATTGCAACAACGGGTGTCAGCGCTGAGTTTGCAACAACTCGTGCCAGCGGTGCGATTCTAACAACTGGCTGGTAGCGGTGAGATCGCGACAACGGAGGCCAGCAGCGAAGAGATGCAGTTGACTGTATGCTGAGCAGCACAACGACCATCCGGGAGCAGTGCAACGAGCCCTGTGTGATGACTGGTTGCCTGCAGCGGAACGACTGCGCTGAATTCTTGGCTGCGAGGTTTGGTGAGTGCGGGACTTTCTTCTTCTGAGCTTTGCCAGGCTTTTGTTAGTGTCAGAAACAGAGCTGGTAATTGTGGTTGTCGTTGCTGCCGGGTTACATTGCGGCAAGACAATAGTAGGCAGTAGAGAAAGCAGCATTCAGAGCAGCCATGGATTTGAAGTCGTTGCGCAAACCGATATTGCTGGAGCTTGCAAGAGAGTTGGGTCTGGATGTCTCAGACAAACTCAGAAAACCAGAACTGCTAAGGGCTATTCTTGAGTTAGAAGCTGAGGATGACGAGCTGTCGGAATGCCTTGAGACCATTGAGGAGCGGGCAAAAAGACAGGAGCGCGAACTTAAAGAACAGAAAGAGAGACAGGAGCGCGAACTTCAAGAGCAAAAAGAGAAACAGGAGCGCGAACTTAAAGAACAGAAACAGGAGCGCGAACGAAAAGAACAAAAAGAAAAAGAAGAGCGCGACCGTCAACACGCTTTGGAAATGAAGCGTCTCGAGGTAGAGATGGAACGCGCTCGTAATGGAAGTCAGGCACACGGTGCAGGAGAACGAGTATCGTTCAAAATGACTGACCTGATGCGGCCGTTTAAGCTTGGAGAGGACATTGGTTTGTTCCTGGTTAACTTTGAGCGAACGTGCGAGAAGCAGGGGTTCTCTCGGGAAACGTGGCCACAGCGCTTGCTCACTTTGTTACCCGGCGAGGCGGCCGACGTAGTCGCTCGCTTGAAGAGAGAGGAGGCAGAGGATTTCGACCAAGTGAAATCGAGTCTGCTAAAAAAGTACAGGCTGTCCGCGGAGGTGTTCCGTCGGAAGTTTCGGGAAAATGAGAAAGGCAAAAGTGAGTCATATACAGAGTTTGCCTACAGGCTTATGTCAAACATGCAGGAGTGGCTCAAAGAAGAGAAAGCGTTTGGTGACCACGAGAAAGTTCTGCAGTGTTTCGGGCTAGAACAGTTTTATAGTCGGTTACCTGAGAACGTGCGGTACTGGGTCTTGGATAGGCCAGACGTTAGTACTGTTACGTTTCGCCTACAACACGCGGTAATGCCGGCGCGGATGCAACGGGCGCCGGGGCTTTGTTCAAAGCGGCGGACATTTTGGCCCGTCCGACGCCGCCGCAACGCCTACCCGCCAAGCGTGTCCAGGCGTGTTTCAGTGCCACGTGTCTTCGTGTGTGCGTGTGTGTGTGTGTGCCCTCGCTTGTCAAAGCGCGGCAGCCGGGGAGCGGAGTTCCCCGAATGAGGAGCCTGGAGGTCTCTCGGCTCAACCGTTCGCGCCGTCGTGTGGGGGGGGTTGGCGATGCGTCACTGCACTCGGTTCAGCAGGTCTCTCGGCTCGACCGTGCGCGCCGTCGTGGGCTCATGCTCCGCCGTCCCGTGACCTTCATCCCGTGACCTTCTCTTTTGGACCGCGACGCCGAGGGTATAAGAGCAGCTGCCCCCGGACGCCAGGAGAGAGGCTCCGATTTGTACTGTTGAGTTACGTGCTCTCCCGTCTCTCCACTTCGGTCGACCTGACCGGCCGCTCTTTTGCCATGTTAGAATAAACAAGTTGTTCTGTTACCAGTCTTCTCTTGCTTTGCCGGGACCTTCGGATGCTTCCAGTGCCCCAGGCCGCCAGGCCAACGCTACCCTTGGGGCTTGCGACCCATTGGCAATAACGGGCGTCAGCACCGAGACCCCAACAACTCGTGCCAGCGGTGCGATTCTAACAGTACGGTGGCTCGAGCCGCTGAGCTAGCCGAGGAGTTTGTGACGCGTCGGGCTCGCGGAGCTAAGGACGGTCAAAAGGGTGAATTTGGCTCCAAGTTTGAGAGGCCAAAGTTCACGCCCATGAGAGCAAAGGGGGACACACGTAGTGCGGATGCGAGTGAAAGCAGTCCGACCGAACGTAAGGAGACGGCGGCAACCGAAGCCGAACGCAGAAAGCGGTTCGAGACGAGGCAAGCGCGCGTTTGTTATACGTGCCAGAAGCCGGGTCACTTTTCGGCGCAGTGTCCAGAAACAAAAACAAAAGTCGTGTTTTTGTCTTTATGCAGCACTGACGAGAACATGAAGCTTCTCGAGCCTTACATGCGAGACCTCCTCGTGAACGGGAAAGAGTGCCGAGTGCTTCGCGATTCCGCAGCTACAATGGATGTAGTTCACCCCTCTTACGTAGAACCCGATATGTTCACGGGCGAGTGCGCATGGATCAAGCAAGCCGTGGAAGCTCACAGCGTGTGTCTGCCCGTAGCAAAAGTGCTGATTGAAGGACCTTTCGGAGCGCTTGAGACGGAGGCGGCAGTGTCATCTATGCTGCCCCCCCAGTACCCGTACCTATTTTCGAACAGGTCCGATCACCTCCTGCGCGAGAAGGGGCTTTTGTTTGGTGAGGCTAGCGTTCAGGCCTTAACCAGATCGAAGGTTCGGGAGCTCGCTGCAAAGGCGGTAGTTGCGGGGCCGACGTTGTCGAACAATGAGAAAGAGTCAGAAGCGCAGCAAGCTGATATTCAGAGCACGCCCGAACTGAATAAAATTGAGCCTGTAGCGTTGAAGGCACCAGATACTGGAGAGGAAATGCCCGACACGGGATAGTTAGAAGAGCTATCTGCAGATTTGCTCATCGCGCCTACGTCAGATGGACTTAACAGGTTGCTAAAAGTCAGCCGGTCGGCTTTGATAGCCGAGCAAAAGAAGGATGGCAGCCTAGAAAACATACGCTGCATTGTCAAGGAAGGTATCGCCAAGAAAAATGCTCGCTTTGTGGAAAGAGGTGGGGTCCTGTACCGGAAGTATCTAGACCGCAGAGGAGTGGAGTTCGATCAGCTGATCGTGCCTCAGTGCTACCGTCAGGATCTGTTGCGCTTGTCGCATGGGGGTTCGTGGTCCGGACACCTAGGAGTTAAGAAAACTAAGGACCGTCTCTTGCAGGAGTACTATTGGCCAGGGTGTTTTCGGGACGCAGACCACTTTGTGAAGACATGCGACACCTGTCAGCGGGTGGGCAAACCAGGGGACAAATCGAGGGCGCCGTTGAAGTTGGTACCTATCATTACGGAGCCTTTTAGACGGCTCGTTATTGATACAGTGGGACCTCTGCCGGTAACAGCCACGGGGTACAGACACATTTTGACTGTGATCTGCCCAGCGACAAAGTTCCCTGAAGCAGTGCCGCTTAAAGAACTAAGCTCAGTTGAGATAGTCAATGCACTACTGTCCATATTTGCGCGAGTTGGTTTTCCTGCGGAAATCCAGTCAGATCAGGGCACGGTGTTTACGAGCGCTTTGACGACAGCCTTTCTCGAAAGGTGCGGGGTAAAGCTGTTACACAGCTCAGTGCACCACCCCCAGTCGAATTCCGTTGAGAAGCTCCACTCCGTCATGAAGCGCGTGTTGAGAGCATTGTGGTTTGAACAGCAAACTGACTGGGAGCTGTGTCTGCCTGGGGTGAAGTTTGCATTAAGGACAGCGCCGCATGCGGCTACGGGGTTTTCGCCAGCTGAGCTAGTGTACGGTCGCTCGCTGCGATCTCCGCTTCGCATGCTTCGAGACGGATCACTGCCCTCTCCAATGGCTGCAGACTATCTCTTCCACAAATGGCCGCCTCCTGCGCTGGAGCCTCGCTTTGCAATATTCCTTTGAGGTGCGTTACAAAAAGGGGAGTCTCAACGGTAACGCCAATGGCTTAAGTCGAAGCCCCTAACGTGGGAATCAGCCTCAAAATTGTTTGTTACTGATGTTTTTCTTCCTGAGGCAGGATTTTTAACATATTGCTTTTGTGTAGTGTTTCAAAGTGATGATGTGCTTTCTAGTGCAATTTTCCGATTTGTGGACGCGTTCTGAGTGCTGCTAAACTACTGTAAGGAACTAGACAGTAGTATAAAAGGGGAAAGAGCCTGGCAGAGCTTAGTGAGGGTTGTGCCGTGCTTGCTGACTGAGCGGTTGACTTTCGGCGTAGTTCTAACGCTTGCCGGGAACGAGAACAAAAATGTCAACTCTCCCGAAGTCACTTTGCAGTGTCCTGTGTGAACCTGAACGAGAGAACGAGGCCTTCTCCGTGCGCTGCGCTCAAGAAACGCCGACGGACGCCCGACTTCGGTTATGTGCATCATCGAGCGACATCCCTCCGGACAGCGGATGCAGTCCCCTGACCATCGGGATCTCCTTCCCCCGGCGGGGCGGTCTGTTACGTTTCGCCTACGACGCGCGGTATAGCCGGCGCGGATGCAACGGACGCCGGGGCTTCCTTCAAAGCGGCGGACATTTTGGCCCGTTCGGAGCTCCCGCAGTCTCCCCGCCAAGCGCGTCCAGGCGTGTTTCAGTGCCACGTGTCTTCGTGTGTGTGTGTGTGCCCACGCTTGTCAAAGCGCGGCAGCCGGGGAGAGGAGCTCCCCAAGAGTGAAGCGAGGAGGTCTGACCACGGCGCCGGCCTGGCGATGCGTCACTACACTCGTCTCAACCTGTCTCTCAGCGTGTCCGTGGCGCCGTCACGTGCGCCAGTGACGAGGCGTTCCTTCTCGCCCTCAACTCCGAGACTATAAGAGCAGCTGCCCCCGGACGCCGAGAGAGAGGCTCCGATTTCTTCTGTCGAGTTACGTGCTCTCCCGTCTCTCACTTCGGTCGACCTGACCGACCGCTCTTTTGCGATGTTAGAATAAACCAGTTGTTCTCTTACCAGTTGACTCATGCTTTGCCGGGACCTTCGGATGCTTCCAGTGCCCCAGGCCGCCAGGCCAACGCTACCCTTGGGGCTTGCGACCCGATTGCAACAACGGGTGTCAGCGCTGAGTTTGCAACAACTCGTGCCAGCGGTGCGATTCTAACAACGCTGACGCTCGCCATAATTAAAGGGCCGATTATCCTCCGCTAATGGACTTGCGTGTATGCTGCGTTGCGTCATGTACTAAGTATACGTCTGCGTCATATTATTTTCTTCTTCTATTTTACTTCGAACAAATATTTTTTTTTTATGTCACCCGTGAAAAATATTAAGCAATATTATGCGTATAGTTGTTAGGTGGACCACCTGAAGAGGCGCTTATTATACTTGCACGCCAAATCGCAATGCCCAGGTATGTAATGGAATAGATCCGCAATTCAACCGTTCTTTATTATTATTATTCGTAAGGATGGGAATTTAAATTGCGAAATCGAAGCCGAATCGCGGTAAAGTGATGTCACGTTATCATTCCGGTTAACATTTCCCTCCCAACATCCTCCTGCTAATTAACCGTTCGGGATTACATGTCCGTACTTGCTCGCGTGAATCCAGACCCTTTTTGTGGCAGAACACCCCAGGCAACAACAATCGAGGACGCTTTTTTCCCCCTGCAACCTCAAACTACTTCCATAAGCGCTCGTTTAAACTAGGCCACTGTAAATAAGTCGTATATACGTGCAGGAAGTACGACACGAACGGTTTTACGCATCTTGCCGGTGCATTACGCGTCAAGCGCTGTGTGGATGTGCTCATCTGCGCGCTGCTACGAGGTCCAAATGCATGCATGGTGCAACTCTAAGGAGCATGCCCCGCACTGGGTATTGCTTTGCGGGCAAGAAATGCACCGGAACAGTTATAACTTACACGTTACTGCGTGTTCTTCCGTATGTTGTATGCGCACGTGCGATGTATATGAATGCGTCAATTCGTATGTCATATCCCTGTCATCTATACCGAGCAGCATGCTATATAGGCGTATGACCAAACAAACGTCTCCGGCATCCATTAAACGATAATTCTGTCTCACATCTGCGCGTAATGTAGGTCCATATACGTGTCGGTCCTCGCGAGCGTGTTTTCGTGCGCCTGCGTTGAGCCAATGAGTAAAGAAAAGATGTCTGAAATGAAGAAAAAAAAAAGAAGAAAAAAGCAAAGCTCACGATATACGCGCAGGCAGGTGCACTTTTGACGAAATAAGTACACATGGCTGCTTCGGAGAGCGGTGGCAGAGGAAGAAGCAACGCGTGTCGATCGTCAATTACGAGGCTTATTATAGCAAACCCTATTGTTGGCGCTGCGCCTATGAACCTCCCTTTTGTTTTGCAGCTCGCGTTCTCAGAGTCCCTATGGTTGAACGACGGGAGAACTAGGATAAAAAAAGCAAAGGCCGCACCTAGCTGAAGGGAACGCGGAAATCGGGGTGGGTGTAGGGGGGGGGGGGGGTGAGTTGCATGCATACGCGTGCCAGGCATGTACTGCGCGCTTGTTTTCGTGCTGTGTAACGGCGCTCCGTAATCACACTGCGCCATACAACTGACCCCGCCCCTCCACTGATGTCCTCATAAGCGCTGACGGTGCGTGCACGTTGCGTGCCATATAATGCGCGTTTTATTGCTTTTGTACCGCGCTTGTTAATGCGTCTTTGTTTTTTTTTTTTCTTCTTGTATGTACGCACACAACGACGGCGCATCGCGCTCCAGCGAGAACCGCTAACGAGGGCTGAAGCCAGCACATGGGGGGAGGGGGGGGGTGTTATACGTATAGCGTTAATGATTATTATGGTTTGCACTCACATCCGTCCGCCTTCTCTCTCTCTCTCTCTCTCTCTCTCTTTCCTTTCGCGTCGAATGAAGCCTTCCGCCGCCGCCGTCCTCCTTCATCGTTCAACGGGAAGATGAAGCAGCCCATTTAACTTCTGACACCTTCGCACGAACCAAGACACTTTACGGTGCTGCAAACTGGCAACTATCCGCTCCGTCTCCCTAACACTGCGGGCTACAGTAAAAGCTCTCTCGTTCTGTGTGGCGTGCCTGTTTATGTTACTTATTGTTGTCAGTACGAGAAGAAATGGGGTTGACCGAGGGGCCCGAATTTTATTAATCGTATCATGAGAAGCCAACAAACAAACACACCAAGGACACAACATAGGGGAAATTACTTGTACTTACTAAGTGAATTAAAGAAATGATAAATTACTGTTAGTATCACTCAGCGCTGTGTAAAATGAATGAGCACCGACTATACTGCCGTTCATCGTCTTGCTCCGAACCTACGGGTCGCGTATAAGCGAACCAGAAAAGAGGACCAAAAGAAGGGCTCTTCCAATATTGCCTGCTTCTGAACGCCCTCCGAACCACGCCGACTGAGTGGAAGCTTCTCGGGAGGACTAGCTAGCAGCGTGCAATGGGCGAGCCTTCATCCTTTCCGCGGAGCACGATGCAGCCGGCTCTTACAGCTGATCGGCCGACACTAGCGCTAGCCTCAGCTTCACAGCACGGAATCAGGACGCGCGCGCAGACACGACCCGGAAGAGGCATAATGAGAGAGTGCTGATCCCATCACCAGTATCATCGTCATCGTTGTTGTAGTCGTCGCCGAGACAAGCTGTTGCTCTCGTCCTGGAGAGGTATGCTGTAGGAGTACACCTAGTGGACTGTCCATTTCGGCCGCTGCTGACTGGCTGGGGCCGCTCGTCTCCTCCTCGCTCATACAGCTGCATCCAATCAGCAGCGGCCGAAATTGACAGCCCACTATAGGTGGACGCTTACAGCATAACTTCCCTGACTAGCGTATTGGTCACTGTTTGATTCTCATCGCTGGCCTTCTTGTAGATTCCAGGCTTCCTCACGGTGCTCGTCAGGGTGGTGCTTCCCTCTTTCGCGTGCAGATTATGGTAGGAACAATAGTCGCATCATAAACGTCTTGTTCTCCCGTTTTATTCCCGTCTTTCGTCCAGTACAGATAAACCCTGCTATGCTCAGATGACGGCGGTACTGGAGAACAAACAAACAAAGAATCAAACAAACAAACAAGAGCAGCGTGTTATTACTGCAAGCTATAGGGCAACGCGAAATCGTCTATACAATGCGAGAGCCGCGATACCTTCCTTCTTTTTCTTCTATACCACGAATTTCCTGAACCATGCTTGACGCTTCCGACAATGAAATTTAAAAAGAAAATACGGCCCGATGATTTGCACGCGCTACGACATTTAGCATGCGCAGAGCATCATCATTTATCACAAGCACACGTGTAGGATATTCTTCTCTTCTTTTTTGCGTTTTGGCCTCGTTTTTGAAGAGAGAGAGAGAGAGAAAGAAAATATATCAAGAGGACGGTCCAGTTACCTTTTCATGAAAATCTCACGAGGCGCAGGGTTCTAAAATCAGGCAAACGCAGACGCGCAGCGTCGCTCCAAAGCTTAGTTTCCACAACGAAACGCGGCCGGCCCACGACAACCTCGCGGGAACGCCCACACGAAGCGCATCGGCGACGCTCCTGGCAAAGCAATGCAGTGTCGTCTATATAGGATGCGTAACGTAGAATTCTGCTGTGCGAGGTCAAAGCAAAGGAAGGCATTGCGGCTTCAAAGGAAAAAGAAATATCCTAGGACGAAGGAAGTGCATGACTGTGAGGGAGAGAGAAAGAGAAACGAAAGGGGGAAAATACGAAGGCTCGATCCTTTCGAAAAAAAAAAAAAAGGAAAGAACAGCAGCGACGTTGAGCGACGTTAGAAAATAAAAAGCGCGGTGGGAATGGTTAAATTATGCATGCCGCCGAGTGAATAGGAGACGGGACCGGTCGGCAACTCCAGGTGAAAGCTGCAAAGTCTTCTTTTTTGCCCATATACGCCAGTCGTTCCCTTTCCTTTCTTCTTATATATTCGCGCTTCTTTCAACCTTAAGTGCGGCGCAGAGCCCGTCTCGCTTATCGGACAAGGGGAGCGTCTTCGTCGTCCCTGACGGCGGCCAATCAATACGTCATTAGCGAAGCTCGAGAATACGCGGCTCAATTCCCTCGCGAAGCGCCCATCGAGCGCCAAAAGTGAATGCGCGTTTACGGAAGGCCTCCCGGCTTGTGGTCATCACGAGACGAATCCCGTGTTTTTCACCTCTGCCTTCTTTACCTTCTATCGCTTTTCCTTATTTTCCTTTTACCGAGGCGAGGGGGAGGCATCTGATTCAAATTGGTTGGGGAAGGGGGGATTCACAAAAGTATACCTTGGAGGGTCAAGACGCGCACACGCATAGAATGAGAAAAAGAAAATGCGCGAAAGTATATCACGCTAACGAGTCCCTGATTAATGCACCCGTGTGCGTGCGCATAGACGTACATACACACAGGCACGCGCACGACAGACGGATAGAAAAGAAAGGCAGGCGATTTATTAGTCGTCTGCTTCCCAAATTGCTTCCGGGAAACTCGACGGGCAGAAAGAAAAAAAAAAGAAAAGCACGGTATAGGGTAAGACAGCGGCCGCAAGACAGGACTGACGACAGAGAAAGGAAGTTAGGGAAGCCGAGGGAGGTTGGGTGCACCGATATTTCGACAGGACAGAGCGCTCCCAGGTGCCAGTATACACGTGCCACTCATTCTTCGCAACAAACAACGCACACAACGTTTCCTAATTTTGCAGAACAGGTGGCAAAGTTAAAGGAAGAAAGTAAACGGGAGCGCTTACACGCCGTTTAGGAAAGTTCGGCGCCCATCTATGTAGGGAAGGAGCGAATCGGGAAAGGCTGTCCCTAAACTGCGCTCGGTGGGACGACGCAGAAGGGTGGCGGGCGCGCACATGCGGGGTGGACGAACGTCGGCCACCCGAGAGAATTATCCCCCGTCTCGCTGGCAGAGATGGTCGCGAGGCAAAGTGCCGTATACGGAGGAAAGAGATAACAAAGAATTCGGCAACGATAGACCAGACAAATCCCTATGCGCGAAAGAAGCAAAATAAGCGGGAAAGCAGTGCTGCAGGCACAATTAAGGTAGGTTGTAGCGTATACATAAAAGGCGGCAAGTGCCGGCGGTGGCTGGGCCGAGTAATTAATATGATGAGCAGTTTGGGAAAGGGGGCGGAAGGGGGGGGTGTAGGCACTCGAACGAAAGCGACGACGAGCCGAGCCCCA
Source organism: Dermacentor andersoni (assembly GCF_023375885.2). Taxonomy (NCBI): domain Eukaryota; kingdom Metazoa; phylum Arthropoda; class Arachnida; order Ixodida; family Ixodidae; genus Dermacentor; species Dermacentor andersoni. Next base: position 160,627,242 of record NC_092815.1, on the reverse strand, counting down.
TCAGCGTCAGCGCCGCGTGGAGCCGTTCGCGTGCGAGGCCCTTCGTTTCGCCCGGAGAATAATTATCGCCGCAAATTTGCCACGAGACCGAGCGCGTACTTACCAGCGCTCGCTCGAGGAGCTTTAAGGAGGCCGAAGAAGAAGAATACATAAAAAAACAATTGCATGCTTTCTTCCCAGTAAGTTTTGAGGGGTGCTGAAACGAACTTAGGTCGGCCGTTATTAATTTACTCTTCACCGCTTGCGCTTCGACGCAAAACTATATATATATATATATATATATATATATATATATATATATATATATATATATATATATATAACGCTCGAGAACTGTTATAGAGAAATGGGGGCGCTGAATGGAGCACGTTCAATTCCGTTTTCGTGTGAGTGAAGTGTGGCCATAGCACAAAATGCCGACCCTCTCATTAATTATCCGAATTCCCAATAAGGCCTTCCATCTACTTTATCCAGCTCCCATGCTACGCTGTAAACACGAAAGCGCTGATCCTGATTATTTGGTAAAGCTCAGCCACTGCCAATGAACGCACATGAGGGCGGCTGGTGGACGGGGACGGCATTCCAATCGAAGCCGCCGCTCGCGGTTGAGTGATCAAAGTACATAGGCGCCGAGACTGACTTGGCCAGCGCCCGTATCTACGTCGTATACCGGCGATTAGCTTTCATTATAAAGCAATTACGACTTTCTCGAGAAAACGACGTACGCCGTTGGCAGCTCAGACATTATTATTATTATTATTATTATTATTATTATTATTATTATTATTATTATTATTATTTTGCTCGTCCCTATAGCTTGATTCTTGCTGCAGATGGAAGCAGAGTCGACCCGATATTTATGCACACGTATCGATATGGTGGCACCCGCCGTGGTTGCTCAGTGGCTATGGTGTTTGGCTGCTGAGCACGAGGTCGCGGGACCGAATCCCGGCCACGGCGGCCGCATTTCGATCTAAGTACACGGGTTTACGTACGCCCCGTATTGCGAAATCACCCGTGTACTTAGATTTAGGTGCACGTTAAAGAACCCCAGGTGGTCGAAATTTCCGGAGTCCACCGCTACGGCGTGCCTCATAATCAGAAAGTGGTTTTGGCACGTAAAACCCAATAATTTATTTTATTTGATATGGTGGCAAAACGCCGTACTTTTCGCAGCTCCCACTGAATTGAACTAAAGTGAAAACTCGTCGACAAACGAACATCGATTCTTATATGCGTTATGCTACGGCTGAGAACGCAATAAACTGACAGAAAAAAAAAAGAAGGAAGAAAACAGAAAACATTCGGTAAGGGACCGTGAGCAAGACTGGTGTTCACACGAAAGGACAACACGTCACGGGACCGTAAAAAAATATAGCAACCCAAGCGCGGTGCACTGTAAAATAATTTACACCCTTAAAAGTGAAAACGGATGTAAAAGTGTCTATAACGGACACCCTTATAGGGTGTGATTTACATAACTGACACCCTAATGGCGTGAGTTACAGACACATTTACACCATTTTTCGATTTAAAGGGTGTAAATAACTTTACAGTGTGGGCGACGAGGAGCCCAACAGTAAAGTAAACATGGTACAATGAACATATCTTATCGGGTTTTATGGTTCCCGTCTTAAATATCGAACGGTTCGCGATATTGTCGATTATAGCGGGCCGCGTGTCATCCATTAGCACCATTCCCGTATTATGTTTTCATTGAACTGCATAGTTACCTACGACACGCTAAGAGAAAATTCACCTTTGCTTATCGGCACGGAAGCAGCGCTTCTCTCCCGCCGAAGTAAGAGGAGACATGTCCGTGCAAGGTATGGTGGTGGTAAACATGCGGGTAGATATATATAGCTCTCTCGTTCCTCTGCTTACGAACATATTTCAATATGACGCAACGTGTTCAATGCTATCGCGTTCTCAGTGGAGCACAACGAACGTATACATCATGGGTTCGTCAATGAGGACGACTTATTGCTGCTCATGGGCAACAGGAGGCAGAAAACGCCCGCCACTTCAGCTGTCACAGCTAGAGAGAACAACGCTTAACCGAAGCTTATTAAAGACCGATTTGTAATCTTCCTTACCGTGCAGTTCGACCAAAGCTTCGGGCGTCGCCAGACGACCGGGAACGAGACTCTGTGGCGTGTCGTTAGAGGAAGAAAGTTCGCCCATAATGCACCGTTAATATACCCATCCGTTGTTCCACCGGCACCGACGCGCACTGGAGGATTAACAACGGACAACGGAACAAAAAGTTAGGCGGAGCGATGAGAATAGCGGCGACATTAGGAAACGCGCAGTCATCGGAGGGGGTCAGCTGACGCAGGGGCAAAATGGAGGTCGCTAAATAGCTGACAGGCCTTCGCGCTCAGCGTATACATAGGCGTAGACAGGATCACCATAACAGGCCGAGCCCTCTTCTACCACATCTCGTTTCCCGATTGACTGACGGAACCTCCAGCTTCCGATGCACTACATACCACAACGCGCAACACGACGGGCGATATACGCTGCCGCGGCGCGCTGTCTGTGCCTGCGCAGACGTCGCTTCGAAGCAGTGCACCGGAGATATCACCTTTGGCGGCACTGCGCGCCATAGACCCAAGCGGCGAGGGACATAGAGACGTCTTCATCACCGCAGGAGGTCAAGTGGGAGTGCGGGGCACCATTCAGAACGCAAGCGCGCATCCCGAAGGAATGACCAGTTTACGACACCGCCCGTGCATGCAACCCTCGTCCTACGCCCGAGTCTCTCTCTCTCTGCTCGCCAGGGGCCGGCGGGTGTGTAAACTACACGTACACGGAATGCACGCGGCGTATATACATTGCGTGTCACCAGACTTCACTGGTTCGAGCTCCCCGCCGACCCGCTTTCGGGACGCCTCTCTCTTATCTCCGCGTCCCTCTTGGCTACGCCGCGGAGCTGGACCACCGCGCCGTGTTTACGACTGACGAGCCTCGTAAATCAGCTTCCTGCTGTGACGAACGAACGCGGCGCGGGAACACAGTCGCGGATCTCCAGCCGCTCCCTGTCCCCGACTCGAGAGCGAGGGCTTCCTGTTTTGTGCCGAGGTATATTAAACGACAGGAGTGCGCTTGCATTCAGTACCACACACGCACACACAAACCTACTTGCATTTAGTGTGTAAACAAGAGCGGGCTCCTATCTGTATCACTTTGTATCGCACGATCACGTGATTGCGACGTTTGCCTTGAAGCCCGAACTCATTGCCAGCTCACTGAAGCTCTCCAAGATTACTATATAGGCCCTTGGCACTTTCGCTACCGCGAGTCCTGCAGTGCAGTCAATTACATTCGTCGGGAAAGCTGACTTCGCCTCAAGGCGCACGCGCCTTTCAGCCGTTGGTACGTAGCACCGTCAACTGCACCTGCAACCAATTCGGCCTATTTCGCCAGTAGGCTGCGCATGTCATAAGCACTCGCTTTATGGAAAGGGCGGATATATCAATGGACGCGCGGCGTTCACATTCCCGTGGCTTGCGATGACTCCGGAAAGCGCCGCCAGAAGGCGCGCCGAGGCAAAGTTCGGCGCCCGCGAGATCCCTCACGTGCCGTGCAGGAACTCAACGTCGACTTCACTTTTAGGCACCAAGACCATCATCCGGTCAGCTACGTGGTGAAACCAAAGCTCGAAGCTGGGAAAACGTGAACGCCCGCGCCTGAGCAGCGCCGAGGCCGACGATCGTCCTGGCAGTCATGTTTCATGCATGAACCTACGTCGGAACTTCGCAAACAGAGAAAAGAAAGAGAGATGAAAGGAAAGAAAGAAGCAAAATAAACAAACGCAGAAAAGGAAGAGGCGGGGATGCAGGCTCCTTCGCACACATATATATTTCATGAAATAGAATCAGCTCACGACATTTGTCATGTCACGTTTTGGAGCAACCGCACCTAGATCGGGCGCTCGAGCGTGCGTATGCAAGAGAGCGAGATAAAAACCTCCGTAAGAGAGGCGCGGGCTCCTTGTGCTTCTGGCTTCGCGTTGAAAGAACGAACCTTGACAGGGCGATACATTATGACACCTCTAAAACAGGGAAAAAGACATCCGCTGAAACCACGGTCAAACTCCTTCCGGATTTATCTTCCTCTTACTCTGGCGCCACCTGGCGCCGAGCTCTAGAACGATCACTCTGCGGGATGACGCCTCGGTGTATCGAAAAGCAACTGCACAACATCCCGGCTCATCTGCAACTTATCCGTTGTCAATCTCGTTTTTCTTATCTCGTTTTTCTTCAGTCAGCCAACTATAGTATACTCGTAATATTGACTATTTGAATTTAATTTTATTTTATTCCGCAACAAGAAAAAAGTTACGAGGAGGACAGGTAAAAGCTGTGAAAACGGCTTGAGGAGCCCTGACCCCCTAGCACACGGGAAAGAATACATACACGCGACCACAAGATTGGTGGCCAATCCGCGGTAGTGGACCGTGGATTGGCTGGCCAACGCCGTACTATTTCTCCACACTCGTCGCTCGGCTTTAGCATCTCGCCGCTTCTCTTTTTCCTGTTTATCACCAAATTCCGTGCAGCGCAGCGCAAGTTCGGCCAACCAGGCACAAGAGAACACGAAAAAGAAACAAAAAAAAAAACGCCTGCATTGTCCAGCCTTTGATCTCGCTCCGAGCGACGCCGACTGAATGTTATAAGCGTCACGGATGGATTAGTAGAGCAGAATGGGCGAGCTCTCCTCTCTTCTCTGGAACACGCTGCAGCCGACTCTCGTTACCGATTGGCTGACACGACGCTTACACCGATCGGTGTCGGTGGGGCGGAGTGTCGACTCAATCTTGACTGCTGCTCGCTTTGCAGACGTTGTTCCCATCTCCTTTCAATACGCGGGCACTGTGCCACAATATACTCTAGAGAGAGAGAGAGCTAAACCACTCCGCTGTGAAAATCAAGGTGAGGAGTGCCGTGCACGTCGGAGAGTTTCTGTCGCCACGTGTGCCTTTGCCCATTTAAGCCATCTATGCGCACTGGAGCTTGTGGTGCTTCCGAAAGCAATGCAGTGAACACGCAGCCTCTTTTTATGATGGTGATGATTCTATACGGTCATTTCTGTACCAAAGGCTGGCACAAGTATGTAGCTTTATTAAACAAGAGCGTTAAAGAGCGCGACATAGGGCGCACCAAGAGAACCACAGGAGAGACAGAACGCCCTGTCCTGTGGCTCTTTTGCTGTGCCCTACATGTGTCGTGCTGTTTAAAGCAGTTTATATACATGTACCAATCAGCCCAAGATGAGCATGCAGGCTGTGAAGGTAACTTTATCTGTGCTCGTGACAAAAAATGTGACGGTGGCAGTTACATAAGTATTACTGGTGAATTGGAATTGCGGATAATTATTTAGGTTATAAATGCACGGTAAGCTGAGCGAGTTGGTATGATAGCATCACGAAAACCAGCGCACAAATACACGGACAGAGAAAAGAGAACGGCAGTTGGTTTTCGCGGTGTAGTTAGGTCAGTCTCGAACCACGCATGAGTGGATGTTTGCTAACGTATCGAAAAGGGCGAGCCCAAAAGGCATGTCGCGACCCCACCTCGCAGCGTAACCCTGTGACGTCATGAATTTAGGCACCGTCTGCACGGGTCTAGTAAGGTCTTCACCGACAAAGACTAATTATGTCGCATTCTATATAAGCACCCGGCGACCTTATAAAGTGACAATATTTACCGACACAAATCCTGTGTCGCGCGAAAAAAAGCGATGCACGTGAGGTCGAACGGATTCCAGCGATGCCACTGTTCGGTAATCAGCTGATAATCAACAATTTTCGGCGAAAGAAACCACGAGCGGGATTCTTAAAGCGGATTTTACGCCCCTAAGATTTATCGGCTGTTCCTTTTTACTGTCCCTTTATCAATGCATGCCAATATCGATCGCCTCGTATTACCCGACCGCATGCAGTTCTTCAAAGCTCTGCAAAAACAACGTGACTTCAACGGCTTCGGAGAAAAAAGAAAGAGAGGCGTTCTAGAGCTTATAAAGACCGACCCGAGAGGTTAGCTGTTCCGTTTTCCCAGTACGCTCTTATCGGTCAGCTGCCTTCTCCGCAAGCACAAGGGCCGCCGAAAAGAAGGCTCGCATGTTTTGTGCCCCAGTTCCTGTATGCCTCTGTTAATCTACCACCCGCCTCGCTTCCTTTGCAGCGAACTGCTCCGACAAAAAGACGGTTTCGCTCTACTGCAAGCCTGGGACGCGCCTGCTAGTGCCATCAACAGACACGATGCGGTCTCAACGGGGCACCCCGATCCTATACTCCCGATCTGCACTGCACGGCCCTGGTTCAAACCCTGAGAGGAGGAGGACGAGGAAATAACATTATCTTTGTTCGAACGGAACTAAGGTCGAAGTTTGAGACCCTTTGGTGGGCACGTGATCGAGCGAGAAGAGAGAGGCGAGATAAAAGGAAGGCACGGATGTTAACCAGTCAAGAGTCCGGTTGGCTACCTTGCGCTAGGGGAAGGGAAAAGGGGAATAGAAAAAAGGGAGAGAAAGAGAGAAGAACATAGAATAGGTAAGGCAGTAAGGTTAACCAGCAGAAATCCGGTCGCCTACTCTGCGTGGGTCATAAAGAGTGAACGATGAAGAAGGAGAAATGGAGAATAGGCAAGCAACCGTCATGAAGGTTGCTGGCACGGTTTTCATATAAACTCCGCTAAACCTTCGAGCAATCATTTGTTAATCTCTCGAAAAGAAGCCGTCCAAAACAATAGATTTTCATACTTTTGCTTCTCCCGGATTTCTCACATCCCATCGCGGCACTTTCTTCTCGAGCAGTCGCGTCCGCGAGAGCATGAATGAAAGGAAAGCTACGCTCGCGAACGCTGCAAGCGATGGGGCAAAAGCGAGGGTGGAGAGGGGGAGGGACGCCCCGCAGTGACGAGCTCGAACCAACAAATTCCGGACAGATCCAAACATGCTCGGCGTGAAAGAACGCCAAGGGGGCAACGCGCCAAGAGAGGACAAAGAAAGAGCGCAGCCCCTACAGCGGTCATCGGGCACTCCCAGGCCAACCCGACCGAACTCCCCCCCACAGCATCCCCCTAGCTTGCGTACAGACAAACTTGAGCGCACGCACAACACGATGCGAAGCCGGCGCATGTGCCGGTGCATACGGACGGAGGGAGGAAGGGGGGGGGGGGAGGGTTGTCCGGTGAGTTATTCGGATGCCGCCGCGCTCCGCGAGGCGCACCTTTCCTGTCGGGACGCACTTAGCCGCGCCTTCCAAGCTTTCATCGAGCGCCCCGGAGAGGAAGCAGAAGCGAGAAAGAAAGTGTAGCTTAGAAGCCACCCGGGCACCATCGGCTATCGCCGTCTGTAGGCACAAAGGCCGCCCGTTCGGACGGCACGTCTCCTTAAAACGCGGCCGAACAGCAAACACATCCTGCGGCACACAAGCAAGAGCGCTGCACGGAGAGAGAGAGAGAGAGAGGACTCGATCGCGAATATGGGGGGCTGTAGCAGCCGCCACCAGCGGCGCCGGTCAAATGAGAGAAAGAGATGGCAGAGGTGGGGAGGCGGAACACCCCTGCCGCTCCGCCGTGAACCACCGCATACCAGCAGCGCGGAGGACTCCGGTTGGGTTCGTGCGCGGAGCCGCCGCTCACGCATCCCGCCGCGCACGATTGAGTTAGGAACTAAACCAACGAGAGGGGGAGCCGCACGTCAAACGCTTTTTCCCCCCGGGCATCGACGAAGAATGATGCAGCGGAGGAACTTCGCGTAATGGATCCACGGCGCCGTTTAGTGTAGGGTAGTTTCGTGTGGAACCCGATGACAGTAGCCGGCAAGGAGTGGTGGACTGCTGGGTCGAGTGTGCGACGAAGGATGCAGCGGGCGGCTCGTACATCGCTGGTCCACACAAGCCGGCGAGTGTGCTGGATCGACAGCGTTTTAGGAAGACAGGAAAAAGCGCGAGACCGCACGGTGCCACCCAAGATCTCCAACGATGGACGTGAAGCAGTGTTAGCGAGTTCGGGTTTGCACTAAGCTTCCACAAGCACACGATATTACGCTCCCAGCAAAGGCGTTGCACTGTTGCCGAACAGCGCGTATACTGCGAAGCCAGTGCCATCCCGGTAATAACTGTCTGATTATCGTTGTGCAGCAATCGCCGCGCCCTTCTAACACCACCTGCCTCCATTTTTTCTATATTTTTTTATAACAAATGCAAGCCGTGCGAACAAGCTTGAACGAATACGCATAGTATCGACGGTGCACAATATTCGATGTCAATTATCCCGGGACTGCCCCTCGTTCGCGCACCAACGCGTCAGGTAGGCAAGCCACGCCGTTTGGCAAGTAGAAGAGCGTCGATGACTACTGTGCACGGCGGCTGAGGCGGGATAGGTGGAGGATGCGCGCGCGGGGGATAAGACGCACGCCCGAGAAAGCGTGAGAAGGCGCGAGAAGGAATGCGCACCGGCGGCGGCTGCATCGCCGTCGTGCGGCCCGCGAGATCCTCCACGTCGTCGCCTATGCCGAGGCTAACCACCCATGGAGTGGAAGAAGAGGCGGCTGCCGCGGTAACAGCCCAACAGGTGGGGGTCACCCCCCCCTGCCTCCGTCCCGTAGTGCGCGCGCGGCAGCGGCGGGGCCGCATACCTTCGTCTCGCCGCCGCGCCGACTCTGCGCTGCTGCTCCGTGGGTCTTCTTAGCGGCGGCCGCCAAAGATGCCGACCTACCGATTGGCGCCGCCGCTGCGGGGGCCCACGGACGCCGGTATCGGGACGGCGCGTCTACGTTCGCGAGGCGCGCGCCGCGGAGCGCAGAAGAGAGACGGCTCCTTGCAACAGCGAAAGGTCGGCACATCGGGCAAGTTGGTTTTGTTTGCGTGCGCGAGCGGGGCAACGACAGGAGTTGGCCCCTTCGCCGAACCAGAACGCGCGCCATGTGGACGAACGCGCGACTGCCGTCGAGGTACGCGCTCAACGAGGGCGGAGCACAGTTTTGCAGTCTGGGCCGCGGCACAATATTCCGCCTACAGTCGATCGGAAATAGGCCATTCATTGGTAAAGCATCGTCGGAACTGGCGGACATAGCGTTACTCTGCTGCACTTCCTCGATCGCATCCGCGACAGAAAGAGGCACGTCTTTGAAAAAGGGAGGAATCGACGCAACGTAATCTCAAACTTGAGAAGGGTAGACAATCGGCCTTGTTGGTACGGCACAGTGCAAATGAAGCGGAAAAACCAAGCACAGAAGGATGTGTTGTACCCTACTACTTCTGTTACGTCTATGTTGCTGCCAACTATCACGCAGATAACTTTTCCCGTAAAATGTACAATATACCACACCCCGGGCGCTTCGTATCGCCGATGTCAACTTTGCATGAGGATCGCGAAAACGCACGGAACGATAGATGGGCTTTCATTTCACGCCGAACAAGCCCGCTTCTCGTGTGGGGATAGCGTACACCGTAAGGTTCGCTTTTACAGGTCTACTCTATTCGCTTACGCTTTCTCAGCTATAGTTTCCAGTCCAGTAAATGCCGCACCGCGCCATTCGTGTTATCCAGTGCATGCAGGCTTCGTGCACGAGAGGTTCGCGGCATTCACCTACACGCTCGCGGGAGAGGTGCGCACCGCCGAGGTTCTGCGAGAGCACAGAAGTGGCACTCAGCCACGGTGAACTAGATGCATATACAGTACACGACGTGCAGGCGAATCAAGAACCCCGACGACAACGGATTCCGGCCCGACAAGCCGACCCGCCCTGACCACGGGGTCGTGTAAAAGCTGCTCTAATACAGACACACTCCCATCTTTTGGATTCCTTACCTGCAACCGCGAGCGTTTCGGTTGCAGTTCCTTGCGCGCTATTGACAGAGCCACCCGCCGGCGCAAGAGTCGGCTCATCGTATAAACTCTCCTAGAGAGAGAGAGAGAGAGAGAGGCAAGAGAGTTGCCACACTCCGAGTGGATGGAAACGCACGGCGGAAAAGAGGGGAGCAGCGGTCGGCAAGCGAAAGCGCACGGCGGATGAAATAGAGATCCGTATCGCTCACTGCGTTCCTCGATTGCCGCTTGTACAGCATCGCTCCTCTGGGATTCCTCCCCTCCCTTACGCTTATCTCGCAGAGCGTCTTTTGATTCGAGCCGCCGTTTCGAAAACATAGCTAGCGCGCCCTGCCTCACGGTTACTCACGGTCAATGTGTATGACCGGGTAACTCAGCATTCCTCCTTGTTTTCAGTGTTTTCTTTATTTTATCACTTAGGAGGCAAATTGGTACACCGCACACGCCCTGCACTCGTCTCGCATCGGCTCCAGCTCTCGATTGCTCCTTCTATACACATTGCCGGATTGCACGATACAGGGTGCAGGTATTAAGTCTCATCGAGCCCCTCCCCGCTCCCCAACCTAAATGCAGGCTATATATACAATTCGTCATACACGGTTCGATCAGTTACACCATACTTCCCCCGGTCTGTTTACGTATAAAGATGCCGGACCACCGAACCGGACGGTGCTAAGAATTCCTGAATAAGAATGTCTCAATCAGAAAAAAAAATGAAAGAAAGAAAGGAATTCCTGGTTGCAGATCGACGCTGTCGTGCATGCCGAAAGACTGGTGGTGGTTCTAGTGGTGATTCCCATACCGTGACCTCAGTTAGTGCGTGCGCGCTCGAAGCGCTTAAGGCCACTTCGCATCGCCAGATGTGAAATAAATGGTGAACCGAGAGACTCCATTAGCGCTTGCTTCGAGGGGCTTCGCACCTACCGTAGACAGGGGTTTTGGAAAATGACAACGGCATTGTCATAACACTTATCGCTCCCCCGCCTGTACCTGGATCATTTGTGGCCCTGAAAACGCTCGCACGCGCTCCGCGGCAACACCCTGCACCCATCCTAAACGCTATGTCAGCGCTTTCTTCTATACGCACAGGTCACATGTTGCGCCCTTTCGCAACATTTCTCGCTGCCTCCCCATTCACCCGTATGTATGCAACCAACGCAGGCCAAGACTGCTGATGGTTCTCCGAAGCACATACAAACAAACAAACACGCACACACGCGCGCACGCACACACAGAAACCTACACACGGAACAGGTCAGGCGGGAGAGTCAGGAAGGCGAAGGTCTCGATTTTCTGGCCATAACGCTAAGGTGGCACGTGAGCTATAAGCAGCTAACAAATACGCGAGAGAGAGAGAGAGAGAACCGGGAGATATCGAGGTGTATTTTCCATTATGGCAGCTGGAAAAGCGCGAGCGCTCCGCGTCGCGATCCTTGGAAGGCAAGCCGTGCGACGATCCGCTACGACGGGGTGGTCTTCGGCGGCTCCTCTCGGCGGAGGTCTCCTCCCTGTGCTGCATCCACCGCCGTCGGCGAGGCACGAAAGACGAGCGCGCGCCGCCGCTCACCGCCCGAGAATGCCGCCCCGACAACGCCAGCAGCCGGCCGAACCATCTCTGCTGGCCATTACGCTCACTCACTCACTCACGCAGCGTGCCGGCACGTTAAAGGCGCCACGCGCTCATCGCTCTTTTGTTTGTTCACTCCGCACGTCCCCCCTCCTCTTCTCTATTACGCGCCGGTACTGTCTGGAAGCATATTTTCCTTCTCTCCAAGCGCTTTCTTTTCGGACGCATTCCTGCAGACTCATACCTATACTATACGTATACGACTAAGCGGCGGCAGGTGGTAGGCCCGTGGCGTGGCACGGGGCAGTTACGACTCTGTCGGTCGCCCTCGGTTTGCCTTTTTCTTCCCCCGCGGAGCCAAGAACCACTCGCGAAGCGCGCACCAGAGACGAACACGCCTCCTAATCACCGAGAGAAGACGCGGCGGCGACGAAAAGGGCAGCAGGCACGGGCGCACGCAGCGCGGGCCCGGATCCCTCTCGGCAGCACCGGTGGCCGCGGAGGAGAGAACTCGCGGGCGCGTGTGTGGCGACGCGCCGCGTAATTGAGCGGCTTCGGCCAGCTGGTCCGGATGACTCAGCTCTTTTGTGTTAGCGCCGATGCCGCCTTGGGCGACCACCGGACGCGCAGACCCCCAGTGCGTTCGATGAGGTAGCGCTTTCTCTTCTCGAACCGCGCAGCATGCAGCATCTGAGCAAACGTGCGACGCTACATATGGAGGAGCACGGTGAGGGCTGCGGGTATTCAAAGACGGCGAAAACGCGAGTGGGTCACATTCTATACACATTCTGAACGCCACCTTTTTTCACCAAATGTTCTTTTGCGCGTGGCCATCGGAGTGTAGAGACGCGAGCTCCTGAAACAAGCGAGGCCACGCACGGCCACTCGGTGAAGTGAATCCCGCTTAATCCTACACCGTTCTTTTTTCCTTGAGAAACGGGACTCAAGCCATACGAGTAATTTACCGCACAGTTATTGAGGCAGAATAGGTCCTTTTCACGTTTAGTTATTCTCATCACACCAAGAACCCCTTCTTTGTTTTCTTTTTTCACCGGCGACATTTTCGTGACCATAAGGCTGTCGCATACAGGACTAGGGTATAAACCTGAACGCCACATTCACCGCATCGTATAAACAGCGACATTACGAAAACCTTTGCTTCCGCGATTTTCCCATCCGCAATATATCCTACGCATAGCACGGCACAGCACGAAGGCGAGCTTAGACGCATTCTAGAGTGCTCAAATTTCCATACTTCACGACTTCCTACAGTACGCTCCTCCGACAGGCGCTCTCCCGCAAGCATCCCGCAACCTTTCAGCCTGTCCAACATTCCTTCGCGTTCGTCCCCCGGCTCTCCCTCCTTTCACCGAATTCACACACACACTGAATGCAAGAAAGGAAGATATATATTTAAAACGAAGAGGACGAGCGAAGAGAAAGAAACGGAACCCATACAGACGGCTGACAGGAAGGGACGAGCCGTTCGCTCCAGCCGAGACAAGTTCATAATAAAGCCGCTCGAGCTCGGTGCTTCACGCGAACACGTCCGCTCGCCTCGCCCCCTCCCCCTCCTTCCCTCGAGAGGGTGACACATGCCCGCAGCAGGGCAGCCGACCCCGGCACAAGCGTGCCCGGCGGCACTTGGACGAGGGGGCTCTCTCTCTCTCTCCAACAAAGGAAGGCACGTGCTGTCCCACGAAAGAAGGCTGGGGCCACCCCGCGTATGCATGCGGCGTGGCGCGCAAAAGGGGGTATTTCTCTCCACAAAGAGCTCGTAAATCGCCTCGCAAATGACGGCCTCTTGGCGGCGAGCACAGCCTCGGACGAACAACTTCAGCCCCGTGCCGCACAGGCCGTGTGTGTGTGCAAGCGATACGACACACCCACATGTAGGGCGTGCAGTGGCAGTTGACGTGCTGCCGTTCATCGGCGTGAAATAAGTTTACGAGAGCGTCACTTGAGCGAAGTTCTCGGTTCGACGAGTAATTACTCCCGCATGCGGAGGAACACGACAGACGAGTGGTGCGCAAGTGCCGGGTAATATAGTATTAGAGACTTTTAGCGTGTCCGGTATTCGGGCAAGCGCGGGCGGTTTTCCGGTTTAGCGGGGGCGTCAAGGTGAGCGGCCAGATTGGTGGCGCCAGCTGGTGGCAAAGATCAACCACACAAAGACAGAGCTAATTACTATATTCTGCTTAGCTGCTGGCGTAAATTTTCGACAGTGGCGTAATCGTGTTCACAATTACGCCGCTGCCAAAAATTTGCACGAGTGGCGAAGCAGGATATGGTGAGTTACTGCAGTTTTAGCTATGCGTTTGTCTGGTTGAGCTCTACAACACCAGGCGGCTTCACCGCTCACGTTTACGCCCCGGCCATCCGGTAATCCGCCCAAACCGCTCCCGTTTACCGGAATAGCGTACAAGCTAAAAGTCTCTATTGTTTCGAAGCACCGTTAACGTTTCCTTTGAGGAAAGAAAACGAAGCGTTGATTAGGAAATAATAAAAAAACTAATTTGCTATTCTTGACTTTGGCGGACGTGAGAAATTTCGCGGCGTTGTTTCAGACTAGCGCAATTTCTGCACGGGAAAGCCTATGACGTACGTCGGTGCTTTCCTTAACTAATATGATATACCGTTATCTTTGGTGATAAAATAAGATTATCCTGTCGCGAGAAAACGCTGTCAAGATCTGCTACGATATGGGCAGATGGTGTGGTTATCTTTTAAACGAAGACATCAACTGTATTTTGCGTATGCGTGATTGCTGCTGCACATTACATCCTGTAATCTTTATAATCATCACAATAAAGCCGATTCTGTTTCTTATTTTGATCAGGCCTGCGTTCACTATATAGGCAAACGCAGGAACCTTGAGCGCCCTTCGTTATCGCAAGCTAACAATCTTAACGCCATAGTCTCCGGTGGTAGCACGATAAACTCGGCGACAACGATTGCGGAAGCCAGACGCTCGGTCGCGTGCGACACACGTCACACGGCCTCATTGCAATCTGTGGGAAAGAGAGTTACTCCTCAAGGCGACACGCAGGGGCTTCTACTTGCGCCAGCTGTCAGACGGTATAGGGCCATTTAAAAATATAAATAAATGAATAGCTAAACCAAATGTCCTGAACAAGCGAGCGCTTATACGCGCCCTCTCATGCGTTCCCGATGTCTCCAGGCCACTCGATTTCATATAAGGAACAGGGATGAAGGGTGATATCAACAGTGCAGGGCACACACCACCCGTTTGGTTTCGTATAAAGTATATGCGCACGAGGAAGAATTCTATGGAAACGCGCTCTCCTCTCATGGTGACGCATGATCTCGAAGACGCAGCCTTGCGCGAGCGTGCTTCATTGAAGTGCGCATCCCGACTTGGCCGAGGCTCAGCACGTACCAGGGTTCAGCTGGCTTTATTCCCACCGTTGTACGCTCCTCCGCGCACCGCCTTCGAGTCGGTTTCTCGTCAGGGTCCAATTAGGACTAATGAGGGCGGTCTCGCAGGCTCTCTGTGTCCCCCGGCCGCCTTATATATGTGTGTAACGCGCAATTACACTGAAAAGCGCGCCGTTCAGTGGCGTGCTTGCAGACGCGGAAAATGGCCTTCCACTTTCGAAAGCACACGTACGACGTACGAGCGGGTGCCCTTCTCCTCCCCCCTCCCCCGCCGCACGAACTGAGTCAGCGCTGAATTCGATCGACCGCGGCATGCACCCACCATGATACTCTTGCGCTTGTGATCGCGAGATTGCGCATAATTAACGTAGCTTCTTAAGCACAGCGCCAGAACGGAACGTTTACGAAAACGTGAATGCCGCAAAGGCAAGGAAGAGACGCGCACGTACAGTCTTCATCGCGTCGAAACACACTTCCCGTTCTGACATGTCCCAGCCCGAAATGCAGCCAGCACAGCGCCATATCGAGACCTATAGCAACCACACTCGCTTAAATCCAGGCATATATTAAGACGGCAAGCTGGGCGAGTTGGTGATTGAACATGTTCCTATGGGTGTATATCGTCTATAGTCATATAGGCATATATATATATATATGGGTCTATATCTTGATACGCACGCGGGACAATGATTCTTCAGAATTCCTCTCGACTTACAAAAGACTATATCTGAAAGCACTGCTACGCTGGGAGCTTATATGCTGATGCGAGTATATTAAGAGCGAAGGGGACATCGCCCAAATCTCGCATACTGGACGCCGACGGCAACTGCGTATATACAATACTCCCTTCTACGCAAGCAGCCGGAAAAGAATAACCTTATACCTAGATGACCCTTGCAGATGAGGCTGTAGAAGAATGCCAAGCATTCCTACACGCGGTCGGAGTACGAAGGGCGGAGAGACTGTCACAAGCGCGCAGGCACTGAGGCGCGCGAAGTGTGTACGTGGCACCTCGACCGCGTACAACGGCGAGAACGCCGCGTGCACTCGGGTATAGCTGATATTGCAGGAGTACGTACGTACAGCGTTCATATACATATGAACGCGGACATACCACCACGACCGACGGGGGTAAAGGGGCAGCTGTTGTGCGACCACCACCCCATACCGTGCACAACAACGCAGAGCCGCACCCTTCCACACATAGGGGGCGCAGCGAGCGCTCCTTCTCCCGCGTCCGCTTGCCGCTGAGCCCGATGTGCCACCGCCACTTCCCACCCGCGACCCGCTCGGTCGCGCACAGCGTAGCAGAGCGGCCCACAAAAGGGACGCCATTGTGGTCCTCTCCAGAATGTGTGTGCTCTGTGACCCGAGATGCCCGCCCGCCCGCCCACCTTCTCGCTGCATCCCGAGATGCGTGGCGTGCTGCCAGACGGAGGAGTCTCCGCGGCGAGACGTTACCGAGAACATCGTTTTTCTTTTCTGTCGCGCGCATAATGGCCGTCTCCGCGGAATGCGCCGGAGATAGCAGGCGATGAAGGCCGCCCTCACACTTTATGTATGTCTATGTGCCACTCTATGTAGGTGGAATGTCCCGTTTAAATGGTGAAGTGGCAGAGAATAGGGTAGCGATCTGCCCGCAGGAGGGCTTTCTTCCTTTTTCTTTTTTTCGTGCGACCTGCAGCGCACTCAGCTGGCGCATGGTTCGCGGTATTATACATCTTAAGCAGGAATGCCCTGGCATTTTCTCCGTTCTCGTTGCAGTGCCGAGACATGCAAGATTATTACTGCCGCTTCAGACAGTATATACACAATGGTAGCACCTCGGCTGTTTTGAGATAAATACGTATCTGGGGGAATTCTTCGAGTAAGCTATGTAGTATACGTACCGGGTGTCCCAACTATCATGCACTAAGGTTTGAAAGTATGCAAATGTCATGTAGCTGGAGAGAACCAAGGTAACGTTTGCCGTCGCTTGGAGATACTCAGATAATTTTTTTGCATTCCGCCTAATTACATATTCCGTCTTAATTATTTATTCAACTTCTCAAATATTAAAGTTAGTTCAAGAGCGCTGATGAGAAAATCGTAGAGCGACACCAAAACTCCCGATACAGCTTTCTGTTGCTCAATATGTGCTACATAAAAAGTGTTTTTCCGAGCGTGAAAGAAGCCCGCAAATACACGCATAGTGCCTAGAGGGGACAGTCGCGCGGCAATCGCTCGAAACGTGTCACGTTCTATACATGGCTCACGTTTGAGTTCATTCAGGACACCGGATTTGCGTTGTTGCGAGACGTACTTAATTGAAAGCAGGATGACACAAAGACAGACAAGTTTGTCAATATAAGCACGAATAAGGTCGTCACATTCCCTCTTTCCTGATCGTTGTTCACCTTCGAGTGGTATGCTTGTTTACTAGCACAGCCTAGAGTTTATTTCTGGTCGAGGACGCCTTCAGCCAGACGGGCATTCCAAGGCCTGTGCACCAGGCGCGAATGGAACGACACGTCATCATCATCGTCAGCCTATTTTATGTCCATTGCAGGACGAAGGCCTCTCCCTGCGATCTCCAATTACCCCTGTCCTGCGCCAACCGATTCCAGCTAGCTCCTGAGAATTTCTTAATTTCGTCATCCCACCTAGTCTTCTGCCGTCCTCGACTGCGCTTCCCTGTATACTCTTGACACCCATTGTGTAACCGACTAAGGACGCTTATCTAACCTACCCATTACATGACCTGCTCAGCTCCATTTCTTTCTCTTAATGTCAATTAGAATATCGGCAATTCGTGTTTGCTCTCTGATCCACACCACTATCTTCCTGTCTCTTAACGTTACGCCTAACATTCTTCGTTCCATGGCTCCTTGCGCGGTCGTTCTGTTTTCGAGCTTCTACCAACGACAAATGTAGCAAGGACGACGCATTCAGGGGGGGTATTCTGTAAATGTCAACCTAGTGAACATGTCCACTTTGTCTGCTGCTGCAGTTCTGATTGGCTGGGCAGAAAGAGACAGGCGGGCAGAAAGAGACAGGCGCCCCCAGCCAATCAGCACTATGGCAGCAGACAAAATGGACATGTGCACTAGGTGGACACTTGCAGAATACTCCCCCGGGTCAAGCCTACGGCCAGTGCAACCGAGTTGATCCCCCGTTGGGACGCACGTTGTTCTCTCCCTGTTTCCGCCAACTCGGGCATCGCAGGGACTAGCGAAACACTGCGCATATAGGTGGCGGCCTCAAAGACTCACGTTCTCCCTTTAGCTCTGAACAATGGAAGAGTTGGAGAGATCGCCTACCGAGATGACGTCCGAACAAATCTCACGAGGCCAGTGACTCGGCGCAGAGGGCGTTTTGTACGTTTTAGCTCTCCCGCTCTTTCTTTTCAGGCCACACAACGACGGCCGGCGATTAACATCGGTGACCCCAGAGGTGCAGCGGGAAGAAGCTGGGGGCAGGCCGCTTCAGGTCCAGCCAGGCGGAGAGACGACCTCAACTGGCGTCGCGACAGGGCGGAGACGGCAAGGTCTCCTTGCGACGAGGCAGCGTTCCTTATTCAAGGCCACGGCGGATATTATTAGCCCTTGAAGGATTAGCCTCGGCAGCTTTTACTTTCGCAGCACCGAGCCGCGGGACGACGTAACAGACACCCTTGCTTCTACGACACTGGACATTTTCCTTAGTTTCTCCCTGCTTCCGTCTATACTTCGCTGTCCTCGCTTTTCATTCTTTCTTCCTCACCCCCTCCCCAAGTTGTACTTGTATTCCCTTTGGCCAGAAGAAAGAAACAGCCAGACAGCTAAACTAGAAGAAAGGCTTTGCCGCTCAGGAGATTAGCATCCACCGCGCCGCTGTTGTTCCAAGCCTGCGAGGTCGGGGGATCAGACGTAATCCGCGGATGGACAGATTGTAATGCGCAGGAGTTCTCAGTTTCTCTTGGGAGGAACACTCCTGGGAGCCCCACAGACGAAACGGATGCCGCGGACCAAGGACGGAAGCTCTAGCGACTGTATTCTTTCTTTCTTTCCTTCTTTCTTTCTTTCTTTGTTGCTTCAAATGGCGCATTACTACTTGTTTTTTCCAGCACAAGCAGAAAGCTCTGCTGGCCATAAGCACGCTGGCTGGCTGCTGTGCCAGCGACAGCACCATAAGAACAAGACTAAGAAAATAAGTTAGCGTTGCAGCATGCAGAGACTCCCAGCGGTGATTCGGCCTTGTGGCGCCATTGCAACATAAGCGGAAGCCGCTATATTACGCAACAAACTGGGGCTAAATTCACAAAGCTTTCCATTTGTAATAAGTATTTGTCCCTCTGGTTGGTGGCCTTCGCTAATGCAATGTTCGTTATCATGACTAACCATGGCGACTTTACCTTAACTGTTCTGGCTTATGAAATAGTTTCCGAATAACAAAGGGCATCGATTTATGTTACGCTTGTATATGTGGCGCAACTTATCACGAAGACAACTAAGGACGCTGCGTTGCGCATAGTATATAGGGTGCCCTTGTTGTTGTCGTGGCTGTAAATTGCCGCGCAAAGAAATGACCCGTTGCCAAGCGGGCACACTCGCAGCTGCATGGGCGAGCACGGCACTGATTTTAATGGATACCATTCATCATTTTCACGCAACCTGAGTTCGTGATGTGATGAATACCACTGTAACGCCCAATGCGCCTAAACTGACGGAGGCTGCGATGGATGCGTGAACGACGCTTAAGGAGCGAAAGCAAGAACTAACGAGAGAGAGAGACTGATCGAGAGTCGCGTAGCCACATGTACCCTCAAGTCAGGCGTCCGTCAGGCATACTTAGAAATCATGATCGCTTGCTCCGCTGAAGTTGCTTCGCCGCGGTGCTGCTCGCAGTGAGCAACGTTGAGCCAAAGCACTCAAACATTAAGTCGGTGCGTGCATAACAGAAAGCGAAAAATAAAAACAACGGGCAAGAGCATTTCGTTATTTTTTTTTTCTCGAACCGTTGAAACGTTGTTCATCGCCGCAGCATCACTCATTCCCTAAAAAAATACGAGTAGAAAAAAGACGTCACGCATCTGTCTCTTTAGAATCGGGGCATGGTTTTTCGCTTTGGGCTGCTGCGTGGTCACCGAGGAGGGACTGACCAGCACTCCGAGGGACGCCGCATCTTCTCGCCCTCCGAGTTCCGCTGACGCGCGCCACCAGGGTGATCCCGGATCACAAGCAGTGACACGACCTCCTCCTCCTCCTCCTCCTTTGCTGCCGTCCGATTCGGTGCAGGCAGCCGAGGCAGCAGCAGCCGTGCCGGACGTGACTGCCCACCGCCGCCCCATTGCGGGAGCCTGACGCCTAAACTTAAAACGGTGCCCCAGCTTCTCGGCGGGCAGCAGCAGTTGGAAGAAAGCTGACGGCACCGGGAGGAAGAGCGGGGCCCGCGTAGTAAGAAAAAGGAACTGCGCAGTCACCACCTGTCGAGGCTGGGACGACCGACCGTGAAGGCATCCGTAGAATGCCCCGGAAAGATTTGGGGGGGAGGGGGGGGGGGGGGCACGAGGAGCGACAGGAAGGCGTCCGAGAATATGTTGGGGGGGGGGGGGGGCAGCGGTGGCAGAGGGGGGCCAGGCATCCTGTCCGGCTCTTTGTGTGCGGGCTCACGTACACAGAAGAGGGCGCGCGGTAAAGGAACGCTTCTTGCTGTTTCCTTTTTTGAACCATGGATGCTTACTCATGAATCGGACAGAGGAACGTCCTGAAACACGGGGCTTGAAGCGGGGCAACGATAGGCCGACGGAATGACCAGCGTTCAATGAATGACCCAAGTCCCCCGTATTTACGAAAAGGTTCTTCCGTTAGAGCTGCTATTAATAGCTCATTTTGGTCAATCGTGATGACGGACATATTGGCGAAGAATGCACGCTAATCGCTAACACGTAATAAGAAAGAAAAGCTTTGTAAATACCCGCCCAAGTGCGCTTCCTAAAGTGCAAGTGTAATCACAGAAATAAGATGGGACAGTTGTGGCAAACGGGGAATCCGGTTAAGCCGAGCTACTTCGTTACGGCTTTTTCAGCGTTGCCGACATGCCAGCGCGCGCGTACGCAATCATGCTGCTCTCTCTGTCCTTATCGTTGCACATAACATGCAGTTGTTACGTGGTGCGCGATATAGAGAATTTTGTAACTAAATTAGTAATCATCAAAACAGATATGATGATGCCTACAGGCATGCCGTTTGAAATGGAAATAAGTAACAAGCAAATAATAACAAGTAATAGGTAAATAATAAGAGCTTCCTCTGCCAGGTTGTTGATGTTGAATATATAAAACACTAAGGAATAACAGTGCGCGTTGGTCAACCCGAATAGCAATGCATCTCACGCACTGACGACAGGAGTTGACTGGTGCTAGGCACGGGGGCGATAAGAAAATGATTTCTTATGGCAGCACTTCTTGACCAAAGATAATATACCTCATTAGCGCATACTTGCCCCGAGCGCGTTTTGTTCTTTAACATCAGCAGCACGAATTTAACGGAAGAAAACAGGGGTCGGGAGCTGCGGTCTGCCGAACGCCGCCTAAACAGAGGAACGCCGCACAGCGCTAATTCGTACGAGTACGAACACAAGTACTTCTGGTTAACTTTACCATACGTGGTAACATGGAACTCCCCCTATTAACGAGGTTAAATCTAGTGCAATGCAACGTCTTTTCTTTCTTCGAAGAGACCTCTGACAATCGCTACCCGATACAAAATCTATAGCTTGCAACACTTTCGCCCAGGCAATTTTTCACTGCGTAAATGTTTGCTTCCCGTAAACTAAGAAACCAATTACCAAACTAGAAAGCGTAAAAAAGAAAGCACTAGGCCATACATACAGCAAGAATAATTTGACTCGCCCACCGAACAGCTTAAGAAAGCTGGAATCTTAACTTTACAAAACCGAGCCGTACTAGCCCGTTCTAAACTGGTGTACCAGCTTCTTCACAACCGGTTTAACATTTGTTTGACATTGAGGTCTGGATATGTGTTCTATACACATATCCAGATCTCAAACACCTCAACGCGCCACATGCATGCAAAAAATAAATGAATGTCCCGTTTGTACGGACTGGTTGTATATTCCATGGAAAGTCCGTTAAAGTTGTGCGTACACGTGAGAGAGGTGCTGATGAGCAGAAAGCCTCCGTCTTACGAGTCGCACAGCATCACCGCCTGCGAGGAGGCGGGTTCGAGCACCTCCCGAGTTTCTTGTTTTTCGAGGTGGCGGACAGTTCAAGCGCGCTCCCTAGTATATCCAAACCATGTACACAAATATCCCTGCCAAGTGAGTGTTTAGCACTCGCGTGTATACAGACGGGAACCGCTTCTAAAGAAGCGCGGCCCATGAATGGAGAGAAGAGGCGATAATGGGCCCTGGCGTGCAGGCGATGACGCAGAGCCAGCGGCGCGGGTTATACGGAGCGCGGCCATTCCCAGCTATACATACAGCGGGCGAGCATTCCTGAGAGACCGATCTCTCTCTCTCTCCCTCTCTCTCGACCACGAGGCAGTCAACGCTTGTTCTCCTCCTCAAACACCCTTCTTGCTACTTTCCTTCCTCTTCTTCTTTCACTGCCTGCGTACAGGAAGAGCATAAAAGAGCCGGCAGCTCCTCCCATCGCCGTTTACATAAGTGGCCTCGAAGACAGTTTCGCGCGGCCATTCGTGCCTTTCATTTTCCCGAGGACCGCCTGTGTTGCGGCCAGATAGATACGGGGCTCCTCTCTTCTGCGCGCCGGTCTCTTCGCTTTGGCTGCGAACGCTTTTTTGTGCGCGCTGCGAATGCGTCCTAATGGACATTGAAACGCCGCCGCCGCCATTCGGCCGCCCTCGGAACGCTGCTTTGCATGCGCATGTACAGCAGCAGGCCCGGTCAAGAGAGAGAGCTGTGAGGAAGGAGGAGGCGGAGATGACATTCGTGGAGCGCACAGCATAGCCGTGTAGGAGAGCTAAATGCCATTAGATTAGATTGCGAGAGACGTGGCTGGCGTGAGTCGACCGCATACGATAAACAGCGAGGGCGACATGCCCACCGCATGCAGTGGCCGCTGCTGCGTTCTGCCAATGGGCGCAAGGTCGCGGGTTCGCCTGCCGGCCGCGGCGGCAACGTTCCTGGTGACAACTGAATGCAGTAAGCAAGCAACGCTCGTGCAATTGAATTAGACTGGCACCGAATAACAGTGCAAGTAGTCGAAATGAATACGGAAATCTACATTAAAGCGTACCGCGGGGTCCGAATTCACAAGGCTGTTGTTCGTAAGCGCTCTTTGCCATTCTGCGGTCATCTCCCGTGATAGGGATTTTTAGATGTTGCGCATCCAAAGTTTGGGGTCGCAAACCAACGGGATGAAGAAAGAATGCGAAAGGGCTACAAAAGAACGCAAGCAAGGCACGGCGCTTTTGAGTGGGCGAAATCTGTAACTGCCTAATGATATGTCCGGCAACGGGATTGCCTGGCGCTTTCAATGACGAACAAACAGTTCCACCAAACTTTCGCACGTGGGAAAAAGTCCTCGTTGATAGCCTCGATTTGTGTCACTATACAGGTTACCGTGAATTGCGGATATGCAATTGCTCTAAACGGTTCTCTCTTGTCAGCCCACGAAAGATACCCCAGCTCTGAGGTTGGCTAACGCAACCACACACTACGTCGTGATTGGCGCAGCCTACACAGATACGAGGCCCTCCATGCAACACGAATCGAACGATGTAACAGGGCCAATCCACAATGTACTAAATGTGTCCAGAAAAGTTTTTGCCGATCTAACCTTCTTCCGGGCAACACACACACACACACACGCACGCACAAGGGCAGACTTTACGTCCATGCACCTCCAGATCTTGCGATCGCAAAAGAAAATACCGTGGTTAATGAACCAGATAAATACGCACGAATCCGCTCGCTAGAGCCGCAACTAACCCAGGCCGAAACTGCGGATAGATCAAGAGGGTGTGGGGGAGGGGAATGGGCAGAGATAGAGTGCCTTCAGGACGTGTAGTTACGAACCTTGGCGCTTCCTTCAATACGAAATAAGACGAGCGTACAAAATAAAGAAAAAAGAAGGAGACCACGCAGAAACGACAGCGACACGGTTATTTTCTTTCTTTTTTTTTCTTTTTAAACGTACAGAGCCCCACTCTGTCCTGCGTTCAAGTGTCTCCGCTCGGCTCCCGTGTTCATATTATATATATGACAGCCGCAATCCACGCTTTGAACCGGGTAAAAAATGAAAAACAGTATCAGCAAGATTAACAAACATCGCTGAGCATCTCTATTTATACACCACCAGAAAGAGCCAGCATTCCTGCCCTATCGCACCAGTAGGGTGGATTAGGCGGTGGCAAGGGCAGGAGGGGGGGAGGGGGTTGCACAGAGGTTTGTGTAGCCTCTGACCGGAACGGCAAGCTCAGAGGCGGAGCGCCGTCCACAAAGATGAAAAAGAGAACGAACGAAGAAGACCACAAGTGGCTTCGTTCCACATACTGCAGCGGGGCACGCGTGACCGTGCACGTTCATAAATCCCGTGTTCAGGCAGCGTGCACCAACAATCCGACGACACGTCCCAAAGTGCGATCATAGCGCGCACGCACTGTTTCCTCACCACCTTCGCGCACTACTAAAACGAAAGCTAAATACATGCCCCATCGGTCAATAAACGGGGACCGGAGTGCACGTTTCCAAAAGGACGGCTTACCCACTTCGCGTCACTAATCCATCCGTGAACCTTCTAACCGATCGGAGCCGCGTGCCAAGTGATCAGCGCCGGACAACGGCCGAGCCCTTCCTGCGCTTTACACGCTTGTCACTGGCTAGCGTAAGCCATTGCTTTCCCCGCACAGCAGGGAGTCACTAAGGCGAAGTGTGGTCTACGACTGTATACACAGGCGACATGCATGGCACAATTTCCTTTACCATTTGGGCCCGTAAAATGACCCGTAAAAAATGAGACACCCGCAAGAATGAGTAGAGCTAATCACCACTGTGGGTACACACGGTCTGGTTGGTATTAGGCGAATCGCAGTGCAGCGCGGAAATCGCCAGACGAACGGGCAGCTGCAGAGGAGGCGCAGCGCCGATTGCCAGCAAGTTTTACCAGGGAAAACACACGGAAAGAATATACAAGAAGGCAGACCATTACCGCCAACACCGAACTGTCATGCGTAGAGAAAGTTGCGTTACAGCTGAGGACTCCAAAGCCCTTCTCTGAAAACTCGGTCCCCCGAGCTGTTTGTTCCAAGCGGCTCAAGTTAGGTTAGGAAGCGACTAGACGCATTGCTTCTCGAAGTGGCGAAGCAGTCGAGCGAGGCCCGTAAACATCGCCTAATGCCGACTGCGCGAGGATAAATCGGTTCACTTATCGCGCATACGCGCCGAGCGGATGCCTGAGGCGACTTGTTCGTCGGGCGCAAGAAACGGCCATCGCTCGACATAAGCTTCCGACTTTGAGGTTCCCGCGTTGCCAGGACGACGTTGCTTCCAGGAAAAGCGGGGAGACGAGACAAAAAGCTTCGCTTCGCATCTCAAGCTCCGGTTGGATCTCATTTGTACGCGCAAATGTACAGCCAGAGGTGAACAGCAGAAGCAAGCGCGGCAATAATGCCGTCGTTCGTCGTTTCGCGCTTTCTTTGGAAGCTTATAATATACCGCTGCAGACTAGCGGTTTAAAATGCAGGGCTGGGGAGGAAGGGGGAAGGAGGGAGGCAGTTGGGAAGTGACTTCTGAAATCCCTCGCAACGCTCAAAAAGC
Source organism: Dermacentor andersoni (assembly GCF_023375885.2). Classification (NCBI taxonomy): domain Eukaryota; kingdom Metazoa; phylum Arthropoda; class Arachnida; order Ixodida; family Ixodidae; genus Dermacentor; species Dermacentor andersoni. The sequence continues at coordinate 160,601,676 of NC_092815.1, read as the reverse complement.
TCGGTCGGGTACAAGAGTGGCCACCCATGTTTCAAGCTTGCGCAACTGCGCGGTTCGCCTCGCGAAACTACCCATCAGAAAGTATTAACTGCCCCGACAGAGGATCAAAACGGACACTGCAACGCCATGTTCCTTCGGCGAGATGACGTGTGTATTGCGAAACAGACCGCCGCACTACCACGGCAAGCAGTGAGTGGCCTGACCCCCCGCAGGCAAGTGACGTGAAAAAAAAGGAAAGACAGATTACGGAAGGTTACGAAACTATGAAATCGAACGCTTCGTTCCGGACCGCAAGCTTCCCGCTAGCGCCCGTCGAGTCGATATATATATATCCGACGACTTCGGGCGATTTACTTGCAGCGGCCGGAGCTATAGCTCGATCGAGAGCTATTGTGTCTCGGGCACTTTTTCCGGCGAGGTTTCGTCAAGCATTTCATTGCTGCTTCTGGTCCAGCACTGCCGTTAAAAGAGTAGTCCAACCGGGCAACAAAAAGTAATGTTAATAAGAAAACAAGAAGTCGATGGTAAGAAGGTTGGGGACTGTTTCTTCAAAACTATAGTTGATCTGGTTTCGAGAGTTGGAACGCTAGAACGAAAGCCTCGAGCGAAGACTGCGAACTTAAAGAAGAAAGAGAGAAAAAAAAAAACGGCAATGTGGAGAAGAAGGAAGAAATTTACGAGGCAAGCAGAAGCCCTTGCGCGACGACAACTATAAGAGGTAATTTCACGTTTTAAGGTGAACATTTCGAGAGAGAGTCGGTCTCGGCGCTCGTAACTGCTTCCTAGCGAGCGGTCGCAGCGAGCTACCTACCGTCTTTATTGGTCAAAAGCACGGCGCTGCGCCGACGTACATCGACAGAAGAACGCCGTACGTAGAAAGAAAGGCCGGTAAGGCGTAATCCCGACGAGATGCCGCGGAAGCACGGATATCTGTATAAGCCAAGTAAACAGGTGCCGCCCAGAGACTGCAGCGCCGAGAGAAAATGAAAAGCCTCTTCCGTCATGCGCACGGATCGTCGCGGCTCAGACAGGGCGAGAACATTCACCTCGCAGTCGCGTTAGCGCCGAGGGATATACACGCAGACTGCGCCAGCGAGGAATTTCGCCACGAACCCGCTTCCGACGACGGTGGGCGCAAATCCCGCGTCGCCAAACAAAGAGAGCGCGCGCCACGGTTGATTATTCACCGGCGTGCAGTTCTTGCACTGCCGGAAAAACTGGCAGAGCACCCCCTCTCCTTTCCCCATCCCCTTTGTTCCTGCACGCACAACGGGAGGTTGCAAAGCGCACCGCTATACCCGCACGTAGCCCACGAGCCATATAGTATACGGTGCGCAAGCACACGGTCCAGACAGCTTTCGCTCACTGCGCTTAATTCGCGGGCGCCCACCGGCACAGCGCGCGATAATCTTTGCGCATCCTTTCGCGTCACACACATGCAGGCATGCACAGGAAGGAAAGAGGGGAACCGACGATCGGGAGGGATCAAGCCTGTCTTCCCGGCGACTCGCGCAACGGTTGTTAGCGGCTTCGCCTCGCGTAAGCCTCTGCAAGTACCAGCATCTCCCTCCTCCTCTTCATTCCACGCCTGCATCTTGCTTTTTCTTTTTTTTTCTTGTGGCTCGCACGAACTGAATGACCTGGAAATTTGCACGTATTTATTCTTTTCCGCCGAACAGGGATATATAGTGCAACCAAATGGGCAGCGGCGTTACACGACAACACACGTAGTTGCCGCGAATGCTCACCTTAAAGAGCTAGCTATATCTTCAGATCGCCGCAGCACTGCCCCAACAAAACGAACATGCACACGCATAATGAAAGTTATCGCTGTTCTCTCCGACAGTATTGGAAACGACGCACGAGTGTGCAGTATATTTCAATAAACGCTACAAAGGAAACTACAACGCTACTACACACGACGTTTGAACACGATATGCAGCTCTCCGGTACCGCTTCGCGCTCGCACGGAGCGGCACACGCAACTGCAGCTTCGCGAGGGAAGCGGGGCAGATCTCCCACTGCCACGGCGCAGATCAATACGAACGGCTATAAGATAAACACGCACATGGGCCGGCCAGATGCACTTCACGAACCTCCTTGTTCTTGCCATAAGCTTCATTCGTGCTGTGACGGTAGCAGTAGATACAACCATTCGCAAGGAATAGTCCTCACTGATAACCGCTAATGGTTGTATGCACCCATCCCGCCCGACCACTGACCTTATCGTTCGTGGGCGTATATATACAAGGTACTATAAGATGCCCTTAAGTGTGTGCGCGAGTGTGTGTGCTTAAACAAACGCACTTGAGTAATTGCCTTTAACCACGATTCTTTTCCATCCATCCATCCATCCATCCATCCATCCATCCATCCGTCCGTCCGTCCGTCCGTCCGTCCGTCCGTCCGTCCGTCCGTCCGTCCGTCCGTCCGTCCGTCCGTCCATCTAGCGCGCGCAGTGCATATAGAAAACCTCTCTCTCTCTCTCTCACCTTTCTATGCGATTACTGAACTTCTCTCCCGGCTAACCTCCCTTCCTTTCACATATTCTCTTCACCCACATACTCTCTCTGTCTCCTCCTGCATAACTTCTTAACATGCTACACGCATGTACCAAGGTTGCTGACCTGCGCTTGCGCGAACTGTACGCGCGCGCCAGGCACGAACCTTCCGGTGAACCTTTCACTCTGCAGCGCTACATCTGAAGGAGGTATGCGCACGGAGCTAAACGGGACGGAACTGCCCCAGTCCGAGCGCGTACGTGCGTGTCGCGCACGCAAGGGCGCGGACAGTGGCTTGGCCGACCCCCATCGGCCCCTTCTGCCCGAAGTCTCTTCCTTCGGTCGCACGTGGCCGGTTCGGAAGAAAGGCGAGGAAGAAGACGGGACGACGACGCTGCGGCGTCCCTAATTCGGCCCCCAGGCACGCGAGCTCTCCTCACTCGCATTCTTGACCCGCCGCGGGCTCAGCCGAGCGGAATAAGCGTGCGCCCGCTGTCTCGCGTTAATTGCCGCGCAACACGCCGGCGCTGAACTTGGGCGCTCTCGCATTTCCTCCATCGCGCACAATGACCGAAGGTTCCCGCGTAACGCGGCGGAAGGCGGATCTGAGGATCTCCCTGCACCAGTGGAGCGGACGTATGCGCCTGTTGTGTGCTCACACAGAGACGGCCAAAGGGGCTGAGATTGCTGTGATCCCTGTAGAATAGAGTCTTGCTTAGTTTGTCTGTAGCGACACGCTTCTTAAGGAGATTTCAGGACAAGACAGGCGTTGGCATCAGTCCTACGCTGGGCATGAAAAATAACAATCATACAATAAGCACTAATCGCGTAAGCTTGCTCAGATGAAAACTGTCAGTTATTTCTGGTCAGAAAACAACTGTTTCAATGCAGCGAATGAAGAAAGACAAGACGAGTGTCAATGCGCAATGTTCCGCTTCGCTTTTCTCGCACCGCACGTCGCGATGTCCATCTTTTCTTTTTTTCCTGAGACACGCAGCTTGCCTGTGTAGTACTGCTGGCGACGCGCCTGAGCAGATGTGCACTCGCGATGACAACGTGCGAGCGAATTCAAAAAGAGAAGTGTAATTGTCAAAGCCGACTTCTCCACAATAAGTGGCGTTATGAGGAGAAGCCCTCTTCAACGATTACTCCCCCGCTTTGCAAATAACGGTCTCTAAAACACATTAGGGCCCGATCAGGTACAGGGCACGGGCAGAAGCGGAATCGAGACACTAGCAGGACTCCAAGCGTAGCCACCGGCTGAGTTCCGCACGTGCTCTCGACACCAGTAACGACCGGACGATGACTGCAAATGACCGCGCGGGAGCGCGCAATGACCTCTCTCGAACACGCCGTCGGACGGTGCTTCTCTAATTACCGCCTCGCCCCCTCCTTCCCTCGCGCTCTTTCTTCTCACATCCGCATTTACGCAAAGCGGCAGGTTAACTGACCGTCACGCCCGCCCGGACACGCTTGGAACGCTGCTCGCGAGGGCCATCGCAGACACAGTACCAGGCTTCACTGTAAAGTGGCACGAAGGTTCCTTTTGTTAGCTTTCCAGTACGCAGACACCATCATTTTCGCAGAGGACGTAGGTGTAGCAGGAGAGTTCGTTACCGCAGTGCGTGCCGGCAAGGCGCTATAGTTGTGCATGCGCCATGTGACTTGTCGTCATGTCGCCATGGGACTTGCAATGCCGTGCGCTCGGTCACTTTATACATACTGGAAACGACGGCGATATCGAAAGCCCACGGCACCGACCACGTGGAGCTTGCTGTGATTATTTTATATATAGACGCCAATGCACGGGGCCACATATAGTGATTTCGTAAACAAGTCTAACACGCTATTTATTGGTCACCCGCCGTGGTTGCTCAGTGGCTATGGTGTTGGGTTGCTGAGCACGAGGTCGCGGGATCGAATCCCGGTCACGGCGGCCGCATTTCGATGGAGGCGAAATGCGAAAACACCCGTGTACTTAGATTCAGGTGCACATTAAAGAACCCCAGGTGGTAAAAATTTCCGGAGTCCTCCACTACGGCGTGCCTCATAATCAGAAAGTGGATTTGACACGTAAAACCCCGTAATCTAATTTAAAAAAAAAAATATGGGTCGTTTCTACGCTGCAGCAGAAAAACGCGGCGTTCAAAAAATAATATTAAAAAAAATTAAAGGAAAACGAATCGGTAGACCTCAGCGACGTTTCGGGCTCTGGACTGTGACAGCAGCAGGTTCCCACAGCAGGCCCACAATTACGGTGCTATCATCTAAAAAAACCAGCGTTTTGCGGCGTACACGGCGTTGTCCTCCTCCGCAATACAATAGCACCGCTGCTGCGACCTCCGAAATACACGGACATGCACCAGCACTCCCATGTCGCGCGTTCGGGTCGGCAGCAATAGGCCGGTACTCAGTCACGTACATACTCACTCGCAAATATTTTCGCAGGCTGTTTACTCCCCTCCCCCCCTGTCGGCACTAACTCACGTTTAGACTCACTTGCATTCCCACTTACCGACACTCACTCGCTTTCATGCTCACGTGCATCACCATCACCGACTTTCATTCGCACTCGCATTAACCGGCACTTCACTGTTCATATACTCACGCTCACTCAAACTCGCGCGTACGTGCTCATGCTCACGTCGACACTTACACACCCGAGCCGAGCCCCCCACCCCACTCACAAACAGCCTATGGACGCGAAAGCTGAGCGATAGCTGGCTGGTTACAGCGTCCACCTCTCCGCTCCACATCGGATCAGGGGTGTCTCTAAATCTCGCCCGCAGTGCTGGGCGAGATTCTGTCTCATTTTTTTTATTTTTTTCGCCATACGGTTGAAAGTGAAGCTGGGATTGAAAAAGATCTCTAAGGACGAAGACTACATAAAGGAAAAGAGACGGACAGAAATAAAAGCAAAGCCCCCCTCCCCCCCCCCCCCCCCTACGACAACAAAACGATTCCATTACAATTCTTATGCGCGCTTCGCAATCAGCGCTCCGCCAAACGTTGCCGTCGGGATCGGCGGTCAGGTCATAAGGAGGGAATGCATATAACTGGAATCGAAATAACTCCCCAACTTTATACACCTAGCTTGATTATGCCTGTCCAATTCCGACCTTCTTAAAACTGCACTGCCCCAGTAAAACGGGATACGAAAGAGTGCGCCACGGGACATGGAGAGAAATATGTGTCGGATTCATCCGCGAGCGCCGTCTCTGTAAAGACAGTCGTCACGTTCGCAGCATCTCGCGGAGGAGCGCGGTGGGACTTGCAGCAAACCCTCGCAGCCCGCGAGGAACGCAATTACTCGGGGATTTCTTCCAAGGGGGGGAGGGGGGACGCAATTAGCCCCGGCGCGCGCAGTTCGTTAGCACCCATTCTCGCGCCCCGCGCTACTTTGTCGCAATGCAAGAAAGCGGTGGCGAACGCAGAGCAAACTCCGCGGAGCTTCCCGTCCGTTCGGGCGTATAGCAGTTCGCGGCTCTTCATTTGCCGCAGCAGATTGCGAAACCAAGCTCTCTTAGGCTAGAAACTAAACCCTCCTTGGGGCAGCATAGCATTGCGTTTGCCTCGATGTGGATCGAGCTGACAAAATTGAGATCCGCATAAAAAAAAAAAAAAGGCAGCTAACGTGCAACTTCACTTGCAGACACGTGATGAGCTTTACTTTTAGAGGCGGATAGGGTCTGCCTAGTTGTGCCGGTTTTCTCGAGAAAATTTGCAGAGATGAATCATCGCGGCAGATTCGGTCTTTATGTGCGTGTGTTTTAAAGAGCCGAGTTACGTAAAAGTTGTCACTGCAAAGCAAAACAATATATACGTTAGCGCTCCATTCAAGACCAAAAAAAAAAAGGACACTTCATAACTACACCATTAAAAAAACAATATATACGCTGGCGCTCCATTCAAGAGCAAAAAAGAAAAAAGAAGACCACTTCATAACTCCACCATTAAAAAATCTATTGTACATGTAATCTAAATCATATCGCTTCTCGGTATTGCAGCAAGCTTACCCCACTTTTAACAACGTCCTTTCGTCGACTGTCTCCCAACTTTTCGACTCTGCTGAAGGTATTATTACGCTGTCGGGACGGATGCGGATGGGAGCTCTCAACACCGATGAACCGACAAGACTCTTCTACGAGAGCTGTCACGCACTTCTATCGGAAATGGAGCCGCTACTCCGGGCAACGGAGCAGGAATGCGCGAAAGAGACGAGTGGAACAGACGGAGGAGTGCCTCGCGAGGAACAATGCTGCGATGAGACGAAGCGGCGGCCGGCCTTCTTCCGCCGTTGCTACCGCGAGCGCGCACGAGGGCACAGAGCACGAGTCTCAGTCGGCGGACGGGCGGAAAGAAAGAAAGGAGGAACGAAAAGGTAAAGCAGAGTACTTCAGCGCACAACCGGACGAGGGAGGAACAAGGTCCGGCATACCTTTTCTCGCTCTTCGCGATGATTAACGATCTGCTCCTCGCGGGAAAGAGACTCGGCGGGTGCCGCGGCCGCTTTCAGGATGCGAGCCGGCGGCGTCGACGAGCCTCGCCTCTCCACCTCGTTTACGCAGAAACCAGCAGAAGCAGCAGCAGCAGACGGAACCAAACGAAGGCAAGGTCAGAAATGAAAGGACCGCGGGTGAAGGTAGCGCAGACACCGCGAGCACCGATTCACTGCGATACACACACGGAGAGGAAAGTAGGAGAGGAGAAGCGCTCCGGAATGCGGCGGCGGCGGCGTCTGTAGTAAAACCAATTCAAACGGAGCATTTTTCTTCTCCCCCTATAGCTCGATCGCTCACTCGCTTAGCAGACGACAGTGCGCATGTGTGTCGGCGCGTTGCCTTCTGCTGCAGCACGGTGGAGAAGACGGATTTTCAAAGCTCAAGTCAAGCAGGCGGGCGGTAGGTATCGTGTACAAGCCTGGGAGACCAAACAAAAAAGAACGTAAAGCGCGGCGGAACACATAGGGCGCCGTGGTGAGCCAACGACGCGCATACGTGCCAACGAAGCGAGGAATGAATCTACTCGGCGTGATCCTGCACCCATCGTTCTCGCCGACGGGGGCAAAGCAAACGCGTGCGGGTGAGAAATCGGACCACCGAACGTCGATACGCGGGAGGGCGAGGCTCCTCCTCCGGCGCCTTGCAGAGAGACGCACAACCCTGTCGAACACATGGAACGTGCCCGGGCGAAACATGTGTGAAGGAAAAATAAATTAAAAGGCAAAGGAGGGTTCATCCCGCAACAGAGACGAAGAAGAGGGTTGGCGCGTTAGCACGGCATTCGCGCGACGCCATCGCGCGAGCGAACCGACAGACACCCAACCAAATAAAACGCTCTCCTGAGCGGCCACGGAGGGAGCGACGAAGCCATACAAACGGCGGCGATCCGGCATCGTTTTCTCTGATGCTTGTCTAACCTCCCTCGACCTCCACCTCTCCCTTTTTTGCGGCCTCCTCTTCCATCTTATACGCACGGTGTAGCACCCGGAGACGCCGGCGTGGAAGAACAAAAGAAAGAAAGGACACCACCTGGGTTGGGCGGCGGCACCTCACATCGAGCCCGGCTTCTTCCCGTGGCCGCGAGAAGAAATTGTTTCCTGCCAGCTTCGGCTCTTACCCCCTGTTTGTCTAGCGGAGAGAGAACGTACTACGAAGGCGAAAGAAACAGACGCTCTCTCGCAAGTGGCAAACGATCCCAAACGACGACGGATGCGCTGCCAACCTACATCCGCGCACGCTGCCTTGTAGTACGAGTCGATATGTGGGTGAAAGGAACCCGCGTTTGCCCGAATCGCTCGCTCGTTCCTCCAGCGGGCGCGTATACCGGTCCTGCGAGAAAGCAGCCGCCTCCCGTTCGAGTGGGAGAAACAGAACGAGCAAATATCGACACACACACACACGCAGAAGCCGACGCGGTAGCAAGCGAAGAGAACAACGAAGACGAAAGGCTCAATGCGGCCCGAAACCGCATTCCGAGGAAATCGCGAGATTCGAAGTTCGCGAGGTTGCATAGCTTCCAAAACGGGCACGGGGGAGCATTTCTTTTTCTTTCGTGGATCCATCGAAGGAGACAGGACCGCTCAGAAAGGAAACAGGGCAGGCGTCGCAGACTGTCTTAAGTTGTCCTCCTCTTTCATTTATAATACAAAGCGCGTCAGAGAAGCTGCTGATACAAACAAAGAGATATCACATCGACGATAGATCAAGGAACCTCACTATACCCGAGCAATACATGGCACGTATCGGAACAACTCCGTTCAGAAAATTTTCAAATTTGTAAGCACGCTGACTCGAAAGCACCACAATAAATAGCATATAGTCAGAGACAAACAAAAATCATCGTGAAGTAAGCTCAATTTATATCGCTCTGATTTGTTCTGCAGCATCACTTTCTTTTTTTTTGTTTTGCGTACGGGCCCGTTCCTTCTACTCGGATGCATCAAGCATCATAGAAACCTTCACCAACGTATGCAAGAAGTCGTACCGCATGAGTCACCAGAAAGCGCTCGCGATTGTGACAACCACAAGCGACCGCTCTGCGCGTAATTACGAGATCGACGCATCACGTACAGTTCGCCTCGCCCACCCCTGCCCACCGCCATTCATTAAACCATCAAGCACTGCTCCCGAAAATTCTCCCTTTTAGCTTCTTCTTGGTGGTTCTTCGAAGGCTCGAAAAATAGTCGGAAAGCAAAATAATGTAGTCGCGGGGCTCCGACGCACACGCAGCTTTAATTCCTTCTTTTTTTTGCAGTTGTTTTATATACTGATCTCTCTTCTGTTGTGGTAAATGTTTTCGTAACTTCCTTCGATTCATCCGGAACTGACAAAATTATCGCTTGTTTAGTGGAGGATGCGCGTGATTTATCGTACATCACGCTGTCAACTGCTCTTGATACTTGTCCCTCCCCCCTCCCCCTCGTCTTCTATATTTCCTATGGCATCCTACGTGGTAGCACATTAAAATAATAACAATAATGATAATACCCTCTTGCTTTCGTCCGTGCTCAGACGCGAAAGCAGAGTCTAAACGAGATACGAAGCCACACTGCCCTATTAGATCTTCACGAATAAAGAAACAGGCACATTTCTCGTGCTGATAAAGCGAACACGGGTAACTCGAAGCGGCGGCCGCATAATTTCAGTAGCTCTCGCCACATCCTGCTTTCAGCGCCTGCTTCGTTCTCTTTCGTTGCAGCGGTAATCTTTTTGTTGCGAGCCGCGATATTAAGTTTCAGTAGAGCCGCCTGCTTATACAGGCACAGAGTCACTACAGTCTGGTTTGCGCTTTTTTCCGTTGGCTCGTCTGAGATCTCGTCATGCGAAGCTAACACGGATGACGGCGAGCCAGCCCCACACCTCGCTTGTCGCGCACTCTGCATAAATTATGTGTAAACTCGACAAAATCGCAGTCCACGTTGATAAGCTCATCCACAGAAACGTGTGGCGAATTATTAAATGACAAAGAAACGAGGAAAAAAATAAAAGACGCGCAAAAGGAAATACGTGCGCGTAAGCCGCTAGTTGAAAACGAAAATGCGCGCTTGCCGCGAAAGCCGAAATCGCGAAAGAAAGAGAACAGAAACGGTGAGCGATCCGCGGAGAACCAACAAGAAAGAAAAAAAAAAAAAAGAGCAATGCGCGGAACAACGCGTCCGTTTGTGAGAAGCGATTCTGCAGCAATTAAGTACGCGTGTTGAACAATCAAGGGGCACACCAAGCGAGCGAAAGAAAAATAAGTACGAGGGAGAGAGTTGAGTAAAGGGTGCGCGAGCGAATGCAACTATGAACAAATGAACGCTGCTGTCTGCATGTAGGCGTAACGCGACGATGCCGTTCCAAGTATTTTCCTTTTAACGCTTCTGCTCTTACCAGGAAGGCGTCTCGTGACAGACGGGTAGCGAGCGGTGCAAGGTAGACAGAGGACTAGAACCGTTTCAAAGGAATAGGTGCGCTATACATCGACCCTGCTATAGATACAGTAGCCTCCGCCCACGCGCATACGACGAATTGATAAGAATGCATATGACACATGACACGCACGAACACGCAATCCGTATTTATCCAGCGGAACTGACGAATGGCACGATCGTGGCTTATGCTATTAGACGCAAGGACGCTAAAAAAAAATAAAAATATAACTAGAACAAATGAGGCTTCGCAGCAGCTACTGCGGGGGACAGGTTTTCAGTCTTTCAAGGCTCTGCAAAAGCATTTTGAAGGGTTAAAGCGCAATGAAGCCTGAAATGCTTAAAATGAAATAGTCTTAAACAACTAGCAAACATTTATTATTATTATTATTATTATTATTATTATTATTATTATTATTATTATTATTATTGCGCATGGGACTAACAAAAAGAAAACACGTTGATAGCTAGGCTTTTTTCGCAAAACCTTTCGAAGCTACTAGGAAGCATTAGGCTTCGCCGCAAGCATAAATTCGAGGATTTTTTAAGCACTTTGAAGCTTTACGGCTTTCAGGGCCTTGAAAACGGGAACTTCGCATCCTAAGTTCCCTGTAAGGGTTTCAAGGAACACTACGAACCTCGGAAACGGAAGCAAACAATACAGTACGTCAGTGCGGCAAAGCGCGCCGCACGCAAAGCAGTGCGCCGGGCGTGAAAAACGATGCGCGGCGGGAGGATTTTTTTCTTTTTTTTTTTCTGCCCATCCATCACAAGTGCGGCATTAAGCGAGTCTGACAGCAGAGAGAGAGAAAGTCGCGCGAGCGCCGGCTCGGGAGAGCGGCGCCGCTGGTGCGAGTGAGTGAGAGAGAGAGTGTGTGTGTGTGTGTGTTTTAAAGAAGACACACGAGATACACACGAGATGCTAGCGGCTGCATGGCCAGCGAGAACGATGACGGTGCGGGTTGGCGACGTTCTGTATATACAGGAGACGCGAACGGACAGCACGCCGGAAACGTAGGTAAATAAAAACGGGGTGGAAAAAAGTAGGGAAGGCGTGGAGATTCTTGGAACACATAAGGAGGTAAAATAAAATACAAAATTGATATGTAAGACTGCGACGAAAGTATACGTGAACACCCGGCTGTCCGAGACAGCCCGCCGTGGACGTATGTGTGTAATACGTAGGCGAGCACTAAGAGGTACCGCAAATAGGGGCGGCCTCAAATCCAAGTACGTATGCGGAAGAAGAAGTAGAAGTAGTAGAAGAGGAGGAGGAGGACCAGAAGGAAAGTGTGCGCGCAAGGATAAGGACAACAAAAAAACTGAAAGAAGCCAGCGTGAACGGTGATTGGATGCTAAAGAAAAGAAGGCTACACGAGACAAACGTTGTGTGTGTGTGTGGGGGGGGGGGGGGGTGGATAAGAATGCAAAGGTAAGAACAACAACAAAAAAAGAAAAGGAACTCCTCGGCTGGACCAAGCAGGGCTCTCTCACATTTTTTTTCTTTCTCTCCCCAGGGGACACATTTTTACGCCGGTCCTGTCGCTGCGCGCGCACACTTTATGTGCGTAGGGAGAAGGGAGACGGACAACGAACGCCTCTCTCGAGGGCCGAAGGAAAGAAAAGAAAGAGAGAGAGAATGAGAGAGAGAGAGAGAGAGAGAGAGAGAGAGAGAGAGAGAGAGAGAGGCGTGGATCGTAGCCTCCGGGTATAGCTGGCAGCGGCCGCCATCGTCCGTTCATCCGTCCATAGTTGCACCAACCGGGGGTTCGCTAAACGCGTCCCCACTGATTCCGCCCGCAGGGCCTGTCTCGGCTGCACTGAACCGAGGATACACATCGGCCCGAAACCTTTCTTTTTCGATCTTCCGTCCGCCTCTCTCGTTTCTTTTTTCTCTCGCTCTTTCTTCCACCTAGCAAACGATCTCCTCCAGCCCCCTACACGGCGAGCGGGAACTAAGATAGTGGTGCTCAGTAGTGCGTCGCTGTGCGTAGGTGTGTGTGTGAGCGTGTGTAAAGGGTGCCCGCCGCTTCTCCTCTTTTCAGCAGCGGCAGCAGAACGAGAGGCAGTGGAGGCCGAACTGCGGAAGTTCGGTCGCAAGCAAGTAAACTACAAACAACAAAACTAGCTGCGCACGCCGCCCACAACACACGTGCGGGGTTGGACGAGATCGGCGTTCGTTTTGAAGAGTGTAGGGAAGGTATACACACCGTTCAACGAAACCCCATCATCGACAATAGGGAGGGAAAAGAAAAAGAAGAAACAACAAAAAACGAAGTGCGGCGATTCGGTGCCGGTTATGGACGCTGCACCGTTGAGAGAGGGAAAGGAAATAGACGGAGAGAGTGAAGGAGAGGGCAGGGCCAATTCATTTCGCGCGTCAATCGGATGATCATCATCGACGTCGTACGGCCATTAGCGTGAGCGGTGAGGCTCATCGCTAACACAACGCCGAAGAGGCGGCCGGCCTTCGCAGTACCCAAAATAACACGGATCGAAAGACCTGACGTATATAAGCGAAAGAGCGACGTCGACCGGCCGAGAGCAGTTGCCCCCCCCCCCCTTATCCTTTTTCTTCTACCTCTCCGATATCTTTTCGTCTTCTTTTTTTCGGGCTTAATTTTATGCACTGAGTAAAACTCTACGGCCGGTTACGCGGGAAACCACGCGCAGGAGATAGGGAAATATAAAGAAAAAGGAACAATGCTTGCGAGCTCTTTGCCACTGGTCCGCGGAGCGCTGCTTTCCGCTCCGCTAATTTTAAGAAAACAGAAGAAGACGTCACTGAGAACGCTGGTCGTTAAACAACGCGCAAAATAAACGAATAACACACGTCGACGTTCGAGAAATCCGGGCCACTGCATACACGCACACTTGCACGACGAAGCGCAGGCTGACCGCTTTTTCTCGTGAGAAAGCGGGGGAAAAAAAAAAACAGTGAAATAACCAGCGGCCGAGATTAGTGCGAGAGGGCGAGTTAACGAGAAGGCCGGGCAGAGGGAAACCAACAGAGCCATCCCGAATATACGCGGTGGCGAAAGCGGGGCGAGCGCCGTGTAATCTTGCAGAAACACGTTATACTATAGGGCCACCACTGCAGTGAAAAAGAAGGAAGAGAACGCGTCGGGCGAAGGCTGGGATAGCGGCGGCTTGTGGGAATAAAGGAACGCTGACGCAGTGGTCGAGAGAGAGAGGGGGTGGTGGGGGGTGGTGGAGAAGAAACAAAGCCGCGAGAACACAAATCTGCCCGAGGTTGAAAAAGCAAGAGGAAGCAGAAGCAGCAGGAAAAGGGGGCGAGCCAATCTAAAGTGACAACAGCTCGCTGTCGAGCCGGGCGTCGCCTTGGGGTGAGGAACAGCGAGTCCCGCGTGAGAAGAGAAAGAACCGAGCGACGGAGCGAACCCTAGAGAGAACAAACCTCGGCGGGCACGGCGAAGGCGTCGTCTCGTTTAGAGAGGCCCCGGACGCAGTGCCCAAGGGGGAGAGAGGGGGGAGGGGGATCTCACTGGAGCTGGGCGTCTCGGCTGCCTGTGTTTGTCGTTCCTTTACCGTGTCTTTTCACCTCCTCCATTTTTTGTCACCTTCCCCGCTGCTGCTTGTTCGCGCTGCCGTTATTCTTCCTTTCACGTCGAGTCGGTGTTTCTCTTGCGGTACCCTTGCGGTATATCTCATACCGAAAAGACCGGCAGCGCACACGAACGAGTTGTACGTTTCAGATGCGACAACTACGTTTTTTTTTTTTTTTTCCTTTTCCCCAGGCGGGCATGAGTTGTGTACCTCGCGCTGTCGCCGTCAACCGTAACCGTGTTATCCCCCGAGCGAGCGAACGCTATACACGAATGTGTACCGCGGAAGGCGTTCTCAATTTCAGCGCTTTTAATGAGCTCTTCGTGTTACGTGTAAATATATATATATATCTTTCGCGTGTAGCGACAGTAGCACTATGCGGTCGCACTACGTCGGCGTCATCTTTTCCCCCGTATTCTTTCGTCTTAGACAGACAGCGCGCGTAAGTTCTAGCGAATGCAATTGCGTGCGCCGCCAGTGACAGGTGCCAACGCGGTGGAAGGGCCTGTTTCGGTTTATCTTACGCCACGTTTCCCGCAGTTACTCAGCGTGCTTGCTTCTATGTTGAGCCGTCTTTTAAAGGAGCCGGCAGCAGTTTGCGGTGGAAGGGCACGCACTGCATCAAAGTTATACTCGAGTTTGAGCATATGCAATTGAGCCCATTGGTGAATGAATGAATGAATGAATGAATTGAGAACGACTGATACGATGAGTCATTGTCTGGAAAAACGCAGCGTTGTTTCTTGAATTTGTTTACTGCCATAACGACAGGATAAAGGTTTATTTTTTTTCACTATGCCATCGATGCAGGAGCGAAATAATCCATAACAGCCTAGCGCATATACAAAACATTCCGACCTTCTCGTAGTTCAAGCTTCAGCACGAGAAGCATGAGTATACATACAAGTGATAACCCGATCTCGCGAGCACTTAGCACCCATTATTATTATTATTATTACTATTATTCGACATGATAACACAGATATAATGTACAAAGAGGGAAATAGGGAGGGAGCAGGCTGGTAACTGCCACCGAGCGGGACAAAACGTTTGCCTAACGTTTCCCAGCGGACACAGAAAGCGGCGTGCACACAAGACGCGGCAAGACGACTACAGAAGCTCCAATGCACCTCCAAAGACTGCACCATGACACGCAGGAGGCTATACGGTCGTGCATGCAGAGTGCGCACAAGACTGCGCATTAGTGATTTCACGCAGTGCCGCCACAGTCGCCAGCGACTGTGGTACGGCTAAACGGCCGCCGCAGCAGCCTTCTGCACTACGCTCCCGCGTGTTCCCATTTGCTTGTTATACTGTACCTTCCGTCGCAGGCCCCAAGCCACACCCCGCAATGTCAAGAAGCCGGAAGGAGGCAATGACAGACCGCGCGTCCGTCTATATTTCTTTTCTTTCTGTCTTCGACCGTGATTCGACCACGCATCGGCCGCACTGCGATGGCCAGCGTGTGTGTGTTGGGGGGGGGAGGATCCTTTATTGACCGACACGTGACGGCCATGACGATGAGGGAGACACCCCCACTCCTTATTTCCCGCCTTCTGCTCGTCACTATGACACACGACCCGCCGAGACAAACAAGTGGAGGCGCGCGAGGCGAAGGTCCGCCGCTCCGCGGCTTCTGCGGCGTTTCTTTGTCGTCCTTTGATCGGCCATCACTGCCCCGCCGGCTTCCCCAACCGCGCGTGTAAGCGGAACCTCCGTTTCAATGGGGACCGCGCACTTTCGTTCTTTGTCTTGCCCGATACGTTCACAAAGACCAGTAGACGCGGAAAATGAAAAGACAGAAAGAACGGTCGGGCGACACCGTGAGTCGGAAAAGAGAAGCGGAAAGGCCAACAGAAGCCGCAAAATGAAACACGAACGTGCGTTTCCTGGCCCCCTGCGCGTTTCGGTTTGTCGGCTTTTCGATCGCCCTTTTCAAAATTGTAGCCAGAGCGGAAACTTCCTGATATTTCGAGCCTGTAATGCGCAAGAGGCCCGCCCTGCGTCGGTTGCCCTGGTCGAGTCGCACGCAAAAGGCGAGTGCTAGAGCATTGCGAGGACAGACCCACCGTTATATGCTTTACGATTTTTCCACACAAACACACCGTCTAGATACTGGTACTGTGTGTGTGTGTGTCTGTTTCTATGTCTGTCCTCGTCCGGTCGCGCATGCAGAGCGTATCATGAATGCAGACCAACTTGCCCGCCAACGTGTTTTAGCCAAGTTCATCACCAGCCGCGAGCTTTGTTCCGCCTGAACTGTTACTCTTACATTGGAAGCAGTACACCGAAAAATTAAGTGTCACGGTCAACAGAAGGAAGAAAATCGCGAAGCTTTGGCGTTTTCTTTTTTTCTTCTTTTTCCTTTGTCCTTTTCACGCAAGAGTCCACGGGCCAGTGCTCGCTTCAATATACCACAGCAACCGCTGTAGATTCCCAGGACCAAGGCCCGCCGCCAGTGATACGCAGTGAGAGAACGGCAACCACCGAAATGGTGCAGGCCTGACTTCCAATACCTCGCCTTCATATAGCCTTTCCCCCATCGGCCACGCTTTAAAAGTCCAGCCAGCGAAGAGGCAAGTCCGGCTCTGTACTATACGGCCATCCGGCGTCCAATACACTCTCCCGGCGGCGCCCATCGACACCGATGGCTCGATTGAACGAAGGAGGTGGGGGGCTTTCGTCGGCGGAGAAAACGCACCACTTTGTCTCCATTACCGGCTTTCTCACGCCTTGTCTGGAACCGCCGGACAGGCATCCCGGCGTTCCGGCCGAACAACCAGAGCCCCGCGCCGTTGATTCCATCAGACGAGCGTGGGTAGGTATAGGTATATACGGCGTGCGGCACGAAGCTGTACACAAGGCTGCCTTCCCACTGTGCGGATTCGGTATACTCGTCGCTTGCGTGCAGTGGAGCTGGATGCGACGAGCGCCGTTTATTCAAACAATCGTCAAGTCTCGTAGAGTAACCTGTCTAAGCCCGAGTCTCATCGCGGACAGGCAGCTCAGGTACGCGTCTCAAAAACGCACAAAAGGAAAAGCACGCCCCGACTCCTATCCGTAATACGGGGAAGTGTCAATCTCGCGACTCAAATACATGTATACGGCTAACGCGTCTGGCCGCGCATAGTCCAAGCTCCGGTCCCTGCTGCACGGTACTGCTTGCTGCGATTCGGACACTGCGACGCTCTTCGGACGCGTCCATTAGGCGACAGGATTAAGGCAGCCCTTCGGGAGGAGAGTCGCGCTGTCGCTTTTCCCGGGTCTAATCGCACGTATAGTAGCCCCGCGCACGGCTTCCTTCCCTCCCTGGCCTATATTTTGGTGCCTTTCCACTGCTTTCTTTTTTCTGTTTATACGTAGCCGCAACGTGCCACTGCTGTGCCACTCTGTTTACTTGAGAACATCTCCAGCCCTCGCCCGGTAGATTTCCTTCCCATATGCCTGGCTGCCTCCGCCAATCAAAGTGGACGAACGACCCTTCGGCAAGTTACGCATCGAAGCAATTCTAAGCGATTGGCGCCCTTCTGATTCCCAGGGAAAGCAACAAAACAAGGAGAGGAAATGTTATGGGAGGTAAAGTTCACGCAGCGAAGTGCGCTGTCGCACCCAAACGTGGAGGATCGATCCGCACAGCGACTGAATGCTGCCGAGAGAGGCGCGTGGGTTTTCGGTACGGCTAACGCAGCTACAGGCTATATATGGCTTCGGGCCGCGTGGTTGTTTGCGCTCTCCATTAGACGCGTCATCAGTCTTCCTCCTATCGTCGCTTATATTGAATAAGACGAGTGTGGCCTGTGGCCCTCGTTTTTCACTCACCTAAACACGACTACACCTTTCAAGCCCCTCGGAACATCATCAGCGCGCATGTAGAGGGCTGGAATAAATGTAGTATAATGTGGCGCTTCCGGTCTCTTAACGTTGCGCCTAACACTTTTTTTCATTCCATCGCTCTTTTCACGGTCCTTAACTTGTCCTCGAACTTCTTTGTTAACCTCCGAGTTTCTGCCCCATACGTTAGCGCCGGTAGAGTGCAATGATTGTATACTTTCCTTTTTTAGCGACAGTGGTAAGCTCCCAGTTAGGATTTGGTAATGCCTGCCCTGTGCACTCCCAACCCATTTTTATTCTTCCGTAAGTTTCCTTCTCCTGGTCAGGGTGAGTAATTGACCTAGGTAAACGTAGGCGTAGGCTGGCGATCATGAACTGGTGTTGCCTTGCCAGGCTATTAAACATTACATTTGTATTCGGCACATTAATCTTCAGCCACACTCTTACATTTTCTCGGCGAAGATCCTCAATCATCTGTTGCAATTCATCCCCAGCGTTCCTGAACAGGACAATGTCATCTGCAAACCGGAGCTGCGTGGATCACAGAGAAAACGTGGATATACCCGATATTCTAGCTGGCAGTAAAAGAAAGAAATGGAGCTGGGCAGGCCATGTAATGCGTAAGGAACGTGATAGGCGGCCCATTACAGTTACAAAATGGTTGCAAGGGAAGGGAAGCGAAGTCGCGGATGGCAGAACGTTAGGTGGGGTACGTACATAAAATTGGGAAATTTGCAGGCGCGAGTTGCAGTAAGCTAGAGTTGTTGTTGTTGTTGATTATGACGATAACGTTAAAGTATTTGGCACATACCCACTCGGGGGTTGCCCAAGAGTTGTGCAGGTTTTGCATATGTGCTAAGTGAATAAATTTAAAAATCCATAATTTGAGATCGTTGGGAGAGGAGTACTTCTTCTTTTTCTTCTGCAGCTGATGACGATAATAATAATAATAATAATAATAATAATAATAATAATAATAATAATAATAATAATAATTTGACGCTATAACAGGCTGGCTCTAAAGCGACTGACAAGAAGACCAGAGATTATGGTATAGATTAGAACCGTATATACGGTATACCCTAAACAACCTTTCACTGGCTGACAATCGACTTCGTATTGCTTGCTGATATATTTCACGTATCCAGTCCACTCTTTAATTTTGGGATAACATCTCAAGCGATTCGTTTTTCGTAGTTATCGTAGGCCACATATACGCAGAAACTGCACGCGGATCCGCTTTTTCGCCAAGTGTAGAGTCCAAAAATTTAAGTCGCTCGCAATATCCGTTATCAACTCTCCTTTTCTACCACGCGCAATACTCGCGTTAACGAATGATTTAGCGTGCTCGCGGCGATAAGAAAACATTGGACATAACGCGCCCAGAATAAATGACGTGGGTGCGGCACGAATGACGACACCTGCAAGGTACCCAGGTATAGGGCGAGGTCTGCAATACGCCGGATAAAATACACATAGGAGAGGAGTTTAGCTGACTGAAGCTTTATGATACCTACGCATTCTGCCTCTGAACTTGATGTGCACTTAAAGAACAACGGCTTGCAAAGCCTCTTATGTGCCTAAAGTGCCGAGGTGTCCCGACTGCAGTATAGAAGTATTCCACTGTTGAGTGTGTCCCGTTTGAGATGGCATATATGAAACACGCCGTATACACATGAGGTTCACACCTGTTCCATACTCTTTTACCAGGCTACACCGCCTTCAGTTCTAGGCTAACATTCGTAGAGTTCCTGTCAGTTCTAAACGTTAGAACCCTTTAGAACTGGTTAAATCAGAACACTGCCCTAACGCCATCCCAAGGCCTCTCGTCAGCCACTTTTGTAATTTTGTGCCCTTTTACAACTTTCGTATTCCCCGATAGTCAGGTTCACTGTCCGGTAAGGTACAATCTCGTTCGACTAGAACGTGGCCCAACAAGTGCGACAGTTGCCCGTCGATCAGTATTGCACTCACGCAGCACTCAAAGCGAACGGCTCGATTAGTTTCAACACAAACGGTATACGTCACATAATGCCAAGCGTGCGTCAGGCACGCTTAACGAGGACGCTCGAAGTTAGCGTTTTCACCCTAGACTTTTCTTCAACGGGTGAGCAGCCCCGCGGGGCGGCTGGCATATATATATCTATTTTCGGAGTCGCGTAAAGGCGTGCGAGATAATTAAACGAGCCGGTTAAAAGGAACGGCGACTAGTTGTCGGGCCCAGCGCCAGCAATTAGCGGGCCGAGAGGCAAGAAAATATATATACCATATAGAGAAATCCCGGTCAACGCTGCACGGCGACTACTAATCTTTCAGCCGTACTGTAGGCATAGCCCGTTAATACCCCGGAGCGGAACCCCAGCTTTCCTCGCTAATCCGGGCGAATCCTTCGCTGGCAGCGCCGCTGCGCCAGCTCGCGAGTATACAGCTTACGAAGCCGACCGTCCGAGGTGCGCGCGGAGAACTCCCAGTTCCCGCCCACCCCAAACCCCCCTTTGTTCGCCAGTTTATTTCACAGTGGTCTCCCCGCTTTTCGCGGGTGTCGTTGTGTTATTAAACAGCCTGGGCAAAGAACGCAGGCTACCTTCGCGTTTTCAGCCTCGCAGTTCGTACACGGGAGTACGGGCCTCAGTCTTTCTGTGAGCTTGCGAGCCCCCGTCTAGGGGACTACGTTTCCGCTGTCAAAGATTATTATTATTATTATTATTATTATTATTATTATTATTATTATTATTATTATTAACCTGCTCGACGCAAGCCGCTTATTCGAGACAACGCGAGGCATTATGGCCCATGAGATGTGCAGCCGCTCGACACATAAGCCGCAGTCGGTTATAGGAAACGCCCCTAGTGGCTTTACTCGCCGCAGCCGGGCACCCCTGAGAAAGAAAAGGAAAATGCTATAATTGCCACAGCGAGGAGGGTGTGTACAATAACAGACCGTATGCACAAAACAACGAGCGCCAAACCGTGGAGCGCTGTTGAAGTCTGCGTAACGATGACGCATGCAAAGCTGCGCGAGAGACGGCGGCACGCATAATTAAAGATAAATAGCTTCGTTATACCGGGTGCTCGCCGCGGGGTTGGCTGCACGCGTACTGCGCGGCACTCGGTACACAACCGCAAGCACGCACAGCCGGCGCTAAAGCCGCCATAGATAAACTGTGCACGGTTGCGCGCAACGCCGACACCTGAACATAACAACGCTGCAGCAGCAACGGCGGGAGAGAGAGAGAGAGAGAGAGAGAGCCTGGAAAAACGTGCGAACACGGTCGCCAAAGCCACGCAACTCGTAATTCTACTCGTGGAGGCAGGCGTTGTTACTGTATAGCTGCGCGAGCTGCACGTTCGGCTAATAGCAGTGCGAGGGAACAGGAAATGCAAAGTGCATTATTATTCGCGCGCGTCGCCAAGCCCTCCCTTTACTCTCTCGATCTCTCTATCCCACTCTCTCCACGGGACCTGAGGGGGCTAATCGACCGTTCAGCGACTCTTCGTCTCCGCCACGTGTGAAAAAGCAATTAACTCTACCGGACGGCTCCGAGCAGCCGTGCCGTAGCCGGTTCCGGACAAAGGGTGGAAAGGGTTGGGCGGCGAAAGGGCCGAAGTAAGAATGCGAGGCGTCTGCACGGCGAAGCCGAACGGCAAGGAAGGCGGGGGGGATAAAAATGGGAGGAGAAAAAAAGAAGATGGCGGCAGGTCAACCGGATCCCACCTTACACATGCACGGCGAGCACCATCGCTGAGGATGGAATGCGGCCTTGGGAAGGCTGCGACCGGCTTGGCCAGCCATCGCGTCATGTGAGGAGACAACGCGAGGAGGAAATTTTCGCCGCACCACACGACGTTTGATCAGAGCCGAAGTTAGGGGCTATAGTTGTAGTTGCTGCGGATGAGAGGAGAATAAAATTTGACGACCGAAAACATGAAGAGAGATGAAACGGATGAGCGCGCCTATGGGCCTTCAGGTGAAACGGAGGAGGATGAGAAGTGATGACGCAGTAACACCGATAAACTGGAGCATATATAGCGGTGCTGCTCAGACGCAGCGTCCCCGGCAAGTTCGCAACTCGATATGAACGTTAGCACGTGGAAACAGAACTGCCTATGCGAAGGGTGCACTCGCGCCACCAATGTCAATGAATGAAGTGAAGAAAAAAAAACGAGGAAAGGCCTTTTTACTCTGTTCAGGCTGTGCGCGCCCAGAATTCGTTGAGAGTTCACTTGAGCGAAATGCACGCACGCGACCGATGCGCTCGTCACTTTACAAGCAAAGTGTATGGGAACTCGAAACTATGAGAACCGCGGTGAGGAAAAGACGACACCTACACGCCGCCGCTTTGTGTCCCCGACACTCAAACGTTCCTCATATCAGCGCGCGCAGCTGGCGATTACAGTAACCGTCCCTAGTGGTTCCTTGGCACAATAAAGTCATTTAAACTAACTACCTAACTAACTAACTAACTAACTAACTAACTAACTAACTAACTAACTATGTTATCTTCCTCTATTTATGTTAAAGTGTTGTGGCTTGAATTACGGATAATTTTACAGCACTATTCGCCGCAGCCACACGATAACGGAGTCTAAAATGCCTACAAAGCAAGCAGCGAAAGCCGCAAAAACTATTCCTAAGAAAGAAAGAAAGAAACAATTGCGCAACGCCGTGCAACATCCGAAGAAAAAAATATATAATACGCTGTTTACTGCGCTGTGATAATGTCCGGGTTAATGCTGGTTAAACGCTTAAAGCGTTTCACCAAACCGCATGTAGCGTACATCAATCCCGGAATGCCTCAACAGCAGCCCGAGAGCAGAGGCAACATGAGCCACGGAAATTCACGAGCCCGTGGAATATCGCGCGAAATAAGCGACCAACCAAAGAAACAAGTACACGAAAGGAGAGAAAAAACAACAACAACAAGAACAACAATACCGGCGCATATCACGCGAACAAAATGACAAGCAGAAACTGGAAGACGAAAAACCACGGTCCCTAAAGTCGTTTCTCGCGATTGGATTTGGCGCTTATCGAATGGGAAGACCTGTGTGGGAGCAGGCTTCGAAATTCGATTTTGCTTCGTCGAAGTACGGTCGAAGCAAAGGAGCTCCAGCTCCATACTGCAGGGCCAACGAAGCTGGCGCGTCGTAAAGCAGTCGAGGCAAAATTTGCAACACTGTGTCGACCACGCACGCACACACACGCACACACCTATTCAGTTGTGTTCTCCACGAATTACGCACTCGAGCGCGAAAAGTCATTTTCTCGTCTCTCGACTGGGGCAGCCCAATCAAGCTGCGAAAACATAACGGTGGGCGCTCGTAAAAAAGAAAAAAAATGGAAAAAAGGAAAAGGAAGATAAAAAAAGAAAAAGAAGAAAGAAAACACGAAGACAAAAGAAAGCTCACTCGACGTTGGCGCAGTCGCTTCTTTCGCTCGCCTTTGTGCCGCGTACACTGACGAGAAAAACCGAAAAAAAGGAAACGAAAGGGAGAGTGAGAAAGAAACTGAAGAGAGAGATAGGCAACAACTAAAGAACACAGCTCGGAGCATAGCGTAACTGCGCGGGTCACTACGCATACTTACGAGAAAGAAGAAAGGCAGGGGAATAACGATCAGAGACACAGCAGCGCCAGAAGCGATATGGGCCGTCCATTCCCGCAAGTCGAGATATAAATGGAAGAGAAAGAAAGAACGGACCCGACACGTCCAAGAAGGAGCGGCCGAAACACCGAAACAAGAATCGTAACACTAAAAGCGAACCGAGCGGAAATCGGAAAGGAACGATCGAGCAAGGCGTTGGAATCGGAATAAAAAAGACAAAGTAGAGAGAGAGAGAGAGAAAGAGAGAGAGAGAGAGAGGGGGAAGAAATAAGGCTGTGGAGCGGGGCTAAGGCTTGAAAAAAAAAAGGATAAACGCTTCTGCGATGAAAAGAACGACGCAGATGAGAAAGGGAGCGCATACCCTGCCACGTGACGGAATCAACAGCGCTAACGATATTCGATGCACTGTTTTCCGCACATACGCTGAAACGGAGGTTGAGAAGACAAAGCGCTAGACATGGCGATAAACACCGAACGCATTTTCGGCAGGTCCGACCGCGGCACTCTTCGGAAGACTCGCGCGGGGCGCGCATGGTCGATGTGACAAGTTTTTAAGTTTACGTGTGCGCTTAGCTCACCCGCATTTATAGTTCGCAATCAATGAGAAGCGCAGAGGTATGTCTGGATGCAGCGGCACGAGTAAGACGGCGGACGCCAAAGGTGCCGTACAGATCCGTGCATTATTATATATCCGTGCAGTTCCGATCGTATATATATATATATATATATATATATATATATATATATATATATATATATATATATATATATATATATATATATATATATATAGCGCCACTCAAACATGGAATGAGGGCCGAAAGAAAGGCTCATTCATTGTCCGTCGCTAATCCCCCTGTGGAACTGATCGACGCACACTGAATAGAATACCGGAATGATTAAAGGCTCACAGACGGCAAGCTCTCTGCTCCTTTCTCTTGACATTTGAAGTCGGTCCTTGTTCCTCATTGGCTGGTACAATCGTTAATAAGAGAGAGAGAGAGAGAGAGAGATCATATCTTACGCAAGGTGAGAAAAATGCACGCATGTATGAACGACATATACAAGAGTCATTCGTATCCGTGTTCGTTTTTAAAGGTGGACAAGGAGCAGCGCTACTACAGCTTTATAGATTCTCACAAGTTAAAAAAATTGTGTCAAAACGCTCATCTCATTCATGAGGCGGAATAAGGGTTTATTATTACCAAAGAAAATGACAGCTCGACTCCTTTAATTTCGCGCCGATACAGCAGCGCCAGCACCACAGCGTGACGCGTCAAAGATTCCGAGACCTCAAAGTATTCTCTTTATTTTTATCTTATTTTTCTCAGAGATTAGATGCCTAATTTAGAACAACAAATGCCTTGGAAGTTCATCAGGTTTAGTACTGGTTCCTTAAGTTTACGTATACTTGCCGATAAACAATTAATTCCATCTCAGCAGACGCTGTCAAAACCTACATGGCGTTAGAGAGACCTCGAGTGCGGGGACTTCGGAGAAGCGCCGCCACCCTCATTTCGGTATAGTGCGCTTTCACTGGCTTATTACCAAGCATTTTCTCACGCTAGAGAAACGGCTTCTTTCCGGCTATTCCAAAGGAAGAACTTTCTAATGCAGTTGTGGGATTATGAAGTGACAAATCGTTTCGTAAAGCACGATGGGCCGGTTTATTCCTTCTCCCGCGAATTATTAGCATGAGTAAAGTGCAGCTTAGAACAGCGCCGAAGAAAAATCCGTAGCCGCAGCTGGTACGGATCGGCCCCCGGGCCGATTCATGAATCGCACAGCGCGTCTCTTGCGGGGGTCCCTCTTGTGTGTCGAGCTGCTCATGTTGAGGCCAAAAAAGGTCCAGCGCTCAACCGTGTAGAAGCAGCGGCTCGCTGGGCATACGCCGAAGAATAATTCACACCCTTAAACATGACTAGCGGTGTAAATCGCTCCATTGCTCGCACGCTTACGCCCAACACACTTTCAAAAGTGAATAATCGTTAAATCAACCCATAAATTACCCCGTTACAGCCAAGGAAAAGGTGTAAGCGTGCGAGTTATAATCCAACCCTTACACACATTCAACGGCCTAAATTATTTTGCGCTGTATAGCGGCGACGCCGCAGATACTACGTCGTGGCCACGAGGCGCTGACGGTGTCCAGAATCACCACGAAGCTTAACTCGAAATTATATGCTCTTTAGATATTTTTTGCCAATTGTAGCCCGACGTGAAGCCATTATACGCACCTCACAACAGTCCGTAGATCTCGCTGCAGTGAGTAGAACTCGAGACGGAGTGCAGGAATGGCTCGGGCGGAGCGAGCAGGCAACGTGCAGCATAGGTTGACCGCGGAAGCAGCATCGCGCAAGACAAAGCGCGGAGCTCATTCACGCGGACGACGTGGCTGGCCACCCGTTCGGCTTGGCGTCGGACTCGCAAACGTTGCTGTATCGCAGGAGAAACAACGCGACGGAAGGGGTAAAAAAAGGAAAAACGAAAGCACTAGGCATAACGCACGGCCGAGGGAATGGACGGGATAAAGTGTTCCGCGTCGCGTATATAAAATGCGCGCACGGCGCGCGCTGCCCGGG
This sequence comes from Dermacentor andersoni, assembly GCF_023375885.2. Lineage (NCBI taxonomy): Eukaryota > Metazoa > Arthropoda > Arachnida > Ixodida > Ixodidae > Dermacentor > Dermacentor andersoni. The sequence continues at coordinate 160,575,678 of NC_092815.1, read as the reverse complement.
CTATTGGCCGGGATACCCGAATGGGCCGCGAAAAAGGATCTGAGGCGGAGAAAAATGCGGCGCAGAAAAGGTAGAGTATCAAAACCAACCAACCAAACAACCAACCAAACAACCAAACAAACAAACAAACAAAGGAGAGCATCTCGAAAGCGGGCACCACGACACAGCGTTTCAAGCTGCGAAAACCGCAGCGGGAGGCAGCGGTTCTCGTAAGATGAAAATGTAAGCTCGAGCGTGTGTGTGTGTGTGTGTATATATATATATATATATATATATATATATATATATATATATATATATATATATATATATATATATATATATATATATACATATATATATAATGTGTGTGTGTGTGCGTGTGTGTGTGTGTTCTTGTCGGTCTTGTCTTGCTTGTATATACAGATACACAAAGCACAAAAAAAAGAACGGCACATGAACGAAGACAAGAGAAAACAAAGCAATCGCGAACGATACATCCTCAATTTATGCCACCATTTTTATTAAAATGTTATTCCACGAACTAGCACAGAAGACGCAAGCTGAAACTTGGCCTCGGTATAGGTAAGCAGGCAGATCACGCGCTCGCCCTAAAGACAGAAAGCGGCAGGAATCAAGAATCCGCGAAACACGACATCGAACCATATAGCGCCAGCACTTTTTCTTCTTATTATTAGTATTATTACTTCTCTCTCTCTCTCTTTATTTTTATTTTTTCAGAAGCTGTCGAATGTGTACGAAGTACACGAACCTAAACCCGAGGGGGAAAAATGTTTAAAAGAATGAACCGTTCTGAAGAGCTTGCTTCTCTTTCGGCAACACGCAAGCCGCGTCCTTTCGTGGGTCTGCGCACGTCGAACGGAATAAAATTTGGCGATGGCAGTTCATCGGCTTCGCGTTCCTCCTCCTCTTGGACAATTTGCTGCTGCAGCGGAGAAGGCCGCTGTGCGATACCCGAGACAAAGTAGCCCTTGTCCCAACAGGCATCAGCGGCTGCTCAATCGAGTTAGGAAAAGAACAAAAAGAAACGTACATAAATAAATAAAAAAAAGATAAAGAACGAAAGAACGAAGATCGTAGTTTTCTTCCGTGAAGCACGTATTTGAAAAAAGAAATAGTACCAGGCCAGCGTTTGAAAGGCAGGCTTGAACAAGGAAAGAAGGAAAGAAAGCACGCACTGAATATAATGCGCACCGGGGCATTTGTAGGTTATAAAGCAGAGACAGTAAATCCATGCTACGCGAGCCGAGAAGGTAGAAACAAAACAGTCAATAAACCAATCAAAAGATAGAGAGAGAGAGAGCGTAAAAACATGCCCTGAAGGCAGCAAGGAGGCAAAGAAAGTGCGTAGCAGCTGCTTTCTGTACACTGCCCCCTAAACGACGCCAGAAGATTTCTCATAGCAAATGGTAAGCGCTGCATCTCCTCAAATGCGAGATAAGAAGGCGCAAATAAGCAACAAACCCAAAAAAGAAGAGAGAGATAGAAGACAACGGTGTAAAATGTAATGAGCTGATCGAAGCGAAAAAAGAACAGCAACAACAGGCCGCCGGACGAACAACGGACGGGGCAGTTTTTGCTAGGACCGCGTGGGGAAAATGACGGGCGTTCTCCTCCCCTTCCCCGTCGGTTTCATGCCCTACCCTCTTCTTCCATTCGCGGGCTTCTCCTTCGTCCCGTACACAGCTGCGGGAGATAGGGAGCCACCAGGCGATCCTCAGGGTCCACTATACAGGCAGAGACTCGCCCTAATGGATTCGATCTGTATTAGGCGCAAGCCCGCGGCGCCCAGAATGTACGTCGTGCCGCAGCCGTGCCCGGGAGCGATTATTGGAGTGCTCCCTTCTGTAGATACGGCGGCGAAGTCCGAGCACGGCGGCCCTCGGGCTGTTTGCGAGCGTGTAAGTGGCCATTTCACTGTATGCGCGCGTCGGGTGGTTTCGGGAAAGAAAAAAGCGTCGAAAGTACGTGTAATGATATTGGGAAAATACATAGAAAGTTTAAGCATACACGGGCCTTCGTCGTTTATTACACACCGCGTGCAGTACATGCAAGCGCGCACAACACTGTCCGCAGCATGCGTGCAAAGCAATGACTGGGAGTTGTATATGCACGGTCGGTTGGATTGATTTACTCTCTACAGCTTGCCCCAGATTCGTAGAGGTTTCGACCGATAAGACGTGGGTGGTTGTCGTTGATACTCTAGGTTTAACGTCCCAAGCCGACACATGCGGCTTTAGGAGGCGTCCTTATATAGTGAAGTGCTAAGGGTTAATCTTGAACACGCCGAGTTTCTTTCGCGTGCGCCTAAATATGGTTACACTAGCGCTTTATTAATTCTTTCTTTCATCCAACCATCATCACAATGCGACTGCCGTAACCTGGGAATCGAGCCCACGGCCTCGTGTTCAGCCGCAGAACGCCACGCAGAGTCATGCACTAAGCCACCGCGACGGGTAGTCATCAGCCTGGCTTCTTAGCAATAATAGTGTGCGTATGTCCACTGACGTCTGGTCTTAGGAGCCTCCGTGCCGCACGAGCTGCTCTGTGAATGCCAGCCATCAACCACTCGCCCGTGTTTTCGTAGGCTCGCGATCCCACGCGAACGCCGCTAAGTAATAGCACGAAACAAACAACAGGGGTAACTTTCATCGTAACATATTCACGGGGACAGCGAACAATCCTTGTTAAATGCATTATACGTCCCAGCATTGGCAAGATGCTTGCAAGTCGACGTTTGCAAGTGTACACATGTGACGTGGAGAAACGGTGGTTTCCACAATTTAATCTTATGTATACAGAGCGCTTAGTCTACGACCATTGCATTTTTTTGGTATCCTGCGGTCGCACTAAAACACGCGCAGTTCGAGCGCGGCTAACTTCGAATAAAGCGGAGCTTCGAATAAAGCGGTACTTCGAATAAAGAGACTTTGTTGTGACAAGGGCTCAGTGTAGTTTCACTGTTTTTGAACCCATACAAGAAAACAAGAAAAAGAGGACGCTGTGAAACAGCGAGCGTTAGTGAAACGCTCTCCTACCACGGCAACGCCTTTACACGATGACGGCCGTTCCTTCCGCCGCATGCATGCATACATGCATGCGCTGTGGTCGGTAATCGATATCAGGCAAGCATTCTCGGCCGGCGCCTGGCGATCTCCTGTGCGAGTGTAGGTAAGTATGCGCGTTGGTGTGGAACCACCGCAAGGATACTGCCGCTCAACGCAGCTGTGCCACGACCGATATACACCGCACAAAGTGAACATACAGCGAGACGGACCTGCCGATTCTTCACTCTGCACTGCGGTTCGCCAAGCGATCGCAGCTTGTCGCTGCAGATTTTTCCACTTCGAAGCGATCGCCCGGTTTATGCATGGCTGTTTATACATGCATTACTCCCCGCCTCCCCTTTTTACGCGCGCGCGCGCACTCACACACAACGCGCACACAAGCCCGTGCACGTCCACTGTTGAGCGCGGCAGCTCCTGACGACTGCGTAATGGCAGGCAAGAAGGTAGCCGCATTTTGTATTCCGACCAATCGGACGTCGGTACAAGCACTCGGCCATCAGCTACGGCCTCTCTGACGGCGCCTCAGGCCGTGCCACCCACAACTTGTTGCGAGGTCGCTATTTTTCAATAAGAACAAGTAAAGAAAAGAAAAATATAACACCGGTCTTTCTGTATAGTTGAAGAGCACAGAGCCGAGAGTGGGAGGCATGGAAATCATGCGTATAGAGTTCTGTCGGTCAATGTTTTTAGCAAAGGAGGCCGTACAACGAAACTACGCAAATAAGCACTTTCCGACACAAACGACCGGCGAAACAAAAAGCCCCGCACTGAAATTACGACAGCACACGCACCCTCAAACCGGGGAAACGTTCATCCAACAGAAGGAAACGAGCGCAATCACCCGTTTCGCGCGGCAGAAATGGAAAAGGGCGATCGAATCGCTGTTTCATTTCACTTCGAACGAAGTAGAATGCGTGCACATAGGCATGTGAGTATATATATATATGTCATGAAGTCTTCCCGTGCTTACACTTGCCACCCAACTCTCCCACCGCCGCCAACAGACGTGCCAACGCGTGGCTCTACACCAGGCATATGCACGAAAGGGGAATTATATTCGTACATAAACATACCGCAAATCTACGGGCACAATTATAACGAGCCTGCTTCTGACAGCTCCGAAAATTAGTGGCTGCGCCGGGAGGGCGCGGCAGAGGCCATCATTTCAACGTCGACGATCGCTGCATCGCGAGGGGGCCGTGCGATCGCGCCTGCAGTGTGCGTGCGTGCCCTTCCCTCCTTCTCCTCTTCCAAGACCTCTCGCTCTCTCACACACGCTCCGATACACGCACTCATCCCCCCTTCTGTCTCCCACGCGCACGTGTTCACACACGCTACCTCTTTCTCTCACACACGCACTCATTCTCTTTTTCGTTCCTCACTCTCCGTAACACACATACACGCCCGCACGCGCACGCTGTATGTTCGGCGCGAACGAGACGAAGATGTGGGAGGGAGTGCCCCGGCGGTGGCAGTCGATGGCTCGCTAATTAGACCGCACACTATAACGCCTTCGATCTGTCTATGTCTGTCCATGCTGTACGGCTTGGCTCAAGATCTCATCGCGCCCCCCTCTCCCTCCCTCCTCCTCCTCCACTTCAGCTTCAGTTCTTCACATCCCTTTCTCCTCTCGTGCAACGGGCGCTGCAATGGTTCGTGCCCCGATGTCGACGAGAGTCATCCCGCCGCGAGCCGAACGAATTCTGTGGCGCAGAATCGAAACCGAGGCCGCTCCACATTGGCACCCGCTTGCGGCATATTGAACGAGGGAAGGGCGGAAGGGGAAGAGAGAGAGAATAAAGAGAGGAGGAAGTAGAAAGAAAATAATGAAATCTCCCTCGGCTGCTTCATTCCTTATGTGGTGTACTCTCACGATAGGAAATTCGCGCCAGAATTGGGGGTCAATGTATGGGTACATTTGCAACGCGATCGGAGCGCGTTATTACACCCCACAAACTTGCACACTGCCGTGCGCGGACAGCGATAGGCGTTGCAATGCACGAAACGATCTCACGTCGCGATGGGGGACGACGGCACCACCATTTATTAGTGTTAACTTGAGGCGCGTCGTGAGCGCCCGCCCGTATTGCGCGACTACAGTGCCGTCTGCGGAAGTTTGCCAAACCTATTGCGCTCAGGTGGTTGTTATTAACAACATTAACTGTTGTTAATACAGTACTCCCACAAAGGTAGCACTTTGTAAAAATGGCTCAACCACTATGTGACACCACGGAAAACAGGATGTTATAAACGATTATCGAGACCACGCGTAGTTGTCTTTTAAGTGATAACTAAATATCTTTCCCTATTGTAAGCTATCGCGTTTATTGTACATACCTGTGGATGTGCCGTAGGGGCAAAGAGTCGGGAAGAATTTTGTAACTATATGCAGCCGAAGTTAACATATCAAAAGTTGTTAGTACAGTTACTCCCTTTACTGACTAATGAGTGAGTGTGTTAGCGAGCGAGCTGTATGTGCGCATTCAGATCTATACCTACTTGTAGGGTGGTACGATAACAGGTCTGCGCTTCAGCAGGAAGCAGGGTGCCTCCTTGCTCGGAAGTCTAGGTCCACTCGGCTGAATTGAAAACTCTAGGCAGTCCAAGCGAGAGCCTCGCTGATGCATGTAACGTTGCAAAGCACCTCTCGGAGGCACGTATTTGAAGTCGGCCATGCCAGACGTTAGCGCGCACGCGAGCAATGAATTCCCAAGTAACAGAACAGGTCGGTCAACACCCTTCGAACGGCACAGTGCCTACGCCAGCCTGTACTTGTTTTGAGCTGCGTTACATGAAGCGAGTAAGGTAAGCGGCGCACAGTTAGATGAAGGATGGCTAACACAATTTGCGCTCTCTCCTCCCTTTATCAAAGCATCTATGGTTCCGAGTGGGAGCGTTGACCTAACTAGGTGACGTCACATTTAGAGCGAGCGCAGGCCTACTGTTATCTAATCTACGTGTTGGTGCAACAGGCTGTCTGTTCCCGTCTTAGACCCCCCCATAAATATTATGCAACGCACGCTCCCGTGCCTCCGAATTAGGCAACAGTGCTTCGTGTTCTTGGCAACTTATGAAAGCACATACGCACGCACCCTAACAGCCCGTTGCAAGCATATTTCCGTGAAGATGCAGCTTGTGGCGGACCGGAAAGCGTGGCGCTCATGGCAGTACTTCTTGAATGGCGCTGCTCAAGGAAAAAATATTGCGTACATTTTTCTTTTTTCGCTCTCCTGCCACAGTCTGCAACACTAGTAACAACATTCGCCGCAGACTCCTCGGGCAGTTAAGGCATTCATCGCCTAATTAATTGGCCCGATGAGTGTAATCAGCCCGCAGGAATTACTGTCGGATGTGCCAAGGCCAGAGCCGCAGATACTCGCGAGGGCCTAAAACAAATCACTCCGTTTAATAAACTCGCTGCTGTGCGTCACGTGGGGAACACCTCGCGCACGCACGCACGCACGGATGCGCTTTCTCTCTTTCTTAGCAACGCCGACGCCCGGCCGAACACACACACGAGCGTGGCTCGGCTTCGCAACATAGTAGTAGTGGTGGTGGTGGTGAAGAAATGGCGCGTGTAGAGGGGGTGGCATAGCCAGGCGAGTGCACGCCCGAGGTGAGGCTATATATCTCGTCTAAGCACGGCCTGCCGCCGTCGCCGTTCGCCCAGATCCGTTTTGGGGCGGCCGACCGACCGAACGACGACACGTCTGGGCGGCCTGCTCTTTTGCCCCGCCGCCGCCGATGATCAGAAAACGAGCAAGAACCGAATGCGCGAGCTAGGACGGGGGAAAGAAGGGGGGGGGGGGGGGGCGATGAAGGCAGGCAAGCGAGCGACGAACTGTGTACGGCGACGCGCTGCCGGCTAAAGAGGCGCCGTCGGCGGGCCCGGCACCTCGAGCCGCGCTTATCCGGCGCCCGATCGGAATCTTAATGAATGGCCGCCGAGAAGCGCGGCTTCAATGGGCCGCGCGCCACGAGCGAGGGAGCGTGTCCACAAACGAGCCGCGAGACAAGCACTAGCCAGAGAAAAAGAAAAGGAGAAGGGGGAGGGGGACGCACGAGTAGACCGCGCCTGTCTGCTGCTGCTGCTTCTCGGCCCTCCTTTTCCGCAGAGGCCCCTGCATGCGCTAACACGCTGCCGACGCTGTGAGAAAAGGCCGCGGGGAAATCGGGGCCCCGTGGGAAGCAGAAGACGATGTCGGCTGCCCCTTTTTGCGCGGCCCTCCCTGCGCCGCCGAACAACCGCCACCGCCGCCGCCCACGGCATGCACAGCGCGGCCGAGCTCGTGGCAGAATTGGCGGCGGCATGAGTGCCGCCTATCTACGGCGGCGGCACCTTCGGCCGACCCCGGCGCCGCACCTCCTAACAAGGGCACGGCCGTACCTCTGTAGTTCCCGTGCTGTAGAAACAATGCTGCTGCGAAAGCACGTGCGCGCGCGTGCGTGTGTACGGAGAAGGGGGCGGGCGTGGGGTCAGCCTCGCAATATCCCAATGAAACTGCACCATCTGAGGTGCCAGCGATGACCGGACGTTGCCTCACGGGCATTCCCACTCCTGCAACAGGAATACGAAACTATAACGAACGCTGGTACGGTGAATGAATGGATGAATGAATGACGTACTACACGCCTGGAGGAACGCGAGACTTTCGCGCTGTCCGCGAGGCAAGATGCCTGCCCCCATGCTCCGAGTCTGACCACTCGTCTTCGCGGGAGACAGAACAGGCACCCACTGTAACAATATACTACGTGAGCAGATTCAGCGAATGGCCGGGAGGGAGTCCAAGCGCAAGGCCTGAAGATTCACAGTCCACGCGCCGAAATCCAAGTACGGAGCAATAAAGAGGCCCGAAGGCCGCTGTTCCCCCATATGGAGCACTGAAATTATCAACGCCTGCCTAATGGTTCGTTCCACGTGACCGCTTATCTCGGCGCTGCGCTCGGCAACAACGGTCGATACGCGTTTCGCAAGTGACCATTCGGCCTCGTCTACGGTATGTACACGTAAATGCTCGTGGCTGAGCTGTGCGACTCGCGCGTTCCACCAGTGCAACGGGCCAACTGGAGCATGCCTCGCACAGCGAGCATCCTCGAGACGCATGGTCGCCCCGTCACAGTTACCCGTAACTACTCGCTCAACGCCGTGAGGCGAACACCGCCGTCCCAGCGGCGGGTCTCGGTAGCACGCCCTCCGAACGGCGCGAAACCATCCGGCACCAATTAACCGACCGCGGCGACAGGAGCACGCGCAAGACTCTACAACGGCACCAGGGCGCAAACTTCTCCCTCGAGAAGCGGGCTTCCCTGCGGCGCTCCCGTGTTTTCCTGCTTCCGAACGCGGGGCCGCTCGAATGCCCCCGCGAGGTAATCCGGGGGAGCGCCGAACCAGGCGCGCGTTGGAGCAGCGTGCATACGCGTCCTGGTGCTGCACCACCATACACGTGCGCCCTCGCAACATTCCCTCGAGCCGTGCTTTTCCTACGAGCACACCTGCGTTCCGCTTTCCCTGCTCGCTTACTACTACCCGATAACGACGGGACGGGCGGCGGCTGCGTATCGGAACAGGTGGTCTCGACACGCACGGTGGGTTTGCCCTGCCTTTCCGATTCGACGAAACAAATTCGAGTGTGCACTGGTTCCTTTCGCCGCTGGCGCGCTCGGTTCGACAAGTCGGCGGCGTTGAACTTGCGCAGGAGGCTGTTTCTCTCACAGCCATTGCCTACTGCTGCACGTGGCACGCTCACTCGATCAGGTGCGTGAGAGAGAGAGAGAGAGAGAGAGATAACACGAGCTATGTTGCAGTCAGTTCGATTATCGCCCGCTCGTCTATGCCGAGCACCGACTGCGTATGTTCCGTCACTTGGAACGGTGCAACGGCTGGAAAATGTTCCTCGGCGAGTCGCAATACTGGCCGCCGAGGCTGCAGGAGTTTTCCAGTCGAAACGTTTTCCCACTAAAACGGTGCAGTTCTGTGAATACTATGTAGAGCCTGGCGTCGTCCAACGAGAGGCCGAATTTTTCGGAGCCAATCGCGATTCTCGTCCTGTTGGTCTATCGCGATAGCCCGGCAATACATTTTGCCAGTGCGGCAGCTAATCCTGTATATTGTTTTGAACGACTTTGTAATTTCGGCATCCGACAATCGGTTTACGAACCCGGTAGCTTCTACGACGCTGGATTATTTATTTGCTTACTTACCTGTTTATTTACTTCTAAGGAAGGGATAGCGCTTTCGAGCGACATGCGCGAACGCTGAAATGAACCATCGATAAGGAAGGAAGGAAAAAGTGGAGAAGGAAGGCAGGGAGGTTAACCAGTTTTGCCTAACCGGTTTGCTACCCTACACATGGGAGCGGGATGGGGGGGATGAAAGATGGGGAGAAGAGATAGAGGGCACATAACACGGCACACACATCATTGGTTACAGTCTGTCACTCTTGTGTGGTACGTGACATCACTGTCACAGTCGCTTGTCCAAGCCCGTATCCTTCATAAACCGAAGTAGTCCCTTCGTCGCCTTCAGCTGCGATGTCTTCAGTCGGCGATATGTGAAAATGGTTGCAACTGACAATGGTCTACTGTCAAGGTGCGCTAGAACGGACGCCATGGACTGTCTCTGAACATTATATTCAGGACAGTCGCACAGAATGTGTTCCAGCGTCTCCTCGCAAAGACAGGCATTGCAGAGAGCGTTGAACCATCGATAAGAAATTATTTTCACCATCAGTAGATGAACGCAAAAGGTTCGGCAGCTGGAACAGCTGCATCGCTTTGTCAGAAAGGAATTGCTACATGTTAAATAAATATTTAAAACGCAAGAATGGGTGTAAGGGTACACATGATACATTTTACGCGTTTTAAGTTCCCTGGCGTTTCTTCTATCGCAATAACTTGCGGGTTCGTAACAAGCGCAGAGTCAGGAACAAAGCTATACCGGACAGACCATCTGGGCTAGCACACTCCACACGATGCCATCCCGTGCTGTAAGGCCGACAGCCGTGGAGGGTAGCTTCAATGACAGGAGAAAGCTAAGAGGCGATGAGGGGGATACGAAAAGAAAAAGCTACATATCGAAAGCAGAGATCCACGCTGCGACGCCCACTGCCTGCATCCCCCCCTCTAGCCCCCGCCCCCCTCTTGATAACGTCAGGTGCCAGCGTGTCCCGGCGGAAGAGTGATGTGGGCCCTTTAGCGCCGGCGGCCGACCCCTTTCAATCAGCGTCGCCCATTGTTCCTAAGGTGACCCCCCCCCCCCTCTCTAAGCTCCAACAGCCATGCACGCGCTGCCAACGTCTCTGGCATCACCGCCGGGACTTCCATTCGAATTGAAAAGCCGCCAGGGGCGGATGCCACGGCGTATTGGTTCCGGCGACGACGAACGACTTTCTGCGGCCTCTTCCTTCGATCCCTGATCGCGCGGTTGCTGCTCCGCAGTCGCCGCGCCGCGGCCGACCAAAGTGCAGCCACCCTCCTCCTCCTCCTCTTCCCGTTGATCTAGCCCGCGTCACCCGTTGGCCGGCTACTGCGCTTTCGCAATGCGCCCGTACGCTTAGTGCGTAGAGAGATTACTGCTGCAATAGCGCTGCAACTTGAACACGTTGGTATGCGCGTTTATGTCGGAACGAAGACAAAGGAACGGCGCGAAATACGGGATGTCAGAAAAGAAGCTGGCGTAAAAATAGTTCGATAAATGTAGTTCATATGAGCTTGCATTCTTCCTTGTAAGTATTCACCTTTTGTGTCTTTCTTCTCTCTCTCTCTCTGTCTTGACGCTCTTTCCCCCTGTAGTTGACGATGTCCACGTACAGTTCAGGCAACTTGACGGTGCAAAGAATGATTACGCATACACACCTTGTACCATATATATATATAGCATACAGTTTCCGACAATGATTAGAGGGAACTCAAGCACTGCGCGATCGTTCAGTCCCCATGGAAATGATGGATTGTACATGGATTTATCGGATCTTCGCACTTGGGGCTTCATACGTTCTTGTGGCTTAGTTTATGCCGCTTTATCTGGATAAGAAATCGGACAAAATTTTAGGGGTGCGCGAATATTCTAAAACTTCGAATAACGAATCGAATAGTGTATGTATATACTATTCCTCTCGGTCTTCGAATCAGTAGTCACTATTCGTAAATGAGAATATTTTTCTAATACTGTTCGAATATTTCGAAACGTGAACTGCACCCAGTTAAACATGTAATCAGAGTAAAAGTGCGGCAAATCTTCATCCCCGCTGGCATAGTATATATATATATAGACATAAAACATAAGAACTTGCGTAGTGGAGCAATCTACGTCGCTTAGGTATAAGCATACTTTACAAGCTATACAGCGATAATTTGTGCTCTCCGAACAGTCCTCTACATGTGAATAAAGTACTTGTTTGCTCCTAATGCTCCACTTGTCATTTTAACAAACGACACTTCATAACGTACTATGTAGTAATATAGACGTGCTAACTTTAAGAATACTAGAGTGCAAACATCGTTTCATATTAACTGTGATAACCACTGTTCATTATTCGAAATCTAGTCGATACTCAATACGATTCAATTCGCTTCTGGCACTATCCGATTCGTATTAGATTTGGTCTCAAACATCCCTATTCGCGCAGCCCTACTAAATTTCGAAGAAATTTATTTATTTTTCAATGCAGAAGCTATAATAAGACTCCGCAAGCACGTATAATCGCTGCTAATTGCTGTGGTTCCGTTCGTCGATGCGTCCGTGGCGTAATGGTTTTAATATCGGGCTTCTGTGCCAGAGGTCCCGCGTTCCAATACTGCCTTCGGACAAATTTATTAATGTTTATTTAATTATTCATAACGCAGTACTTCATTTAAAAAAAAGATCACCTTGCCAACTCAAGCAGCCATTAAAAGCCACAAGGACGAACTTCAAGCAAATCAATGTACTACCCATCAGTGGCTAGAATGGGTAGGGTGGGTAGGGCAGCCAGCATGGGTAGGGTGGACCTTCTAGCCACCCTACCCATGCTGGCTGAACTTTACCGATTTGCAACTACCGTAGTCAGCAGCGCCACAGTTCCCTCTAGTAACTGTATGAAACCCTACGCTACATAGAGCTCAACAAACTTAAATCGCTTCAAATAAACTGCGCGATCGACATTCAGGCGAGCACGGATGAATATCGCCACCATGCCCGCGCACCTGCAGGTCCACGTCACACAGAACGGATCGCAAGCATGGTATCGAAAACGGCCAGCATAGGCACCACATCCAAGGCGACGTGGGGAGGAGTCCCGGAATCGGCAGTATTATACACAGAGAGAGGAAGGATCAAGCGACTCGCTCACTCCCACGGGCCTGACGCGCAGGCGGCACGCCGCCTGTGTGAGCGCGATACGCGCCTTTTTTTTTTTTTTTCCCACAGGCCACCCGCCACGGCGCTTCACAATGGCGATGACGGCGATACCCGGCTACAGCGCCGCTGCTACCTCACGCGTCGCCAGGGAGCAAACAGATCCTCGCGTGGCCGACCCCCCCCCCCCCCCCATCCCCCGGTCACGGCCGCTTGGAGTCGTCACGTGTGCACCGCGGCCACACTCGGGATGACGCAGCCGTCGCTAGCTGGCGCCTTGGACATATCTCATGGCGTCACCGCGGTATACGAAGCGGCTTAGTAGAAGGCTCCGACATCTCTCCGCGTAAACTTTTCTGATGAATCATATATATATATATATATATATATATATATATATATATATATATATATATATATATATATATATATATATATATATATATATATATATATCGGCATACAGCGCGAGGAACCCGGGTCAAAAGGGGTGTTTATTAAAGAACGAGCAGCAATTCAGATTAATCACACTGAGATTACCAATCGTAATTTTTGGGATGTCGCACACCCGATTTCACGCAGCTTTCGCTGGTATACGTTTAACGCACGTCTAACCGAGCGGATTGCGAGAGGCGTGCTTACGTTAATCGCTGGCGGGGAGCCCCTCCTGTCTTTTCGTCGACGCCTTTATACCGCGACTATATAGACTACGCGTGCGTCTGCGAACAACGCGCGTCGTTGATGCACCTCCGCGGTGATTGATGGTTCAACGAGGCGAAAAGGGACACGCGTGAAAGTGCACCGGCCACCGGGAGTAACGCGAAATAAGTCTCCCAATAAATGGTGCCGACGGCACACCGTTATACGCCGTACGAAGCGTTCTGGAATCACCACACAATGAAGCGCTTCAACTTTGTTCGCTCATCCCATCTGGAATCGGGCGCCGCTAACAATACGCCAGCATTCGCATCGTTGCACGAGAGAGCAGGCCGAAGCGGATCTGTCTGACGCACGCGACTGAAAGCATCGGCCTATCAATGCATGCCTCTGTCCTTCACTCCACTCTACACGCTTTTTCACAAAGTATAGTTTCCACGCCATAGAGCGGCTGAGAAGCAGCACCCGACTTTGCAAGTAAGCGCCTTTTCCCGAAATGCTCCGACATCGCCAAGTTCGAGATTCCCAGGCACGTAACCGCCGGAAGTGTTGCAACTTAAAGGAAAACTCTGGCGATTTTACGATGTGCACTGATCTTAATAAAACATCGCATAGACGTTCTATTTTGCACTCTGATTACCTGTGTCAAACAATATAGCTGCTAGTCGTTTAGTTTTCTTGAAAATGAATTTTAAAGATTGGATGCGTCCCCGAGTAATGTGACTTCTTACTGGCCACCCTGCGTTTGTGACGTGAGAGACTACACCGCCACTGTCGCTGAAATCGCCGCTGTCTAGTTCGGAAAATCTGAAAAAAAAAAAAGAAAACTCCGTGTGTCGTCAGAAGACATCACCAGCTTGGCTTCTTTGGCGTCAGAGCCACGTGTACTGCGTGTTTAGCACGCGCTCTACTTGTTTACATTCTGATAGTGTAAGATCTGACGTTATCAACTCATCGTGACGTCACCCGAAGCAGCCACCCGTTTCGATTTCGGCATCTGGTTTATTGGTTGTTCAAAAATATTGATGAAGTTCTCAGCGAATTGAAGCACCCTACTAGTGACAGGACTGTCAATGCCATCTAAAATGGCAACATCCGAATATAGTTTTAAAGAACGCCGGAGTTGCCCTTTAAGCCGAAGGAGGCAGGTGCAACGATGCTCTCAAACGTGGCTTCCACTCCCCCCCCCCCCCCCCCCCCCCCAAAAAAAAAAAAAGCAGGTGTCACCGGCGCTTCGGAAATATCTGTATACGCTCCGGCCGATGAATCGGGTGACAGCGGGCACGACATTACTGAAGGCGGCTTCGCGGCTGTGACGAAACAATGGTCGAGAACAAAAAACGGCTTCGCGGATTCGGTTTCCTGCATCTGCCGCGACAACAGAGACCAAACAGAGGCAGGTGGCTCCGCCATCGGTCGACGATAATACGTAAGAGTTCCTAGAGTCCACGCGATGCGCCAGTCGGTGGGGACAACATCGGAGAGAAGAGCACACCCACAGGTACACAGAGACAACACACCACGTGAAAAAAAAAAAAAGGGGGGGGGAGGAGGAAAGGCTGCCAACACAAACAAGGACGAGCCGAAATGAGGGACCGCATCATCCTCCACTCTCGTGGGCAGGCAGGAGCACACGAGACACAACTGCGCGCACAGATGCAGACAGAAAGAATGGGGGGGGGGGGGGGGGGGGGGCGGGAAACGCGAGCTCTTCCGTGCGCTCGCAACGGGGCAATGTGACACCGCTCTCCCCTCCCCTCACGTCCCGTGAGAGACCGCGCACATCCGCCGACCAAGGCGCGGAGAAGAGGAGCAGGCCGAATCGCGGGCGCGCGCCGCTTCTCATCACGGCGTCGGTGTCAGCGCAGCAGCAGCAGCAGGCAACGCGAACACACGCCGATACGCGAGACACCGGCCCCCGCATAACAGACACACGTTCGCACACAGCCGAGGAAGGAGGCTTCGGTGTCGCGGGGCAGCGACTCCGTTTTTCTTCTCTTACGTCAGCTGGGTGTCCGTCGCCCCCGTGCGCTCTTCTCCAATCAAGTATCGCCTTACAAGCCGCCGCCGCCGCCTGTGGTATATATTACGCGCTGCTCGCTGCATGCAGTGTGTCTTGTATGTTGTTGCTTCCCATACACCGCTCGAAAAAAAGCCCGGCAGGCGCTGCGGCGCCTGGACGCCGAGCAGCGGCTGACGGCGGTGAGATCACGTGAGTTGCGGATGAGGTGCACGTTATAATATTGTTGGCCATTTTTGGTTTACGGACGCAGCAATGCGCATCATGCCGCAGTCGTTACTGCTTTCTACAAGCGACTCCAAAAATGGCCAACAATAGTTGAACTGACCTCCTCTTGTATCCCTTCCCCCGCCCTGATGGATCCGCTTCCTGGGGGGTGGAAACTAGTTTATTAACATTGCGATACACGTTCCAACGACTTCTCGCAACGCTCGAGAACGTAACCAAGGGCCGACAATGCAAGCATCACTAGCTTAGCCTCGACAGATATGTCACCGAAAGCTAGTGGTCGCCGGTCATTAGTTTTCGAATTAGAGATGCGAATGAAGGACCAGTACGGTGCAACTATGTCTCGTTAATTAAGCCTCGCTGGTAGACGAGCAAGGGTGTCGAGCGGCACAAGCTACGACGACGGCAGTTCTATGCTGCGGACACGCCCGCTGATTAATGGAGGTCCAATGCGGCCGTTGTTTTCCGCCCGGCTGACAAATATTACATATGCGGTGAACTGTTTGTGAATCGCTACTCGCTTCGTGAAAGCGCCCATGCCGCTGCCAATGATTAGGAAAACGTGCGACGACAGATGTATGTACCAGAGCGCTATGCAATAAAGCCCTGGTCATTCTGCGCTGTGAAACCCAACTGTACCTATATCGTCAGCGTAAACCTATCGTAAGCGCTTGTTGGTGTCCTGTGTGCGTCCGCGTTTGGCCTTCACGCTGTACACTCACGATAATGGATCAACAACTATAGTCAAGTCAGCAGTCCTTGCTAACTGTACAGAGGTGGTAAAGCCTCCCCACCTCCCAATCCGTCTAACTCAGCGCGCAGTGATCTTGAAAAATTAGAGAAAATTATAATATTTGCATTTTCTAACGCCGTGTCCTGGTGAAATAGAGTATTCTGCATTAGGGCGACGGAATGTGGGAGAAAGTGTCGGGAAGAGAAGAGCGATCGTGTGTGACGGCAGTAACGGTGGAGACAAAATTGTTATGGGCTCTCTTTGCAAATACTCATCTATCTATAGACAACAAACATTATATCTACGTAGCACAGGATCTTCAAAAAAAAATATAAAGATGGTCCTCGCTGCTTTGCCAGCAGCATTTACCGGCGTATAAGCGTGGCAGGACCATTATCAGAGTAGATATTACCTGCGTTTCGCCTTCGCATTCAACACTAAGTTATTCTTGTAATGACGTTGAAAATGAATGAATGAATGAATGAATGAATGAATGAATGAATGAATGAATGAATGAATGAATGAATGAATGAATGAATTACTGTGCTGCCTGAAGCACTGTTTGCCACCTGCGAATAGGGGCACCTGGTCGCCTACAGATGCATCTGGCCACACGTTCGTGCGAATTTTCTATAGCAAAACGTGCGCCAGATGCTGACGGGCCAAGGAAATAAATAAACAGCTAAAAAACAACTCGACCCACCCGCAAGAACGGCCTAACGAGCGGCTCAGTGCGAAAGAAACGTGCACAGCGTCTGCGAGCTGGTGCAACGAGTAAACAACAGATGGCGCTGACGACCACGAAGCGCCCCGGCGGCACGCGAACGAGCGACGTCCGGCAGCAGCGGCACGACCGAAGAGCTGGCCTACTTCGACAGGAACGAGGTTTTTTTTCCTTGTTTTTTTATGATTTCACTACTTCTATGCGAGGTATACTATGCCGAGAGTATGTTCGCGGATATACACACAGACGGTGGGCGTGTCCGTAAACATCGATCCGTGCACAGGCTGCCGCGACCAAGCCTCCTTCCTGACTGCACTGTCCTGCAGCGCCGGAACACGACACGAGCTGCTTGCCACGCGTCTAGAGGGCACGTTCCTGCCATAAAAAGTTGGGACCGTGACTGACCCAAGGGGAGGGGCCGGGCAACGCCATCGGCAGGCGCCGTCTCTGCCCTGATCTTTCCTCTAGCGCGTTAAAAAGAACCTAAACGATAAGAAGATACGACGCATCGAAAAGCCGAGTGGCCCGCTATCAAACGAGCAATAGCCGCGAGCGGAAGAACACAAGACCCCGACGGCCGAGGCCTCTGTAACGACGCGCCGCGTCGACCGAGGACACCTGCGCCCCCTGCTGTTGGGGCGAAGGAGTCGTCTTCTCTTCCGGTCCTCCCTCGAAGTGCGCTCTCGAGTCGGGAACGCTCCCGAATTGGCCTCGATCACCTGCGCCAAGCTGCTATTACGTGACCTCTGCCGGTGGCCCCTGGAAGAACACTTCCACCTCCAAACCCCTCTCCAGCATCAATGCTAGCACCCACGGCACTGTTCTTTCGCGCCTACAAGCTGTCTCGGTATACTTCGCTCTCAAGTCCCACAGAAAGAGCGCATCCCCGCTGCTCCGATTTCACACCTGGCAGAGTGCGAGGAGTTTACACCCTCTTCACTCACCCACCCTCCCTTCCTTCCTACCCAACCCCAAACATGGACTTGCCCTACAACACAGGATGCAACAAAACACCGCCGCCTCGCGCGCCTACGGCAACGTACGCGCGCGCGCGCAAGGAAGTCCCGCGCCGGACGCGTGCGGCCAGCGAGGCCCCCTTCTCCTCTTCTTCACTCGCGGTCGCTCGGACACCGCAGCAGCAGATGTTTTCCGTTCCTCGCCCTCCACGAAAAGCGGCGACGCAACGGAAGCGCGAGAAGCGGCACAGCCGCGGCTGCGAGAGACACGCCCGACGAGAAAGGAGGAAAGAGGGGATCTTCTTCCGGAGTCGTCGTCTGCTAGGGATGAGAGCGTGGCAGCAGCTGGCTGTGGATGAAATGAGTGAGCCGGCCGCCGCCGCTGGTCATTCGCAGGGTGCGGCGCTTTCGAACAGCGAAAATGACGAAACGCTTGCCGCCACCGAACATTGCGGGCGAAACGTGGTTCCCGTATAATGAGGTAGCATTATAGCACAGGGCACCCGCGAAGAACGGCGAGTGCCATCTACTTTCTGTACGACGTGCCTTAAGTCAGGGAATAAGTCCGCAGAAGTGATGAATCGGCCCACTGCATCCGGCCCCCTTGCGCAGGTAATGGTATAGCTGCGTGCGTACAGGGGCTACAGCTCCTCGACTGAGCCACAAGTGCGCACTACCTGGCGTGCGCTTGACTTCATTCAAACTTCTGATATTCCCTGCGCGGTGAAATGCCGCGGCGCCCTCATTCCCGTGGGGAGGGGGGGGGGGGGGAATGCAAACACCTTTTAGTGTTCTTAGGTGCACATTAAATCACTCCAGGTGGTCGAAATTAATCAGAAGCCCCACACTCCGGCACTTCTCATAGCCCTTTTGTTTCTTCGGGACACTAAACTAAATCATTTATTTTCATTTGCATCATTAATTAAACGTTCCTGATCGCTTTGGGAAACTCGTCGTGCGGCACGAATGCCGCCCTGCTGATTATGCGGTTTTTCCTCTTGGTCCACGGAAGCTTGTGCGCTCACACGAAGGAACGTTTGCGGAGTGTGTGGCAAATGTACCGCGCATGAGCTCGTGTACCAGCGCTTCTAAAAAAGAAACGAGTAATCGATAATTGCAATACGCCGTGATCCATCAATGCGCTGCAAGATCCAAAGAACTGTCAGAAAGCATGCCTCCTGATCGGCGGCTCAAAGACACGAAAATCCATAGGGTGGCGGGAAACGAGGCCAACTAAATGGAAATGATCGTCAGTTACGCCCTTTTGCGCTTTTCAAACCCCAGCTGCTGCGTCGTCTTACGCGGTGCTGCCGGCCTATACCATATTCAATTAGCGCCTTCGGTGAAGGCGCGAACGCTTGCGAAGTGCTGTTTGTACGCTCACCGGACGACAATGTGACAGCTATGTCCGACCTACTTGGCAGACGTTCTTTTTTTTTTTTTTTCTGGCTGGCTCCTCACTACAATCGACTAACAGAAGGAACATATACACAGAAAGATAAATATGCAGTGAAAGCCAGCATATAAAAGGTAACCGGGTAGCGTAAACATCACGAAGGAAACACTGCAAGTACGCGGTGGCCTGAAACCGTTACATTCATTTATAGCCACAAACAATCCTCGAGTCGTGTCGTAGGAAAACGCAAATGCGCGGGTATTACTGACATGCATCCTCACATCACCATCTCTCATCATACCTCTTTTACAGTTTCCCATGCACAGTCGGTGCATAAACAGCAGCGACTGAGACGGCACTCAAAGGAAACGACATTGCAGACAGTGGATAGAGTCGCAGCAGACGAAGGAATCGCGTGCAGACGCCGGAAGTCATCGGGAGAGCAAAGAACCGGAAGCGAGGGCCTCATTCGGTGCTCTCCTGTGGGCATCGACCGTCCACGCCCGAGCCGAGCAAGGATACATATTACATGCACCGCAGCAACGGTACCTCTAGCCGGTCCGCGCGCAGCGAGTCCACTGGTAGTTCAACTACCCGCCGCCGCACCGAAGTCAAGAAAGAAGCGGTCGTGGGCGTGCGTAATCAGGGAGGAGGGGCGATACGCCAAAGGACACCGCAACAGGGCTAACGGGTCGTGACCGAAAGCAGAGGACGTGAGAGAAGGGAAAAGCAAAACCGCTAGAGGGCCGAGCGAACCACAACTATGAAATACATGAGCACAGAGAAAGCAGTAAAGAAAGTGAAGACTGGCTGGAAGGAAGGCACCTCCATCACTGTACAACTGCTACTAACACTTCCAGAGGGAGTCCACAAGCAGACGGCTGAGGACCATCGTCTCCTGCCGCCCGCCGCCTGCCTCCTCACCGTTTCCTTTCCTTCCGCAGTGGCGGTGCGTAATGAGGCGTCAAAAATCTCGGCGGTCACGCTAGGCGGCGCGCACTACCCCTCCTTTTCAAAGCCGGTGGCGGCTTATAGGGGAGCGCGCGCTACAGTGAGTGAGCAGAAAAACGTTACACAAACACGAGGCGAAACGTCGTCCCCCTTCGTCAACCCCCTCCGGTACATACGCGCATCTCCTTTCGGCTACATCGGCTCATGGAGGGCGCTGAATTTTCTATTCCTTTCCTCTTCTGCCGCTTCGCCCTTGCTCTGTCCATGCGTGCCAGTGCTCACGTGGCGCGGGAAGAAACGTGGTGCGCTTTAGTGCGCGATCGCAGAGAGGAAAGCGTGAAGCCCGTAACACTGCATGCTCGAGTATGTCGGCTGGCCAACTGAGCCCGGCGTAGCGAAGATGCGAGCCCGCCAACAATTCGTTTACGGGTGCTTCGCGTAGTCGCGAAATATGTGCATGGGTGTCAGGTAGAAATAACGCGCAGGTTCACAAATAAGGAAACCACCGCATGGAACTAGAGGCCGAATTCTGAACAGCGCTATAAGAACACAACGCCTGTCACGTGTTCGAGAGAGGCGGGTCACCGTTTTCTCGATGTGAATTTGTTGTCCTTCATTACTCACAACGCCCACGCACTGGACGCGCGCAGCTAAGCTGACTTGTACGGCGCACGGTTGTGTGACATCGAGCCTTCAAAGCGCCAAGGAGCAAGTCCGATCTAGACGCCTGCTGGGCCACGCCATATGAAAGCGAGCAAGACGGGTACGTCGTCAGCGCGGTACAGCATCGATTTATTATGTGTTGCCGAGCATGGAAGCAAGACGGGAGTCAACTAACGCCGCTAAATAATTCATACGCGTATACCTCCCCTAAGATTGCGGTATATACACACCTCCACAACCGAACGGAAAAATGGGAGACTATATATATATATATATATATATATATATATATATATATATATATATATATAAAGAACACGCGAGCAGGGGCGATGCGTTGCCAAGTGGCGCTGATCGAGAACAGAAAACGCCCCGGACTGGGAGCAGCAGCAGCAGCAGCAGCAGTTCAAAGGCTCGCGATTCAGCCGCTTTTCACGAAGCCGTAAACAAACGAGAGCGAATAAAAAAAGAAGAAAATCGAGAGAGCCGGGAGAAGATATAGCCGAGAAAAGGCCGCCCCTCGGCAGGGGCAGCGCAAAGATCAACGTCCTGCACCCAAACAACTAAATAACGCCCATCTCTTCCTCGAACACCCTTTCCCTCGCTTCGCTCCCCCCCCCCCCCCTATGACGTTAAACTTATGACGTCCATGCAGAGGGCATTCTGTAAAGCCACTACCCCACGACTGCTGTGGTTACGGAGGCGATGCGTTACTGATTCTGTGCGATTACCGAAAAGGAAAACATACCCAAAATTCTGGTAGCTCTGGCAGCATTGCTTTCTCTAGCTCACGAGGAGCTAAAGCAAGCGATTGATAAGTGCAGACAAAAAAAAAGCGGACGGCACTTGGTGAATTAATGTCTTTGTCATATAGGAGTAATTTAGCAACGGACGATAACCGCAGCTCGAAGCAAACGCACTCGCGTCCGCGCCACACTGGCCGAACCGCAATCGCATGCACGCTTCAGGAACGCTGCACGCAACTAGGGAACCAGGCGCGTCGTGGCTGTCGCTCCAGACACGAACAAGTTCACTCGAACCGATTTAACTTTTCCGACACAAAAGCGAACGAGCAAAAGAAAGGGTTTGAACACGATTTGATGGCTTCCGGAATGCCGAGTAAGGGTTTAAAGAAGCAGAAAAGATAGCACGTGTACGCAGGCATAGGGCAAGAGAAATACGGCGAGGAACACAGAAAAATGACGACCAACAACGAACAGCAAACAAATAAATATAAAGGGAGGCGCCCCAACCACGGTTCGATGATACTACGCGTACCCGCGCGTAACGACGGGCAAAAAATAAGTACGGAAAGAGTAATTTTTCTTCGTTCTTTGCGGGGAAAAAAATAAATAAAAAAAACGTCGATTCGTGCTAGTAAAGTTAGCAAAGAAATGGGACGTTTTTTTTCTTTTGTTATTTCGCGAACACGAGTAAATAAGAACCACAACGAGTGGGCGTGATTGCACTTTCTTCGAGCGCGAAAAGCACGCTATAGCGTAGGAAGCAAGAAGTCGTTCGAAGCGGAAGAATTAAAAAAGAAAATAATATAAAATATAAAATGAACAGCGAAGTATAATGAAAGCACGCCAGACTTCTCAAGAGGTGCTCAGCAAGCAGAAACTTTGCAGCGCACGTAATAAGCAAATGAGCAAAGCATGCGGCTCGCGCCTGCGCCGCGACCAAGAAATCAATGGCGCGCGAGAGAAAGAAAAAATTAAAATATAAGAAGACCGAATTGACTCGAGTTATGTACGCCGTCGCCTGCAGAGGAGAACGAGGAGTAGGAGAGGAAGACTTCTCGAGTAAGTCGAACCAAGAAAAAAAGTGAAACAAAAATGTGCGCCACGAAAGTGCGCAGGCAAGCCGAACGAGGCCACTGAACTCTTCTTCAGTCTCAGCCTATATAGACACCTTTCAAAGGAGTCCGACTTTCGCTGAGAATTTCGCACACATGCCTTTCCTTCCTTTCTTTTATTTTTTCTCCTCACAAACAAAGAACCAGCGCAACTGAGTTCATCAAAAAAAGGGGGCCGAAACGAACAGTTACAAGTTGTATACGTACTCTGGCGCATACGCAATGCATGCGTCATTTCGTGCGGACCCATATACTTTCGTATACGGCTCTCCGAAATGGCCGGTGCACTCTATCCAGCTCTGCAGAGAGAGCTGGCGTGGCTCCTGCAAACCCGATTGTGCAAAGCCGACGGTCAGAAGCGTACGTCGTCATGGAGACAAATGCACGGGGAGATCCGCACGAAATGTGCGCGAGGTGTGGCGTCTCTCGTCGCCTTGCCGCGGTAGGCGCGCCTCAAGACAGTATATATAGAAAGGAAACTTCAGAGACAGATATGTGCCCGCGGTCAACGATGTGGGTCCAAACCCCCGGTCCATGACGACGGCTTGAAGACCGCAATCGAGTGAGTCGGGCCGCTGAGGAAAAAAAAAAGAAAAAAACTACTAGAAGCGTGCTCTTTTGCTTCCACATTGCCGGTGCACGTTTTCACACGGTTTTCTTCATTTGCAGAAACTGCGAATCGCTATAGTGGGCGACAATTTTCGACGGGAAGGACGCCATTGATATATGACGCAAAGCGAGGACAGGAGACGTCGAGAGTTTATCGCGTTCATCACACCGAAGTAGTTCAAGAGGCAACGGTATAGTTATACACGACACGCTTCCGGCAAATCTCTCGCGTGCGCGCGTATCTTATCCGACGACATCATGAGAAGCGCGCGTGTTAATTGGTTCTTCGAAATGGGATTTGACGAATGCTGCACGAGCTAGCACGTTCCAGCTCCCCGCCTCTTTCCTTGGCGTTGCATGAGTGGATCAACTCGGGCGACGAGAAACGGCGGCGGAAATCAGTCGGGGCGTTCACGGAGCCTGTAGCTGTCCAGTCGTCAGGGGCCCATGCATGCTGAAGCGAAGAATCATTGCGGCGAAGCCCATGCCACGCGGAATTCAACACTGAATGAAGACGTTTTCGCATTTCACACCGCTACAGAGGATCAGCATCGAGCGCTGGCAGATGCATGTGAACAAGAAATTGCAATAAGGCAACAGCTAAGACTCGATGAGGGTGCCGCGAAAACGAATTCAAGCATTCGCGCGTCGCATCGAGGCAGCAGCGAGAGCGCGCGAGTGAAACCGTCGTAAACAACAACGCTTTCCTGACACGGGCGCAAGTATTCCGGAGTACCCTTTCTCGATGGACTTTCAATACGGGGGTCACCGGGCGCGCGCGTTCTTCGAACGGGCGAAGCGCGCACGCCACGCCGAAACGGAGGCGACGCGGAACATGAAAGGAGGCCAGCATCTGGAAAGGTGATAAACGTGCACGCAAGCTTTGTACCGCGTGCAACGACAAGGAGCTGCCAACCCCGAAACGCGTGTTCCAGCTGCTTACGTGTTTTGGAGCGCCCAACGCACGTCACGCTACATATACGCCGACGTCGGGAAAGCGATCGACGGAGAGCGGGGTACAACAAAAGGGCGTCGGCGTCCCTTTGTCGCAGCGCTAGCTATCGGGCATTTCAAGCGTACCCACACAACTTAGGTGCATGGTTCTGTTTAATTTTGTACAGAATTGTGTATTTCCTTGAGAGTGTGGCAACCTGCAGCACTTCCACTTGACGGATTATTGCAGAGGAACAGTCATTTCGACAGAGTGCATGTGTATAGTTGTGATTTGAGAGAGCAACGGCCACAGATCAATGTTTACGTAGCGCGTTACGCAGAAAAGAAACTTACGGAATTGTGACACTACAGCGTCCTCACCGCCGCACATTCCTTATTGGTGCTTATAGAGTGAGCGAGCCCGCGGGAAGTAATAAGTAAGAAATAACCCGCACGCTGTCAATCGCTAAAGCATCCATTCTCGATCAGGGTTCTTGTTTATGATACTGTAAGCGGTATGTACCCCGAGAATTCACGAGATTGCGTTCATCCGATGAGAGCTCGTCAATTGATTGCCCTATCTGCCGTAGTGTGCAAGACCGAGACAAAAGCAAATAATAAATAAAGGAAAGGAAATGATGGCAACAGGAATACCAGAAGACGACACAAGCGCTCACTATATATATATATATATATATATATATATATATATATATATCCTGTTTTTGTTGTTTTATTTATTTATTTATTGTATGCAGTTCCCTTCCTCGATCAATACCACCAGTTTGTACTCGGCGCCAGTGTGCTGGTTTTCTCGTAGTCCTGTTGTCTGCGCTGTTTGTCCGGTATGTCGATGTGTTCAAGCAACTGGCGCAAATTAGTACTCTAGTACAAGAACACCACGCCGCTATGCGTCGATTCCGAAGCGAATTTTCTTTGTTGCCCAAGATAAAGGGCGCCACTAGGAAAAGAAACAAATGTTTCGTCCGATTGTCCAGAATCACACGTTGTCGCCTTAAAGAAGTTATCGTGCCGTACTTTTTTCATAGTGCTTACTTTGAATACGCTAGTCACCGCCCACAAAAAAGCGCGGGAGACGAGGTTGGACTCTAAGAGAGAGAGAGAGAGAGAAGGTAAGCGGGAGTGGGGGGGAGGACAAGGCTCGTACAAAAAGGCTGCTCTTCAAGGCCGAGAAACGTTCGGTCCCAAACGAACACGAGTGCCGGAACACAAAGACGTTGGGGAAGTGCGACGGGCACGTCGTGCCAGCGGCGATGTCATCGTCGAAGCGGGCCGCTAATTGGCCGAAATCGCTTTTCGAACGCTGCCGAAAGACGCGGAAGAAAAAAACGAGAGAACACAAAGAGAATAGCTCAAAAGTGAGGAGGTTCAATGAAAAGCAACCAAGATCAAACGGTGGAGACGCACAAAAAAAAAAAAAAAAAATGAAAGGACAAGAGGATTAGAGGGAGCTCTAGCTATTATAGAGAGCGGGGGGGGGGGGGGGGGGGGCGATTGGGCGCAAATGAACAGCGAAAGCTCGGCGGCAGTGAGCGTCGCGACAAAGAAAATGCTTTTAGTTTCGAAGAAAAGGCAAGAGCTGGCGGAGAGAAGGGGGCGAGAGAGAGGGTGAGAGACGGCGGGTCTCTAGGGAGAAATCCCTGTCAGAAAACGAAGCACGATGGGACGCCGAGGAACGCGCGCGTTGGCATCGATGCGGCAGGAAGCGTGGGCTGCACCGGCCTCCCTCACGTCGCGGGAGCTCATTGATTATACATAGCCCGGAATCCTCTTCCACCCCCCCCCCCCCCCCCCCCCTCGTCAGTGCCGCTACTCTCGCCGCCCTCTTGTAGCGCAGGTATACGTTTTAATCCTCTTCGCAACAGAGGAGCGTCCTCCCATCGTCTCTAACCTCGCCTCCCCAGAGACGAACGCGAGCATAACTGAAAAGACACTTTCGCTCCACCGGTTTCTTCCTCCCTCAAACAAAAGTCCTTCCTTGACAATGCTAACGGCGTGGCCCCCGCTTTGGACTGCACAGACGTTGTCTGTCTGCCGTCACCAACTCTTTTTTTTTCTTTTTTTTTTCTGCGCACCCGCAAACCGAGTTTACTACGCCGCTCGTTTCGTCAAGAAAGACTTCGAGGCTCGAAGATGGAGACAGCACGGACGCTCCTCGCGTCCTTCCAAATTTAGCAGAGGAAAAAAATAAAGGGGGTGGGGGAGAGAGCTGTAATAAGGAGGAAGCTGCACAAAAGCAACGGCGCAAATTCAGGAAGCGAAGGTGTCCCCGTGCGTAGTCGAGGAACGGCCTGGCTCCTCGGAAGGGCCCCGGTGCCGACTGCAGAAGCCTTTCCAGAACCGAGCTGCCGAGCGAAGCAGGATAATCCCTGCACGAACCGGGCTTAGCGTCTATGCCGCTTCGCGTATTCTGACAGCTTTTTGCGAGAACAGCCGTCATTACGACTGCGCGTTTCTTCCCCCCCGTTCTCGCGCTGGCATTTCCATTTTACTCGCCCCGACCCTTCTTCTACTTCCCCGCCTGCTCAAAGCCGTTCGCCGAAAAGCGCTTCGACGGTCATTTGCCTTCTCCAGCGCAGCGGTCTCTCCTTTTGTTCGCTTTTTCGTCGTCCGCTCGATCCAGTATCGGGCACAACGGAAGCGCGAGCGACCGTCCACCCAGCCTGCTACCTTTTCCGTTCCACTGTACTTCGCCCGGTCCTCGAGTCACAGGTGTGAACGCGACGTGACGCACTCGGGACGACTAAACCCACCGCCCACGAAGTGCAAAAAGAAAGAACGCCGCCATCTTAGCGTGGCGTTCTCTCTTTTGCAGCCTCTTCGTTCGCTTCGTTCTACTCTTCCATTGTGCGGCTCAACTCTGTGCTACGTTCCGTACACAAACACACACACATGCTCGTTCGTTAGAAGAGAGGGAAACCGTCGCAGCTTCGCCTCATTCTCAAACAGCCAGCTCTTCTCTTTCAAGTAGCGGCGCGCTCCTCTGTGGAAGAACAGAAGAGCGAAGAAGAGGCGCCACCGCTGAGTGACGGATGAAGAGGAACGACGGAGCCAAAGGAGAAAAGGGGGGGGGGGGGGCGACCCTCCATCCGCACTTCCTCGGTGTTACCGCAGCGTGCGTCGCCCGCCCGGTCGCAGTCATCGAACGACAAAAGGGCCGCGCCAATGCTTCCATCGACGCTGGGACGTGTACCGTTCCTTTTAGCGCCGAGGCCCAGAGGCTTTCTTCGTTCCCGGAATAGACGGAGCCCCACCACCGCTGTGCCTTTGGCGGGGCCTCCGGCGAAGTCCTTTCGGTTCTGCCGAGAACGTACAAAGAGCTAGGTGTTCGTATACGCCGTACTGCGCGAGAAGACTGGCAAGACGAGTGCGGGTTATGCCAACACGTGGTCAGATCGTAGACGAGGCGAGTTCGCGATATTCCAGCGGCACGCCTATCTTGTAAAACAAAGAACTTCGAGCAAGGATCTGGCCGAGGCCCGTAGTCACGCGAAGCTCTCTTACGCTGGAATCGTTCGCAAGAGCCAAATTCGAGCCAATCCTGGTGCTAGACATATCATTAGAGAATGCGCCCGGTAGAATGGCGGATAGCGCTTACGAACAAAACGCTTCGCGAATTCGGCCCTTGAAGAATCTACTCGAAGAGAACGGAGTCGAATTCACGAAGGTCTTCCTTCTCAAGCGTATACTTCGCCAGTGGTAAGCCGCCGTCGCTAAAACAATTTCCACCATCAAGATGGTTTAGAATTCACCCTTGCGAGTAATTTTTGCTTACGAGATTTCCGTAATTATGCGCCGGAAGCCTTCGCCTACAATTTCACCTCGGCTTCGAATTGTTGCGTGGTATCAGAGCCTCCGAAGAGCGTAGAATTCGTGAGTTCAGAGACCAAAACTGCACCCGCAGAAACGAAAACCCGCTGGGATACCGAAAGGAATGCCGGGGAAAGAAAATTTACAATTCAGATCAAGCGAGGTGCAGTTGTACTATGAACATTTCGATGGAGGCGAAACGCAAAAACGCCCCCGGGAGTACCGGGCACTGGTTGTGCACCTTAAAAGAACCCAGGTAGTCAAAATTAATCCGGAGTCCCACACTACAGCGTGCCTCATAATCATATCGTAGTTTTTGCACGTAGAAACCACAGAATAAATAAAGAGAGAAGGGAGAAGCAAGTATGGACACTGAAACAAAGCATGCGCGACCCCAGTTAAAGGACTAGCTTGCACCGGTACCGTATCCCTTCCATTCGATTACTCTCCAATCCATCTGTCCTTAAGGTGGAAGAGGAAGCGCGTTGCTCTCACACTTGCCTAGGGCTGCCCGCACCCAAGATTGCGGCAACTGTAAAGAACATGCTCCTCGTCGGGCGGCCCGAGAGAGAGAGAGAGAGAGAGAGAGGTTCCCAGCGGCGAAGCACAGCCCGACAACCACCAGGTCCAGAGGGTAATCAGAGCGACGGCAGGGGAGAAAAATGAGATCCGCGGGCCGCGCGTCCTCCGCCTGTGTCTTTGCCGTTAATGATTAACGAGCCGAGGCCCGGAGGCCGCCGCCGACGGAGGAAGCAGCAGCAGCGCCCGCATAAGGAGGAGAGACGGCGACGGATAAGGAACGCCGCGGTGGCGCGGCATTCATTTCCTAGCGACCCATCGCGGCATTCCTCTTTATTCATTCGCGCATGTTGACCAAGAGCCGGCACTGCTGCAGCGGGGACACCCGATTCGACACCGGGGGGTCGCACAACGGCGGTCATGCCAGCGCGATAGGAGCCGCAGCACGGCCGTGTATCCAGCGAGGCAAAATACAATATACGAAGAGCAATGGAAGAAAAAAGAATCAAAGCAGATAGCGGAGAGAACGGGGGAGAAGTTGGGCGAGAGAGGGAATTCACGAGAGCGCGAGATGAGCCAACCTTCTCGCCGTATAAACAGCTTTCGCCAAATCAGGCAATCTGGTTATAAGAAATGTTAATTTCTTTCCTCGTTCCCCTCTCTCTCTATTCATTCATTTCTTTATTTCTCTCTCTCTCTCTCTGCCTGCCACTGCCGTGACTCTACAGGCAACGGGAAAGGAGGCCAAGAGGAGGTTGCGCGCTGCCGGACGGTTCGAAGGAGAGAACTGTTGAAAACGAGCGGCGGTGAAATGCCGCGTATGAAGTGTACCTGCGCCATTATTATGAAGCGCGCACACTCGCTAAGCCGCGCGTTGCGTAAGCCGCATTGTGTATGCCTTGCCGCGCGCGGAATAACATATTCTGGGAGGACGCGAGGCTCGATCGTCCGTGCGAGCCGCGTCAGAGCAGACCGAGGCTCTCTCTCGACGCAGCCCCGTCGCACGCAAGCCAGAGCTCGCACGTGAAAACGGCGGCGAGGACGAGGCGCTACATAACGCAGCTGCCGACGCCTCTTTAGTACAACCGCGTCGGCACTCCAAGCGAGCGACGCCCGTCCACGCCCACCGCAGCTCGACGCGGGGGCACACGCACACTCGACGGTCGGCGGGGCGCTTGGCGCGTATCCAGGAGAGATAGCGCGGACATCAAACGCCGCCGCCGCCGCCGCCGCCGCCGCCGCCACAGAACGTGCGCGCGCACGCGCGACGTATGGCTCGGACAGACAGGCTCCCCCCCCCCCCCCCCTCTCTCTCTCTGAACACTTGTTCCGAAGCTTAGCGAGTGAGATGCGATGCGGGATTACGCAAGGCTATAGAGATCACAGGAGTGAATCCCCCAGGTGGGGGCGCCGCTAGGTTTTCAATATTCTCAGAATGTCTGGTTTGCACGAGTAGCTTTGATTAAATGCCTGTCTGTGCACATCTCTACACCTTCTCTCTCTTCCATCTCTTTCCCTTCTCTCTTTCCCAGTGTAGGGTAGCCAACCAGACTCTTGACTGCTTAACATCCCTGCACCCCCCTCTCTCTCTCTCGAAAGAGAGAGAGAGCCATACCGGCTGCTTCTGAGGCCCTCAGAGAGAGAGAGAGAGAGAGAGCCAAACCGGCTACTTCTGAGGGCTGAGAGGTCAAATCGAGTGAAATTGTTCAAGTTTAGTCTGTTTAACGTCCCTCCCCCCAGAAAAAAAGTCAACATACTACAGAACGCCATAGCGGGGTCGTCGTATTAATTGCGGCCACCTGGGGTTCATTTAACGTGTACCTAAATTTATGTAGACGACCATTTTTTTTTTTTCGGAGTGCAGTAGGCGCGGCAGATATTCGAACTCCCGACCTCGAGCTCGGCAGAAGAACGCATGAGTCATCGAGCACTCGCGGCGTGTTGAGTAAAGGAAGGGCACGGAGGAGCCTCGTTTTCAGGGACTTGACATAACGTGCAAGGCCGACAGACATTGAAGCGCAACGGAAGAATCACTTCCGCTATTTTCTCTAATATCTATTCTTATTTTCCTTTTCTTATTAAACAAGGATTTCCTTATGGTTTATAACGAACATCAGTATAGACGTAAACTTGCACTTTCTCTGTACTTAACAGACAACTCTAATTAATCAAACCATTTAGCGCTTTATCCTTTCCTTGGCTTTGGTGTTTGTTGGCTTCGTGAACTTGGTGTAATTTTGGAGCCGGCTCGCTGTGATAATTTGGGCTCCTCTGCACTGGTCTTTCACATTTATCCCTGTTATTAACATGAATACCAGACGTCAAAGAGGCAGCAGCAAAAAAAAAAAAAGAAAAATAAGAAAATTGCACGAACACAGTCATGTGTTGCACTGTAAGAGTGACACAGACTTTACACATGCGCTACGTGCTTCTGTCTTCGACGTGCCCGCTGACATGCACTATCCCCGCTAACCAGGCATCGATCAAAGGTGCTCTCGATATCAGTGACGCAAGCGTGAGCGCGGTGTATAACCAGTGGTGATTATTCGGGCAAAGTCTATACCGTCACGCTATTCGACCTGCGCCTCGCTTAACCCGCCACAGAGCCCTTTACCGAACATGAACCGAAGCTTCATTGCCAGCTCACTTTCATAGAAACAAAGAAGAAAAAAGAACCGGCCGTAGCTAAGCACACTGGCAGTGTATGAGCTCAAGACGCTGGAGCTGAGACTACAGGTTTCTAGTTGAATCCGCAAGCAGTGTGTCCCTATATACTTCTCGTCATCGGACATCACGAAGTAAGTAGCCAGAACTGTGGGCGGTGTGTGCCGTGTTATACCAAACAGCGTTTGTAAATCCCCACAGGGGCTGTCAGTTCCAGACGTAAAACGCCAGCAACTAGTAAGCAATCAAGGTTGTCCAATAGCTTACGTGAATGCGTGACCTATTTTGCCTGTATATACGCGGACGTTCCGAGTGGGCGACACGCGTGCACAGAACACCCGAGGTATATTGGTTTCACGGAGCAAGCGCGTGCTTTAAGAGGCCCGGCCGGGTCAAGGCTTTCAGCTTCACGCTCGTCAAGACAAACCGTGCCGGCGGCCCCCGAGCCAGGCGCGACAGCCGATTACACGACAGCCTTAACGTATCGTGGCATTGGGCGAGCCTATAGCCAATCGCGCCAGCAGGACGTCCTATAGGCTGTCGCGTGTACTAGCTTTCGCTTTCGCCTGCCTAACTTCACCAAGGACGTTGGCAAGTCGATAATTCTCCGATGTCACGCAGGCCTCGTGTAAACGAAGCGAGTTTTAGCGGACCGTGTGTAGCCTTGATGGTGCTATAATGCGTGACGGTGAATAGTCTGCGCAGTCGTGCTTTGCGACGTTGCTGTGCTCGTGAATCCGTAACTCAATTTGAGCCGTTTGCTGCGGACCCCTTTTACATTGCGGATACCCTCATGCGAACCAAAACTGTCGGTGGGTTAAGGACGACTTAATTAAAGACGACGTAAACGCTTGCCATGCAGGGGAAATGCTTCGAGGGCTGACCACGTACACTTAAGGTCATCGAAACTGTCGATAAACAGTGCACAAGAACGTGACAAGGAAGGAAACTGTTTACATAATGCGGCGTTCTTTATTTTCTTTCTTTCACGCCCCAGTGTTATATTTACGCATGTATACCCACTAACCCAGCAACAAACCCTCAAGCACGCAACTGTGTTATGCAGCAACTCGTGCAACACTATAAGTTCAGATAACACAAGCGGGCGGTAGAGATATGGCCCTATACAGTACCTGCTGTTCATGCATAAAGAAATAGCTCGCGAGCATGGGACGGATCAGCCTCGAATTCAGCTCGGTTTCCTTTCTTTTTCGTGTACACTGAAGCGCATCGTCACTACACGAGCAGTAATCCCGTTAGCGGCGCGGTACAAAAGCTTTACGCGCACTACTTTCTTGCGCGCATCTCCTCTCATAAATACGGCGCAAGTCGATTCGGTCCAAAAAACGAGCGATGCACACGATCCACTCGAATAAGAAAGTGCATATAGGTCACACATCGGAGGCCTTTATAGGAAGGACGTAAATAGAAGGAAAATGAGAGAGGAGTGAGAGAGAGATGCCTAAACAAAAGAAAGTGTTCCCTCCACTTCGCAAAACTTCGCGCGCGAAAGACATACGACGGGAATGTCTCGACGGACCAATCGGAGTACAAATAAGACAGACAAGAGCCCTCGGCGAGACGCAGGCTGTACGTATAAGTCATCGTAAAGCGAGAATAATGGGGCGGGATGGAGGAGAGATGGGGAGGGGGATGGAGTAGAGGCAGCACTTCGGAACGTGGAAAACGGCGGAGACACTAAATGATTCACGTAACGCGCGGTCGCCGTTCATATGCGCCCATCAACCGCCATACAGTTCGCTTTGCACTGAAGAAAGAGCAGAGGCGGCAGTTTGTTTCTACGGAAAACGGGGATTGGAGGCGAATAAAAGAAATATTATAGTAAAGAGCACGCCACATGAAACGATAGCAGAAAAGAACGACAGAATATACGAAAACCGCAGCGATGGAGAACAGCCCGCGTAATATCGCTGGGCCATTCAATAATTTCAGAAACTTTACGGAGGCGGCGCTCGCTCCTCCCTTTTTTTTTTTTTTTTTTACGCTCGTATTTCGAGTTTCCTCTCTCGAAAACTGAACAGCCACAGATGGAGCGAGCTTTACCGGCTGCTTTCTTTTTTGAGGCATGTAGTACATGCCGTCGAAGCCACCACGAGCACGGAGACCAATCTCGCCAACGGCGATCGAAAGGAGGGGAGGCACTGAGAGAGAAGGAGAGAAGACGTACAGGTCTAAGCGCCGTGCGTGTGTGCTCTACGCGGCGCGCTGCAGCGAAGGCGAACGCTCAGTGCACGACGACGAGATTTCGGGCCCTCCCCCCGCGGGAGGGAAGGAAAACACCGCGCGAGATTTACCCGGGGGGAAATCCAATTCCGTCTATGGCCCATGGTCGTCATATATATCGATATCCATCTGTATCTACACGGTATACATCCACATATAGACGGGCATGAAACGGACATAACGGAGGGCCGCTAGTGCAGTAATGTGCAAAAGGTCTTGTTCAAACAGGAAAAGAGAGAGAGAGAGAGAGAGAAAAGAAAAGGCGAAAGCGAAGAGACTATACAGGAACCTCAGAAGATAGAGCCAAAATAGAGAAGCTCGAGCCAATACACGCAGGGCTATGTAGTGCACACACTCAGAGAGCCCCAACCGAGCCCCGGTATAGTACAGGGAACCACGCTGGTGCTATAGACACACAAAACACAGCGCACCACAAGAGGTCTTATATAGACCCACAAAACACAGCCCGCACGCGATCGCTTTGCGGCCTGCGCTGCCGGCTTCCGCTGCTGCCTCTCCGGACAAGAGGCGAAGGAATGGCGCTCGTAAAAACCCACTAACGTTTCCGCCTGTACATGCACCCCCCTGCGCTTTTTTTTTTTTTTTGTACTCTTGCGAAGTTCTGCCCGCCTTCTTCAGTTGGCCTCAGCCAAGAAACAAATCGCGTTTTCTCGAAAGAGCGAGAGAGAAGGGGGGGGGGGGGGGAATATGAAAACACGCACACGCCACCTAAGTCTGCGAGCAGGCGTGAAGGAGAGATTAAGACACGCACGTTATACACAGGAGGGAAACAAGGAAGAGAGAGAGGATAGAGAGCACGACGGAGAAAAGAAACCAGTCAAACAAAACGAACTAGTGAAAGGCGAACTGTTCGGCTATTTTACGCGAGCTCTGCAGGCGACCTTCTCGTTTAGAGCAAGACGCTTCGTCGTTGGTTTGAGGAACGCAGTAACGGCAGAGTGCGCTATAGTGGCGGACGCCGCAGTGGAAAAAGAGCACGTTTGGAGGAAAAAAATAAAGAAACTGCGACACTCGCGACCATCAACGATGGCATTCCTTGCAGAGTCGCGCAAGTTTTTTTTCGCCGCTGGAGTCGCTGCAGGCAACGTTCAGCAGCAGCAGCAGCTCGTTTCACGTACGGCCGCTCCAACTATCGTAGTAGCGCGATTTCTCTCCACGTTATGGTTCTGCTTACTACCCCCGCCCCCCCTTTTTTTTTTCTTCTTAACTGAGAACATGGCGCAAGCCATCGCATCGACGTCGGCGCTACCTTACATTCGCGTGAACTAAGGTGTCTCGCACGCGCAGCGTTTATTTTTCTACGTATCCAACACCCTTCCATAGCGCATTTCTTCTTCTTCTTCATTTCATTTTTCATTTCCCTTGTCCCCCTTTCCAGTTTCACTTCAAACTTCTGAAGTGCACCGAGGCAACCACAACAATTCGATCACTTCGTTTGTTGCAAAAAAAAAAAAAGAAAGAAAAAGAGACCAATCAATCAAAGAAAGCAACGGCAAGCAAAGGAGACACGAATAACCGCACACCCACCCAATCGATTTCAATTTCTCGCCCGAGACAAAAGGGGGCAAGACAGCGACAAGTGCACAACGCGACAGGGAGGAGGGAAAGAGAGGGTGGGGGTAATGCTCTCGAAGCTTTGAAAGCACGAGCTTGCTTGCGCGTGCCGGCGTGCGACGCCACCGCTGCGTGCGGGTCGAAGCAATACAGCGCGCGCAACACGGAGAGGAGGAGACAGATAGTGAGCGAGAGAGAAGAGGTGCTCGGACTCGCCTCGCTGTCAAAGACAGGAGGCGACAAATTTCCTGTTCTCTCATTTTCACCTCCGGGCCAATTCTTTTTACCCCCTTTCTGGCTGTCGATGCCCCCCCCTCCCCCCCCCCCGTACAGTATATGATGGGCGGCTTCCTAGACTGTTACTCACTCCAACTTTCTTTTTCTTCTTCCGATGCGCACAGTGGTGAGGCTGGAGGTGTAGTTAGGACAGCTTCTAAGACCTCGTGACGCCGGGCGCCCAACTTCTTCCCGTTATAAACGCTGCCCTACAGGGGCTAATACCGCAAAGACGCGTGTATAGTCAAGCTTTCCTGCCTGGATATGAGATGTTTCAGACAATGGAGAGCCGCTATAACACGGGTCAAAACCCGATTTTCGTTTTCATAATAAATGTATTTCTTTTTCTTCTGCTCACGAAAGGTAAGTCTGCATTTACAAAGTGAAACAACATCGTCAAATACAAAACGCACCTAGGTACGGCTCTAGGTAACACGGGTCGCGATGGTACTTTTTTTTGTTTTTGCACAGGATGATAAGACTTTTCCACCACAATGCAATTGATGCAGCGGACACCCAACGCAACACATGTGCTATAAGAATCAGGTTTCTTCACTTCCTACCGAAACCTAACTCAACGTACTTCGCTCCGCCCAGTGGCCGACTCAGGTCCCATCCAACCGTGACCGACAGTATACCCGACCGCTTACATCGAATCGGCAATAATGCGAGCGACCTCACTATACAAACTTTAAACTGAGTTGCTCGATCATTTATACAACCCCCTTATTATTAATAAAGATCTCTCTCTCTCTCTCTCTCTCTCTCTCTCTCTCTCTGCAATCTTTATGGACGCGGCTCGTACATAATTCAAATCTTTAAACAATCTGAGAAGTATTTCTTTTTTCGTTCAACCTTGACAAGGTGCGGCGATTACGCGCATCGTTACGGCACTTCCGGGGGCCACCCACGCCTCGTACTTGCGCTCGAGTTCGCGCACACGCAAGTACACATAAACACACACACACACACAGGGAAGGAAGGGCCCACGGCGGCGTGATGATTAATGTGTCTCCCCGGTATTGTGCGAAATTGGCTTCGTTGGCTCCTGCTCCCGAGCCCCTTTTATTTTTTCCCCCTTCGCAGTCTCTCACGCCTTCAAACACGACCTCCCTCGGCGCCACCGCGGACGGCGACACGTTGGCGTTTCGCGCGTTCCGGCGAAAAAAAGCTATCGCCCGTAACAGCGGCAAACAAGCGAGCAAGCCGTCTCCAATGAAGTGCACTGTACGACAGGCAAGGCCGCGAGGATTCAATCTTCGAGCCACGGAAGGACGCCGTGCACGGCGGCTTCAGTTTCGTAAGCAGAGAGACAGGGTCAGCGTTATTCTTTTCGAGGCTCGTTTCAAAGCACGCGGGGCAGGGTGTACGAAGTAACGTTTGTGGCCAATTGAAGGGCTATCGTTTTCGAAGAGTTCTTGTCACCGCGTACTGAAGAGTATGTACTGCAGCCCAGATCGGTTTTGTAGGATGATGTGCTCCACCGAATGAGGAGCCGAATTTCCGCGATGACATTTCCACAAGTGACATTTTTGTAACGGTTCTGATGGCCATCAGTCGTGTCGTCTACACCTCGGCCCAGGACTCTCTCTTGGAATTACGTATGGTTACTCGCGCTAGTACTCGCAAAAAATCCCAATCTCCAGCTTTGCTGAGTGGGTAGGCGTACAAACAGGAACTTTAATTTGAGGCAGTCCGCGAGTCGTGCGGCGGCCTTACTGTCGCATGTGTGTTTTTTTGGCCACGCCGGTTCTGCACCATTGATGTCGCGAAGAAGGCGTACAAGCCTGCGGTATTTCAACATGGCGTCCGAGATCGGGCGGCACGCGCTGTCCTTTTGTCCCGCACCGCAACTTCACGGGCCCTGTACTAGGACTCGCCAGAACAACCTTCTTCAGCGCTGAAAATGTGTTTCGTGTGGCGGTGAGGCGAGAACATACTTCCAGGCACTGGCTAAAGTCACACAGTTTCATATTGTACTTTATACTAAACTGCAGTTGTGCGAGTGTGACAAAAGTGTGTGTGTGTGTGTGTGTGTGTGTGTGTGTGCGTGTGTGTGTGTGTGTGTGTGTGTGCGTGCGTGCGTGCGTGCGTGTGTCTGTGTGTGTCAGAGAGAGAGAGAGAGACCACAGGAGCAAGTACGCCAAAGATTCTCACAACGACGTACACGACCGGACCATGCACTGTTGCGCGCGAACGTGCGAAGTCACCTCTACGGAGCATGCGAAGTCACGCTCTACGGTACCTTGATATCTATCGGCTAGCCACGCAGCAGCATTGGTGAGTTGTGTTTATAGGGCTTCGCGCGCTGCCTCTCCACAGGAACGGAGATACCCCAGAGTGCCCCGAATATAGAGCGAAGCGCCACTCCAGCGACTCTTTCTGATAAGAACAACGCGATTTTACCGTCCCTGTGCGCTCTCCCCTTTCCCCCTCTCAGGCGTTCACCGCGTGCTGGACCTCAGCGCAAGCATCGTGAAAATCCCCCTCCCCGCCGGACGAGCCTCCTTTCCCGCTTCCTCGCCTTCTGCACAGGCGCGAACACACACACAGACACCCACGCAGTCGCACCATATCCACTTTAATTCCTGAACACGGTTCTGGCATGGTCCTTCGTCGCGCCGTGTGCCGTCTTGAACGGGAATCGATGCCTAATTTGCCGGTGGACAGGCAGCCGGCGAAACGGAAACGTATTATTGCTCCCCTCCTCCCCCGCCTGCTTTTTTTACACCGGCACTCGCGAAGCGCCGCCCGTCGTCGGAGCAGCAGCAGCAAGCAAGCAGCGCAGCGCGCAAACAGTGGAAGCGCGGCAGCGAGCAAAGAGATAATAGGATGGAGATGTAATAGAAAATCTCCTTTTCTTTGCGCGCCACTGAAAGGTAATAAATACTTCCCCTCGCTCGCTCGCTGCTGCTTCTTTCCTTCTGCACCTTAGCCTCATATCTTTTTCACTCT
Organism: Dermacentor andersoni; assembly: GCF_023375885.2. Classification (NCBI taxonomy): domain Eukaryota; kingdom Metazoa; phylum Arthropoda; class Arachnida; order Ixodida; family Ixodidae; genus Dermacentor; species Dermacentor andersoni. The sequence continues at coordinate 160,537,484 of NC_092815.1, read as the reverse complement.
CTCTCCCCTCTCTGCACGGCCGCGAGATCGTGGGAGTTCCTTCTTTTTTTTTCTCTCTCTCTCTTCCGCCCTGCCGCTTGTGTTCGCTCCGGTGATTGCGTTAGAATTTCTTTTGTAACTGTTTATTTATTTCGTAGTCTGCTGTGGAGCAGCTCGCTTTTGTTTCCCTCTCTTCTCGGATCCCCCTTCGAAAGAGCGATACACGCACGTCTCCAAGGGCACCAGGGAAGAGCGTCCCGCGCGTACGCCCGGCTTGTCTCCGATTGCAAAGTTTTCTCCGCCAGCGCGCGCGCCTGAGTTGCGCCGAAGAATGGCAGGAATTTCGGGGAACTGCTCGCCTGCTTGTCCTACTGCAGCCGCCGCCTGTTTTAGCCGCTATGGCGTTTCCCTCGCGTTCGCCCCGCTGTCCCCCGCAAAACGGGAACTTTACGCACGACGATAATGAAAACAATACGAGAGAGAAGGAGATCGCAAGAGTCTGGCAGAAAAGCGCAAACTCATCGTGCCCTCGACCTTGCATTCCTCGCGCATGCGACTCAGCTCTGCGCTCACTCGCTTGTCTGGATCACTTTCTTCCGTTTTGTTGTTGTTCGCCACGCCGTACGTGTCCATTGGCGAAAAATCTGCTCCTGGTGGAGCGAATACGACGGTATACAGCGATGGCCGAGAATGATGCTAAAAAAACGAACGAAGGAACGAACGAACGAACTTGGAAAAAAAAATGAAACAGAAGCACGAAAATCACGATTCAAAATTCCATTTCCAGCAGTGTGTTCTTTACGTGCTCTCTGCCACGGTTATGTGTCTGACCGGTGCACGGTGGGGATATTGCTATCGAAATACAGATGTTACGTTGTGTTTTCTAACCCATCGAAACGCAGGAGTCCCCATTAAGTCGACCAGGCTAGTCAGAGTTATTAAGACGAGCTGAAAGCGGCGCGTTCGCTCAGAGCACGAAGTTTTGACACGCAATCGCGAAAGCGCAACATTTACGACACCTGTGACGTATTCGATCCCGGGGCTCCAGGTGATTTCTTAAAAGAGCCTCGCGTCGTCGAAACTCGCGGAGCGCGCTCACGCCGGCCAAGCCCGCAGCCACATTACAGCTGCCCAGTGGCTCGCTGGAAAGTGTCTAGAGAAATGGTTGGACAGCCAGCCAGCTGTCACGGGTCGTTACGAACGCCGGAAGCAGCATTACCGAGACGCATTCGTTCTCGAGTCGCGTAGCAGCACTGCAGATGCGACGCGAAGGGAAAGCGGTCAGGTCCCGAGCAAGCGGGCTTTCCCGCAAAGCGTCGACGACGCATTTCGCTACAGCGCTCGTAGAAATGCGAAAACACGGCGACGGCGCATGCGCCTTCCGTGGTGGTGGCCCGCCGGACGGCTGGCCGCAGCTCGGTTTCTAAACGTTGCGCCATTAGCGTAATAGGCGGCCACACATTCCCACGTGCACGCATCAGCTGGACGCGCGGTCGACAGACGACAGAACAAGAGGGGTGGGTGGAGGCGGTCGCCGAAGCAAACAGACGCAATCGGCCTGGGATGCCTTGTCGGAAAACAACCGTACCGCGGCCGGAAAACCAAGTGTCGATCTTGCGACCAAGCCCCCTCCCCCCCCCCCCCCCCCCTTATCCCTTCAAAGTGCAGGCCGCTAGACGAGCCAATTAAGCGCCCGGCGCACGTTCCGCGTTCCGGCCGTGTGCGTGTGAAGCGCGAGGCCGGATAACGCCGCTGCGCTGTGCGCAAAGTGACCAGCCGACGGTCGGTCCGCCACCGTCGAGGCCGCCACCGGCCGCTGTCCCGGCACCCGCCTTTATTTTTAATTATTGAATGCTGCGCGTTGGAGGATGCGTGTCGCGATGTGGGCTGAATACGTGAAATTCGAAACAAGTGACAAGTATTTATATGGCTCTAGTTCCGGTCGACATGCTCGGGGCATACCGTCTCGAAAACATCTGTTCTGTTAAAGGGACACTAAAGGTTAATATTAAGTCAAGGTGGACTGTTGAAATACCATCCTAGAAACCTCGAAACGCTTCTTTCGTGCGAAGAGGATACTTATTTTAAGAGAAAATGCGTTCTGAAGCGTCCGCGTACCTCTAGCGCCGTTCAAATCACCCGCCCTCCGATCGAGGAGTATTGATGTCATGGTCTCATAGTGACGTTTCGCCGTCGGTGAGTAAAACGGCTTCCGCAGACGCCGCTACGGCTTTTCTGCACAAAACGCAAACGCGCGGCCAGAAACAGAGCAAAGACAGAGCCGACAGTAGCGCGAAACCGGAACTAGGTGGCTAACGGAAGGGAAAGCGCGCGACGATAAGCTGGTTCTTTATTTTATGACGCCAACTTCGACGCTCGTTGCAATGGACTACCCTGACAGCGACACATTGGCTCCCTATGCTGGGCTCGAGTTCAGTGATTTAAGCACTGATGAACGTGACCTGCTGCTGAGGGCTCGCGCTGCCAGCGTCATTGCGTACTACTACGACGGCGGCCTGCTTTGAAAGCCATTCCACGCGACTTCAATAAAGTCGGCGTTGAACTCGTAATCCTCTAGACGAAAGTGCAGCGAGCACACTACGTGATTTTTCGGCTCTTTGCCAGCGCGCTGTGGCAGAGGTACGGCACTTAACCGCGGACCGTTCGTGCATCCCACAACATCACATGAACGTGGCATTCTCGCTGCTTGTTTCAAATGCAAGCTTCGCGAGCCAGCAGGAGCACCGCAGCACGACGCGATAAAGAAACAACTGAAACTCCAAAGCGCGCGCGGCGCAAAGTCGAGCGCGCAGAGTCGAGCGAAAACGAAACCTTTCGATCACCCATACTACTGAAAGGCAACGTCAAAATGTTATTTTTTCTTAGAATCGAATAGAAGTAGGCAAGTAGCATTTTCTTCTTCTTCTAATCTAATGAAATGATCTTTTTAATACGAGTAGTTGAGTACTAGTGACATAAATTATGATGAGGTGTGCTTTCGTCATCGGGCTAGTACCGGAATGTCGCTGGGGGGTCTCAAATCGTGTCATGCATTTACCTCAATTTCTCGGTTACTAAATCTCTGTTCGCGATTATATTGACGCCTTAGACAGCTCTACGGCATTGCTTTATCACTTTAACTTGAATTTATGGTAACCTTTAGTGTCCCTTTAATGAGACGGTTTAGATGCCAATTGCTACGCAAACGCCACCTACGCAACGGCAACTGCCGGGGAAGTTCGTGTTTTGCTGATATCCGGAAAGGGTACGGATAGCTGAATTTCTGTCGAACTATAACCTATAGATAAGCACGTCAGGATGATAGGGAGAAAACTGAAAGCGCCTATATACTTGACAAGTGAAGCAAGCTGGGCAGATGCCCATTAAACAGCCCAGGAACAGACGCGGAAGTAGGAATGAAAAGGTCACGGCGAGCGCCCTGTAAATTATTATATTTAGTTATGTGCAAGCATTACGAGTGTCATGGTGGAAAAAAAAAAGTGTACATGTGGAAAGTGCGAGACGCCCGTCAAGTGCCACCGTCAGCTGCAATTCGCTTCTCGAAGACGCAGGACGTGTGTCGAGTGAGCTCTATAAACAACACTTCGCAATGCGGTGAACGCCGTTTAAATCACGGATCCGGGACCTCAAAGGGGTGCGACATAACGCTACAGCTTTTCTCTAGCATCTATCGCTAAATCGCCAGATTTTTCATTTCCTGCGCCCGCGTCGGCATTTGCATTGTGTCTATGTTTCCTATATTGAGCAAAGGGGCCAGACAAGACGCCATTCGCGACATCGATATATCGAATTTCCTTATGTATCTATTTAATGAACTAGTGAGACGAAGCTTTCGCACTAATGACACTTCATAGACATTACGAGTCACAATTGCCACTTAACACGTCTGCACGTAATAGTCAATGGTGTTGACACGCATTCTAAATACTCGCACGAAAGGAAAATCACCTTGTTTCCTCCTCGCGACTTGGTCGCGACATAGAATGCCGGCTGTGAATGGATGCGCGTAAGCTCGCGTATTGACGCAACTCGTGCGAGAATTCGAGACGGTTTTTCTTTCCAGCGAAAGTAAGTAGGTGCTGCGCTTTGCTGTTGCTGCAAGCGGCACGGCACTGCCTGCGCCCGAAGTCAAGAGGACCCGAAAGGTCGAGAGCCATGATCAATGGAGTTTAAAAGGTTCGCGCACGACTCGTTCGTCGGAGAGAACCGTTATTAAAGCGCCAGTCACGAGTCAAAGCGCACGCGGCGCCGATCGGCCGCCAAAACGTACATTTGTCAAATATTCTGTTTCGCCAAAAGCCGCGCGCTCAAGTAACGCTGACAATGTATACTGTAGTACGTATACGCACACTTGGCCCTCGTTTTCTTGAAAATCGGGACGTTTGTTATAACAATGTGTATTTATTCCATCATTGAAGTTCCCTTAGTGCCAGCCAGGTACGTCTTGATGAATTTGCTCACGGTTTGCACGTTTCCGATCAGATGTATGGCGAGTTAACGAATGACAGTAAAGGCGAGCTCGGCAGTAACTAAAAGAATGCAAAGTTTGCCTAACAGATTGCGGTAGGGTGCCGATGGTGGACCAAATGACCAAGCCTGCCCGTACTGCTGACATCGGTTTGATTTCTTCAAGGAGTTTAATGGTAATCAGATGAAGCCTACGCAGGACAATGCATGACATTAAGAATTCATCAGCGCGCTGAGCTGCTCCCGAGTATTCTAGCCGTCTCCAAGCGCATTAATGTTCGCGGGGCAAATATTTTTCTGAATGTTCTCCTTCGTGTGTTGCTTAACAACTTCCGTTAAGCACGCTTTACAGCAAAGCACGGAGTCACCGAACGTCGGCAGCTTGCACATAATTCAATGCCTTGATCATATCTCACTTTCACGACACGCGACGGCGATTTGACCATCATCGATGGCGTAGAGTTACGCATAAATTACAGGGTTCTCTGCGAAGTACGATTTCATAGCTGAACGCTGTCGGTACTCCGGGGACGCCTTCGAAAAGAATGTGCTAAGTTTCGTGCCAGAAGATCATATTCACAGGCTGTCATCATGAATCACGGCAAATGTCGCACGATTCGATTCCAGCGGGACGAAACATTCGCGACGCGCTATATACTAAGAATCAAATGCCAAGGTTGTCCGTTATGAAATTCGCCGGTATCAGGTGCGTACGACTGGACTCGCACAACCAACAGGTCTCCGTTGTCGATTGTAACCAACGGCCGCAGTCAAATTACACGAAATGTCGAAACACCTGATCCGTCATTCGAACGACCACATCTCTGAACACCCGCACGTCCACGGTGTCTCGCTTCGCCTCGGTGAGCTGTCGGCGCAAGAGAACGGGGGCCAAGATAAAGAGATGGTCATGCGCCTTGGCTCACCTGAGATGGCCCGCGAAGGGACGTCGTTTTCGAATCCTTTCCCTTGGAAGGCGTACTTGACGCCCGAGCAGCCGGGTTCACTGCTCTGCGCTTCGGCGGCGTGCCACAAGTTCGCGACCAGAGCGGTGGCGGCGACCACGAACACAAACATGTTCTGCTTCCCCATTGCTCGGCGGCGGCGGCTTTCGAGGCGATCGCGAGGGGCCAGGCGGCCACAGGGAGAGGCGCGCGCGTGTCCCACTCGAGTGGCGTGCAGGCACAGTCGGCAGACGATGCGAGGAGATTGCTATGTAGTCCTGGTGTATCCCATAGCAGGCTCCTTGAGCGTGCTTCAACTTCGAGCGGTGACTCTGCTCGGCAGACTGCAGCGATCGCTGTCGCAATGCACGCTCTTGTGAATAACAATCAGGGCCTTTGAACGGAGCACAACTTACCGCACGCAACGCGCCCGCACGTACAAATGCAAGCGGGAGAGGAGCGCGCTTCCCTCCTCAGCTTAACAATGCCCAGGGTTGCCCGACGCGCGCGATGAATTGAGCCAGGAGAAGCGAGCTCCGCGTGCTCTCTGCGTCAAGGAGCGGTGGTGGCGGCGGCGCTGCTGTCGGTGGAGCCCATGGAGGAAGGAAAAATATAGGAGACAGCTTTACGTCACCCAGCCAGCCTTGGCAAGCGAACGCTCCGTGAAGCCACAGTGGTGGCCCAGCACGTGACCTCCTGCGCCAAGATCCCGGAGGAAGAATCAAGATTTGCTGAGACGTTTGGTTCCCAGTGTCTATTCCAGTAGCTTTTATTCGGTGCGCGCTTGTTCAGCTGCCTTGCCGTGGCTCTGCCTGCAGAGCGGGAGCACTAAAACCAACCGCGCACTCTGACGTACGATCACGTGTTGGGCCACCAATCGCCCACCAGGTTTGGCTTCAATTGCGTTGCGGTGTGTTCGCTACTCTCTTCTTTGATTCATCCATGGTGGGGCCGTTCAGATTGTCCTTGTAACGCACCACACTGCTTCCCTCGCCGTTTAACACACTTGAATAGCAGAAAACCTGGTAGGCTGGCCTAACGCAAGAAGTAGAAAAAAAGACTCACCAATTTCTAAGGAAACGGTCCTGAAAAACAGTATTTTTCTTTCGGTCACTAGAGGACAATACCATCCATAAAGTGGTGTCGGAGTTCGAGTGCCTTTCTGGTATGCCCGTTTCTACTGCCAGCATGTTATTACCAAAGCCTGGATTATAACTGTGTACCCTATTCAAGTTTTACTCTGCCTATCGTTTTTCTTCATTACAGTGCACACGGTACACAGTCCCCTGAGGAGGGGCCAAATATCAGCAATTGGATAACGGTAGCTATTGTAGCGCCATCTGCTGATAGCCTATTCAAATTATATTTTGGCGGGTCTTTCCGGCAAGTTTCAATTCATGGTAAGATGACTTAGAGAATGACGCTGTTTCTTGTCGACTGTCTTTACTACTCGCGCGTATTTACACTGCATAAAAATGCCTATATTATGACAAAAATTACAAATGTGCAGAGTAAGTAGCATTGTGAGATAGTGGTCCGTGTATGAAAATTCCAAGGACAACGTCTGGCGACACTTCTTAAGAGGAAGCTTTAGCTCGGGCCCAAGTCTGACGCGGCCTATTCAAATACATGTAAAAACGCAAAAACGTTTTTCTGAGATAACCCCTGGACCGATTTTAATTAAATTTGTTGCTTTTGAGAGAGAAAGTCAAGTTCTAGTGACTGTTGGAAGCGGAATTTTGATTTAGGGCTTGAATTTTGGTAAAGAGATTTACAAAAATTCAGAAGTTTGAAAAAAATAGAAGCATGAAGTTTACAAACTAATAGCTCTGCATCAAGAACAGATATCGCGGTTCTCTAAACGGCATCCATTAGATCATTCAAAGCGGACAAATTTTATATGTCATTTTACATCTTACGTGAGTTTGTTACGTTGTTTACGAGGGTTCTGCAAAAGTTGTAATTACGTATTAATACATTTTTTGAGATTCATGTATAAGATGTCAAATTTGTCCGCTTTAGATGTGCTATTAGGTACAATTCACAGAATTGCGATATCATCTATTCTTGCTGAGTTGACACAGTTGTAAACTTGATAGTTTCGTTTTCTGAAAATTTGCAATTTTTGCCAATTTTTAATAAAAAATTGACAACCTAAATCGAAAATGCGAAACCAACAGTCACTAGATGTTAAGTTTTTCTTTTAAATGCAACAAACCCCGTCAAATTTGGTGCTGTGGTTGCCAAGAAAAACGAATTCTCCTTTTACATGTATTTAGATAGGAGCACCCGAGCTAAAGCTTCCTCTTAAGTGTTATTAATGCGAAAGCATCATATGCGCCATGAAACGCAAAATCCGGCGACATTCAAAACCGACCTGGCCCCTTCCAAAAATTGACCTATCCTACCCCCAAAATTCTGGTGCCCTACTCTCAAAATTGACATTGCCCAATTCGAAAACTGACTTGACCTACGTTCAAAACCGACCTGGCCCGCTCCAAAAACTGATTTGGTCCACCCCCAAAATTGACTGCAAATTCGAGCACATAACCAAGTGAAAGAAATCACGCAGAAAGGTACATTAAATGCATGTAGGGCATTCAATGCCTCTAACTTTTTGCATCTCAAACGTACAACTCCAGATTTTTTAGATAGATAGATAGATAGATAGATAGATAGATAGATAGATAGATAGATAGAAAGATAGATAGATAGATAGATAGATAGATAGATAGATAGATAGATAGATAGATAGATAGATAGATAGATAGATAGATAGATAGATAGATAGATAGATAGATAGATAGATAGATAGATAGATAGATAGATAGATGTTCCGGTTTATTGTCGCAATTTTCACGCAAACTTTCGTTCACGCCGTTTCCATCTTTAACTTGAAAACGTGACCGAACTTGTGTGTTTGTTACACTGTGCGAAATGTTCTGTTCAATATCCTCCCATTTATGTTCTGTGAAAATTTTTGTGAGCAATACAGCGACCCTGTTTTTCGATATTTGATTCAGTAGGGCAAAATTTATTGCGTTTCTTCTTCTACTTGACCAAAATAACACTATGCCGAGTTGCTGCATTTTTCAAGTTTCTGAAAGAAATGTAACTTCTCTATGGACACTACAACAACGCTTCGAGCTATGTTTCCTTATTTATTTCGTTATAACAATGCTTGGAAGCTAAGTATCATAGAGAAAGCTTCTCGTGAAAAAAAATAATACAAATTTGCAATAATACACACCATGCTTTGCAATGTGTACAACCGTACAAGGAGGCGTTACACGAAAAAGAAAGAGAGAGAGAGGAAAGAAAAGAGAAGGGGAATGTCTCGTTTGTTGGCAGTCTCATGAATTCAACTAAAAGAAATGAAACAGCCAATGGAGTTTATAATTTACCCATGTTTTTCACCTTACATGGCTCCGTGCGCCGTTCAAGCCACTTGTTTACGTCCACTTCATTGCCGAATCCTTCCCGATTGCATTCATTCATAGCTTAGCTGTATGTAGCTTGCACTTGGCGCTTTGGTGGCGTTTTTTACTTACCAGCAAAGCGCGTTGTTCGGCTCCGGTGAACAGTAGTCGCTTGGTAGCGTAGCTATCATAGCTAAGGATATTCTCGCATGGATTAAATTCTGTGAGGAAATAGGCTGCTTTTAAGAAGAAAAAAAGAAATAAAGAACCTTAACGGGTTCCTTCATTATGCTTCGCAGTTTTGGTAAAAGGCCGGCAGGCAAAATGTTCATTGCTTCGTCCTGTGAGCGCCAAGATTTTCGGAAGCAACCGATATTATATTTTGGCGGGTCTTTCCGGCCAGTTTCAATTCATGGTAAAATGACTTAGTGAATGACGCTGTGTTTCTTGTCGACTGTCTTTACTACTCGCACGTATAAAGACAGTTGGACGTCGTTCTTGTATAAAGACAGACGGACGGGCTACCGCAGACGTCGTTCTTCGCTTCATGATTCTTCCCTGTCTCCTCCAATCTGTTGGAAATAAAGATATATTCAATTCAATTCAATTCAATTAGAACTTTCTCAAAGGATCAAGAGTTGCGAGATTTTTTTCCGCATCAGTGAGCGGGCATGAAGGGGCCGCTTATTCCATCGTACTTCATGTTCCACCTGCTGCAATCGATTTTCTTTTCAATGTGGTCCTGCTTCATTGTTTTCAGGAAATTGATGATCCCGTTAGCAAACGCCTATTTTTTTTTTTTTTAACGAGCGCTTTAGAAAAATTTGTGGTCATGGAAGTTACATTCCTAGGGTTTGCTGATGGTATTAGACTTGTAGTCTTACTGAAAAGTTTGGGCTGAGTTAAGCTCATGGTTGTTTGGCGTTTAGATAAATTAGCTACTATTGTTCTAGTTAGTTTTTTTGTTGAATCTCTCTCTTCCTTGTAAATTTAAAGCAACGCCGATGAAAAATAATCAATTTCTTGTGAGGCGTGCCTTCGATGAGCACCGTGGACTTTTTATTCTTTCTCACGGAGCTTCAGGATTTTCCAGCGTGGAAGAAGAATTCCACCTGCAAATAGACCAAGGTGAGAGCTGACTACAGAAGCAAAAGCCCACTTTTCGGCATGCACTTAACAATAAGTGGACGCCTACGGACCATGTGCCCCGAGAAACATGCGGAACTTTTACGTGCAACAGCAGGCAAAACAATAGAAACTGATGCACAAAAGCCCACTTAACTAATTATTACTAGGAGTCCCTGAAAAGAACTTCCAATTATTTCTCTCTTCACTTTGGCTTATATGAACTTCGTACGATACACAAGGAAGTGGGCAGAAGAGTGTAGAGGATGCAGCTCTTCCGTTCCTTTCTCACACCGCGAAAGGAAGCAAGAAAAAAAAAATACAGTAGAGACGTATTACTTGAAATAGACCAGAGAAGAAGGGGAACCGAAGGGCTCGATTTTGTTAATCATGACAGCATAAAGCCAACAGACAGTGAAACCAAGGAAGGCATCGGGGAAGTTAGCTGTAGTTGAAATTGAAATGTAGAAAATAACGAAGAAAAGGGAAACGAAAGTGGGCGAAAAGATAACCTGTCGCCGGTGGGAGCCAAACCCACAACCTACGCATTACGCGTTCGTTGCACTACCAATCGTGCTGCGGCGACGGCCAGTAATCCGTCCACTAACTTGGGTACAAGAGGGAAGGGGAAAAAAAAACTAGGAGGGAGCGTCAGCTGATTCAGCTAGCCTCGGCTAGCCAACCTCCTCTGAAGCCGCCCCTTCCGCTCTCTGGGGCCTTGTGCGCGGTGCCTTTTGGGTAAGAATAGGCCCACATTGTTGCCGGGCCATTCGTGATTGTTTGGTACGTGGTAACGATCATTGTTTTAGTGGCGCCTGCCGTCAAAGGCACGGAGGCACGTAGGAAGTATAACGCGTGGCCTTCTGCTACCGCGGACGTCGTTCTTCGCTTCATGAAACATCGTTCCAGCGCACATTTGAACACGGACGACAAAGAAGGACAACACGAACGCCGGACTTCAACTGAATTTTATTCACGGAAAACAGATAGGAAAACACGGAAAACAAGTCCGGCGTTCGTGTTGTTCTTTTCTTCTTGACGATGTTTCATGATGCCAATCACCACCAACTAGCCCCGCTGTCCATACTTAATTCTTCGCTTCAAACGCGTTGCCTTGGAACATGGAGAAAGACTGGGAAGCCAGACCCACGACGACATAATTTTCAAAGCATCACTTGCGCTTATCACTTGCGCAGTTAGCGCGCTCACCTCGAAAACCGTCCAGAGAATGCCCGAGCGTGGTCTATTGTTTCGTCGAACCAGCTGTGGTGTACCGTAAACTCCGGTGCGTATTTTCTTGCTAATTTTTGTTCCGCTGTCTTGCACCTATATAGGATAAGACGACATGTTTCACGGGATAGTTATTTGTCGCGTGTTCGCTTAGTAAAAGGTTCTGCTGGGCGCCTTTCGTTGTGAAATAAACAAATAGCATTACCCAGCACTCTAAACGCCGAAATCGTCGCCTTCCCTTGAGATTTACGTGGTGGTGGTACTATTTTGTAAGATTGTGTGATTCGACGTCGTTACGCTGTTGATACGCGCCTATTAAGTTCTCGCCGGTCTGCCGAGAGGCAGAAGACATTCAGCAGAACGACAGCGTTGACTGGAACCGTCAGCCATAACAATGGGCCGGCATGGCCTTAAATATGGTCGGGGTCCCCGGCTCGGCAGCCCATCGCCGTTAGGCACAAAATGGGACGAATTTTTTGTTCACCTAGGAAAGCAGTCGCTGCGGGCCCTGGACGCCCGCTTGTGCGCCTGCACATATTTGCAGGGACGAGACATCATATTGCTTCCTAGAAGATGGCCCCAAACGCGACGAATCGCCGTCGCAAGGGCGGCTCGGTTGCCTTCACACGTTTGCAGTGCGAAAGGTTTCCTCGTTTTCCTGAAACTTCCCCGAAACAAGACCAGCCGTACTTTAGGTGATCATGGCGGGTTGTTGGGCACAATGACGGTTAATTACCGGACGCCTTCGTTCGCTACAGCCTCGGCGCCTGCATGTCTGCTGCTTGCCTAAGCGGCGAGCCGCGTGGTCGTTCGGTGCATTGGCTGACTGGCATAACAGATCGAGACTCGACTGCTTCGTACACTTCAATTCCTTCACTCAGCCTCGGCGTGCGTTTGCCACGCCTACTATGTGCGCATATTCATAAACTCCCGCAGCAGAGGCAACCAAAGCGAGCCGGCTAAATCTACCGCTTACCTATCACGGGAGGGCCTATTTGATCCGAATCCTCTAAATTTTTTATGACTAGGTTTCAAGAGAGAGAGAGAGAGAGAAAGGCAAAGGAAAGACAGGGAGGTTAACCAGAGATGATCTCCGGTTGGCTACCCTGTACTGGGGGAGGGGAAAGGGGATGCAATAGGTGAGAAAGAAAGAAGGATAAAAAAAGAGGAAAAAAAAAAAAACCTAAGCGCACACACGCACGTACACACGAACTATTTCTGTGGGCACTGTCACGCAAGGTTTCAAGATTGTCACGTGACGCTCCCACCTAGGTTTTTTTTCTCTTCCTCCATGCTGGGCTCCATGTTTTACAAGATCTATCCTAGGAGTGTTAACCAGCGCCACTCAGAGCCATGGTGGGCGGATGTGGAAAGTCCTTTTTTTGCCCAATGGCGTCAAATGCCTGGTATGCAGTCATAGAACCAGATAGAAATGTCCGACTCCACGGTGACTCTGATTTTTAAACTGAATTACTGTGAATAACAGTTATAACTTATAGCAAGGAATCGAATGTTATTTGTACACACTTTTCCTTTCTTTCTTTTTGTTTGTTTGCTAGTTCCGGTAACGCTTCAAACCTACACTACGTGCGATAACTTTCCTTTTTCGCTGTAACTATACACCTTATTCGCGCTACAAGATAAATTTCACGACACTATTATACATACTTGCTCGTCCTAGACATTTTTCGATGTTATACACAATTAACAACCAATTGTAACACCTGCTTACTTGCTCCAGCAAATACAATGTGTTCACTTATATGCTGTATAAGTGAACATGGTGAACGCGTTGGTTAGAATGCTCGGCTGCAAACTGCTTGTCGTTGGTTCGATCCAGATTGGATATGCTCTGTAATTTTTTCTTTCATGTTACGTCGTGCTGTACCCATATAAAAGTGGGTCGCATAAAATGACATGAACGTTTTCGATCGTAGTGCTCTTTGTCATTCGCTGGCTGCCGTTGCTAATAATATGTCCAGCATCAAGACTGGCTGGCATTTCGTGAATTAATACGGGCCTAGATGCGTATGGCAAGTGATAAGACAGTCATATTCACTATCCTGACTTAGATTAAACAGAATAATGACATCATTTCACTTGAAGCTTGCCGTTGCATCGCACTTCTCTGTTTGTTTCACAAGTACGTTTATGGTAACAGGCTGCTTCCACTACCTCTCGAAAGGCCTTTGCGCATGTCAAAACGCCTCCATAACAATTTCGGTTACTCGCGCATTTTCGGTCACACATTAACCTTCGACAGCTTTGCGCTTCCACGTGCCATTTCTCTGTGGAACGATTTGCCCGATGATATCGCTTTCTTAACAAAACATGATTCCTACCGCAACCAAGCCAGCAGTCATCTTTCAATTACGACCTTTTAATCTGTTCACCGACTTAATGCTTTTCTTTGTTAATTCTCAGTCGCATTCTGGTTTGTACTGCGCATCAGTTACATTTTGAAAGTAAGCTGTATCCCTTGTGTTTGTATGCTTTGCATTAGAAATGTAAAATAAGTGGCCACTTGCTACATAATATGCTTACTAGCTCTTATAGTATTGTCTCCGTTTATGCCCCTCTTACGTCATGCTCCTACGGGGGCCTATAAGGTCTTTGTAAATAAATAAGTAAATAAATAAATAAATAAATAAATAAATAAATAAATCCCCAGATAAATGGTACGTGAACAGGAATGTATATGGTAGATTGAGGAATATATAATCACGTTTCGCTTGCGGGCTTACGAGGTGCGTAAGTGGATATAAACGAAAGCTTCCTTCTTTTTTTCGGAATTTGTGCCTTATTTATAAAAATTTCTTGTGAAATTCTTTTGTAAGAGCAAGTGTCAGCCAATCGAGATGTTGGACATGTTATTACTAGCGGCGGGCGAATATTTGCAGTTTTGAATGCGAATAGTTAGTGTGCGATATTCGATTCGTTTTCGGAAATTAACTATTCGGTATTTTCGAATATCGAAACTAAGCAACTATTTCGCAAACCACCGACTGCTAAAATCGAGTTACTGCTCTCCTCCCGCTGAACGATCTATCGCAAATTACCAGAAGTAAAACGACGACGCAGGTTTTCCAAGCAATGCAGAAACAAAATCGATAATGCAAGCTTCGTTTTCGGTTTCGGTGCAGAAGCGTGGCACTGGCTAACACGCGTCGGGTTTGATCTTGCACAGACACGCAAATACCCAAGAATGTTGACGTGGGATCAGCCGTCGCCGTAGCACGATGCGTAGGTTGTGGGTTCGACACCCACCGGCAGCTAGTCGTTTTGTTTTTTCTATACTTTCATTTACTTGGGCTTTTAATTTTCGCACTTCAATAATTCCAAATAATTTACCATATGCTTTCCTTGGCTTCGTTATCCTTTGGCTTCATATGGTTGTGAATAAGAAAATCGCGCCCCTCGGTTCCCCTTCTTCTCGTCCGTGACCTGATAACCGGTTATTTTTGCTTCTGGCCTGCCAACTAGTGTTTCTTGCAGTCTAGTCATGTAGCAGTTTCATCTTTTACGCTACAACAAGTGATGTTTTCCTTGTAACGGGCCCTTTATTGTGCCCACGGCACACAAATACTTCAGCAGACTTTTTTTTTTCGACAACTTCTGATATTTTTTCGACAACCATTAATTATCGTCTTTGGAAACCCAGTCATACAGCTCCACGTCATCCTCGGAAAGCTCGTTCATGACCAGGCTCTAAAAATGTTGCGATCTGGCTCTGGGGGTTTGTGGTTCGGACTCGGGCCGCCCGAACACCTAAAACATGGTAGCTAGGCCTGAGTTATACGGGGGGTCGTCCTGGTTTACTTTACATATTTAGAACTAACAACTGGTCCCGAGATATAGGAGCACACTCCAGGTCGGGGAGCATTGCATGTCCGAGTCTGAGCGCACAAGATGTCCGAGAACACCTCACTGCAATATAGACATGTCCTCGCTTTTAAAACAGTCGTTCTTGCACGATGGAATTTGATGAGCGTGTCTCAGCCAATCATAGGTAGAATTATTCGCAAAATCCTGCACCCTTCCACCGGACTCCACCTCCAAATCTTGCGCGATCGCCTCCGCATGCGGGCCACGCAAACACGCGGCAATAGGGAAACTGAAGTTGACGCTGTTCCCAAGTAAGTCATCGACGTTGGACCCTCGAATCAATTAATGGGCTCTCCATGAGGGTCAGCTGGCAGCGATGTAAGAACCCTGGTCATGACGGTCGTTACCGCTTCCACAGAACGCGGCGGTTGCCACCTCGAAGTCGACCCGTCAATAGTCAGCGCGGGGCTCCGCTGTCGTTTTGGCGGGCGAAGGGGTCGCACCGTGGGAAGCACCCAAAGAATGCTCGTTGCCGTTTTACGACGCAATGATTTCGAGCGGCTATTCGTGCAGTTCTTTTAATGACAATTATAATGATCTTGTGTTTGAAACTGATCCCAATTGTCCGTGATAATGTTCCTGTTGTATTTGCGTCGGCATTTGACTATTCGATATTCGGTTCGACATTAGAAAAAGTCAATATTCTCCCACCTCTAGTTATCATACCCAGGTGAATGCCTCGTACCAACGGAAAGCTTTCTGAATTTCAATGTTAGAAGCAGTAGAAAACAGAGCTGCAAGATTCATTTCATCCAACTGCGACCGGCACTCTAGTGTCACACGAATTAAAGCAGACTTACGCATTACGCAGACTTACGCAGACTTCAAGCATTACGTACCCGTACAACAATCGCACTGTTAAGTCTGACACGCAAATACATTCACGGCACAACCAAGAACAAGTTGCCCGTTGTAGACCCAGTACATACTTCTATAGGCGTCTTCATAACCATCGCAGCCTCACGCGTATATTTGGTAGAACCAACGCTTTTAATTCCTCGGCGTTGCCACAAACCATTGCACTCTACAATGATCTTCGTGACAGCTTTGTCTCCTTCACGAACCGTGAAACGTTCCGTGAGAATTTCTACACTCACTTCTTGTAAAGTTGTCTGTTCAGTATTGCATAGAATTTTTGTAGTCATTAACAACATTCCTGTTTATGCTTTATGTAATTTTGTTGTACTTACTCCCCCATCACTCAGTTCTCCTGTTGGAACCTGTGTTGTATGGATAAATAAATAAATAAATAAATAAATAAATAAATACCCAGTTCGTTACCGCCCACGGCGCGAGCAATTAGATTAGACTGTCAACTGTAAAGCCAGCGTATTAGTGCACTTGCACGTGCGATCTGTAGCGTCCACCTGCTGCTGCGCATACCTCGATCCCCGAATCTTCGGGCACGTCGGTGCAATGCACGCCATTCTTGTGCAGGTCTCTTCCCACGTCGGCTCGCAGGGAGTCCGGGTACAACCTCCTCGCGAGAGCCTGCCGAGGAAAATATGGCGGCCTGCTGATTAGTGCTATCGCGGCAGACTCGCTTGCGGGACGCTGGCCTCCACCCACCACGACGCCCTCAGGGGTCTTTGAATTCAATGTGCATTCACTCCTCGATCATTGAAGCTTGAACAGGCTGTAACTGAACTGAGGGGTGAGTACTGACGAGCGCTATATTACGCACGACTACGTATACAATGAGTAGAATAATCTACAGAGCAAGGAAGGGGGGCGAAATTTATGCGCAATTACTTTTTTACAGCAATTTGCCGCAAAACGCAACATATGGCGAGTATACACGATCGAGACGAGACACTGCCTCACGTTCTTCATTTCGTCACCGATATCGGCGTCTTCGTCGTCATAATTCAACTGTCCCATGGGAATGTTTTAAAGAAAGCTCGAAGCCTGCGTTTAAACACGTTCGCATTTGTCATTTAACAGCGGCTTGCACTAAACCATTAAAACGGCCGCGTTTTACCGTGTTTTGCTGAACCCAATAAAGGTTTATTCACTCACTCACTGCCACGGATATTCAATAAGAAGACGTCTTAAAGCAATAATATAAAAAGGAGAGTGCGATATATATTACTACAAGACCCACCATGAAGAATGATTTTTGGCATATCTGAAGAAAAGTAGTCGAGTTTGGTGACAAGTCTGCTGAAACAACCTATTTTTTTAACTACCCTACCACTTAAACATCAATTCCCGAGAAAAAGAGATGTCGTGTCACTCACTCACCTTAGTACCGGCTTTTTTAATTATTTCTATCTTCGCGAGCGAAAAGCTTGGAACTCTTGCAGCTAACAAAAGTAGACATGACAATGGAGTATTTCTGCCGGAACTATATATATAGATGATATGTGACATGATTTGTGATAACATATTAAGGTATGCATAATTACGTGCGCACGTCAAGATTTAATTACGAGACTATCAGCTTTTGGTATTCAAAGTAAAATAATAGCATGAATTTCAAGCTTCCTAAAAAGAGAAAGACAAGGTGGGCGATCGACAAACATATATCGCAAGAACTTGATGTTTGTTCCGGAGGGCCTTAAGGGTCAGTTCTTGCACCCCCCCCCCCCCCTTATTCCTAATGCATATTAATTACCTCCAGTTCTCCATTAAAGGTCCCATTTAGATGGTACTCTTTGGCGACGATTGTGTTGTTTACACAGTTGTACATAGCAATCGATCAAATAAAACTTGATAGATCGTTGCAGCCATTTCTACTCTTTGTGTAACACTTGGGGTACAAAATTAAGTACGCCAAAAGCTCATTGCATCTCATTTGTCAATAAAAAAACACCACTTAAATCTATACATACTATTGGAAGCGCGGAAATTATCAAAAGTGATCAGGTGAAATATCTGGGTCATAACCTCACGTCTGGTCTTAATTGGACACCCCATATTTCAGCCGTATGCCAGAAAGGAAATTTTGTACAGCTCCCGTACATGGCAAACTAAATGCTTATAAGACACTAATCAGACCAAGCACGCCGGTTTAATCTTAAATCCCTATCAAAAACACTTAATCAGCAAAATAGAACGCATGCCAAAAGTAGCCCTTGAATTTGCGCACTTAGACTACTCAAAGTACTCGAGTACTTCGGGTACTGTAGTGCTTACGGGTGCGAACTTGTAATCATTTTCACAACGAAGAATCATTTCTATACAAAAATCTATTTACACCTTATGCCATGGCCACTTCAAAATACCGAAATCTCATTATCTGCATGAACCTCTTCGGAATAAAATCTATCGAACATCGCGGTGTGCTGGAATAGCATTGATTCCTTCGTAAACCATCCAGTATATTGAATTCTCATCGTGAAAGTTTATCATTGCAAATAACTCCATAAATATTGTGTTGTTGCTGTACACAAAACTTGATCGCGCACCCACTCCTGCATCGGCCGCAATGAGCCTGCAGTACGTTAAAAAAATAAACCTGATATAATAAAGTGACATATCAAACAACTTTGAAAGTTCGAAGTAGTTCACCGCTTTCCCCTTGGCGGGGCATGCACAAAACATTTTCTTTATCATTTTCATGGTGCGCTGCTAAGCCTGAGAGCGCGGGATCAAATCCCGACCGCGGCGGTCGCATTTCGATGGGGGCGACATGCAAAAAAACACCCGTGTGCCGGGCATTGGGCGCATTTTAAACAACAGGAGCTGGTAAAAATTAACCAAGAGTCCGCACTACGGCGTGCCTCATAACCATGTCATGGTTCTGGCACCTTATAAACCCCCGGTCCTTTCTTTACCTTTTTTTCCCCCATCGTGCAAGCTCCGCCTCATGTTCGTGTGGAGAGGCGGACAGGGACTTAGCCCACGTGCTGCTAGGCTGGCCATTGATACACCCAGCAAAGGCAATAGATACGCTTTAAACTTTGGGCTCTTCAAATCATCCTTTGTCCCGTGGAACAATGCTTGGAGCATGACCTGTTAGTGGCCTTGATTGAACAGCTTTCAGTGCAGTAAAATACTTTTTTTTATGTAAGTGCGGACATGTGAGTGAAATACTACAGGGACGATTTTGTGCAGTGACTCGCCTTCGTTGTTTTGTTTATTTTTTCTTGAAGTGCTTGTGCCCCCTAAAGCGTTCTTTTTGTTTTCGATAATTAGTCATTCTTATGTTACTCTAAACCATTTTTGGGGGGATATAATACAAATGGAGTAGTTTGAGTCGTACTGCTCCCAGCCTCTCCAGTTAAGCCCAATTTAACCCCATCCACCAACAGATAAAAGTAATAACTACTACTACTGCTACTACTGCTAGTCTACTGCTACTACTACTGCAACTACGGCAAGTACTGCTAGTACTACTGCTAGTCAAGGGTAAAACGGACGCCGACCAAAAACATAAAAACAAAAGGAAACGAGGCGTTTCGGCTCCCATACGGGCGCCTTGTTCACAATGAAAGCAAACGAAAGGGCGAGACATTAGTCTGCCCAGACGGGTCATTACTAATGCAGACTTCTGATACCAAGTTGAATCGCAATCGCGGCAGCCTTCCTTCCGTTCATTCTCGCTGTTTGCGCCATCTATTCGCACGTGCATAATCGCCTCTCCCTTTCGTTTGCTTTCATTGTGAACAGGGATCCGAACCGTCTTGTTTTATTTTATTTTATGTTTTTTGGCCGGCGTCAATTTTTACCTTTGACGATGAGCAATCCCGACGAGACGAGATTTCGTCGAGCTCTCGATTTTCGCGTTACCGCTACCTGCACACAGCGCACAAGCTAGAATTCTCTGCAGCTCTGGACTGATTTTTTTAGTGCGTGGCTGCAATGTGCCTCCTCTATATCTTTGGCTTCCACTGCAGGAATAATAGTGAATAATCTTCGCTGCAGGGGGCAGCAACATTCCGAGTTATCAGAACAGCTTTTTGAAGTATTCGACGCCTCTAAAACTATATACGTAACATCACTCTGAACATTATGAGCCGGCTCGTTTCGATATTATAACCCGCAAAAGTATGGTGAATACGTACGTGCAAAGAAGAAAAAAAAGAGGTCATTAAAAAAAAAATTATCCTCTGCGTCTGCATGGTGCACGTTGCCTGTCGTGGAAAAGCGGCCACCAACTGAAACACCACTGAGCGGCATTTATAACGTATGCGTTAGGGTAAAGGAGCAATGCATCTAGGCGCGCATTCTCACAGGGTCTGCCGGGCCGACGAGTTCCTTGAGGTGCAGAGCCGAGTTCTGGGAATCCGACGAGCTCCTGACTTCCATGGCTAGACAGGGACCACTGCACAGTTGTTGCACCATGGTCTGCGGCGCCGGCGTCCAGCAGAGAAGAAGCAGAGAGAAAATACATGCATACACGAGCCCGCATGTGTGTTCGCTCTTTCTTGCGGCAGCGTCAATTGCGATATCACCCGACAAGCAACGGCGTTGCAGGATGCAGTGGCAACGCAGCTCAAAATCAATCAAGCGAACTCGGAACGATTTAAACACAAACCAACAGTGGGAACTAGGGATACAAGGGTACAGAGAACTCGCACAGGCTCATATCCATAAAGAGGGTGTCGAACCGAATCGGAACTGAAGCGAAAACGAGAGCTGAACCCGTATTTTCAGCTTATTCGGAAATGAATCGAACTGTAATTTTCCCGCCATCTTGGAACTGTACCCGAATCGGAACTTATTGGAGGAACCTTTCCGAATCGGTTCGACAAATGGTTCAGAAGGCTCTGCGGGCCCTATGAAGGTCACGTCAGAGACGAAATGTTGGACAAATGCTCAAATCACCCTGTAATTGGCGAACAATTCCCACGCTAATGCTAAAATTACTTCAAGTAACCTCAGCTCAGTTCTGTCACCATTACGTTGTTAATTTTTTATGCAACCAAGGCTCCCTTTTACGCGATAAAAAAAATGCCGGTGCTTTGTGAGTCTCGCACAAAGGGAGATTAACAATTCCGCTGAACTTCTTTTTCTGTTTTAATGCTGTACGCGGGCGGCTGTGCATCAGTTGTAATCCAACTATACTCATGAGAGAACTGTATAGCGTTTAATGTTCTGCCCGTCATTACGGTTGTGCTTGGCGAAACGTGTGACGTCAATGCTTCATGGGACAATGACGGCGAAAGAAAGAGGAATGGAAAGCCCTACATTGAATCCACACAGACCAAATACGTATGGGATTGAGAACTAACCTTGTTTCAGTGTGGCATAAGTTTGTTTCACTTATTACAGGTATACTTGGAGAGATACCAGGCCATTGCTGTAGCTTGATGTAACGTTGCGAACTAAGACAACTAAACTAGGAGAAACGAACCCTTGGTACGAACCCCTGGGTGCAGTGACCGCGTGGTCACAAAATAATTAATATCAATCAACCCTACAGCAAACTACAAAGTGGTGCAAAAAGCCCGTGACGCGATAGACGCGCTAACGCAAAAGGACCCGCATGTGCGACCGTTCCAGGATCACAGTTCAATTTCAAGCGAAGCTCTTTCTTTCGAGCAGTTACATTTAGAATTTCCAGTTGCCTGCCATTAAAATACGCACTTTAAGACGTTTCCCGCGTATGACTCGCGCGTTTGAAATCTTGCAAGTATAGTATATATATACTTATAGTGTACATACCATACCCTTTAAAGCAGGGTTTTATATCTATGAAGAACTAGACGCAATGCAAGGCGCGAGCCAGTCACAGGCGTCCCCTACCTCCGGAGGAGGGAAAGGGTGTGATCACGTGTTCGCTAGCCTCGCGCCCACCGTTCCTTTCTTTAGATCACTATCATCATCCCGCCAGTTCAGGCCTGGCAGTCAGATGGGGAGGCGGCATTTTGTTCGTTCTGCCGAAGAGCAGGCTGCGTTGAAGGAACGGCATCGAGAGCGGGCTGCGCGTCGTGCGTTCGGCGGAAGAACAGGCGGCGTTTCATGAACGCCGCCGGGAAGTCGCTCGAGAAAGGGTTCGTCGTCGACGTGCCGACGTCGCCGTGAGGGAGCGCGAAGCCCAAGCGTTACGACAATGAAGAGTCGCGGATCTCGAGCTTCGCTTGCACCTCTGTTCACGGTAGGGAATGGGGTTATCAATTTTTCTTTCGTCCATGTCTGTCTTAGCCCGCCTCCTGAAACTTTGTTCCGTGGGAAAGGGGAAGGAGGGTTTAGTTAGAAAATTTCAGAGGGAGGTGAGTGTCGACTCCTCCCCCCTCTGCATCCTGGCTACGCCAACGCTTGTGGTATTTGTAATTATGCCGGCAGTGGTCTAAAATCGTGTGCCGCTCGTAAAACGTACCATTTTATAACGCTCTGAAGCACTTAAATACGTGATTCATCGCAAAGACGGCAATAAAACCAGACATACTCCACTTTACCTACGCATTAGCCGTAACGTTCCCCATATTTCCACGAAATATAAACAGGTGGTTTGTTTAATTGAACGACAAGGGGAAAACAACTACGTACCCAAATAAGGCAGAAGTTCAGTTAATATTTGCAGTAATAATTAAGTGCCCCCCCCCCCCCCCCTCCCTCTTCATTTCCAACGAATTTGAACTGGGTGCCATATATAGTTCTCTTGGGACTCTGGGAAAAAATGCAGATAACAGCAATATGATACTCTGGAACGCTTCAACAAGTTATCTTCCACAAAGACTGTTATTATTGTGTGCACATTAGACACTTATTGTACGTAACCCGCAATATGCTTCCCACTTCAACGAAAAGTAAACAAAGTACCTGGCATAGTTTACGGAGAATATGGGGGAAAATGAAATATTCGCCCAGTATAACGCATGAGAATTGTGCGAAAGTCAGTGTTCAGTTATTATTTTCAAGGTACATAATTATTCTACTCACTTCATGCTTTCGGTACAGTACACACATATCATGATCCTTACTTCCTTTATGAAATTCCTGCTGCCTTTACTCCTTCTTAACGAGCGGGAAACTTCGTAAGCGCTTCAAATGTCGCCTTTAAGGCGGCCCAAAACGAAGTTTTAGCAAATTTCATTTAGCACCTAAATAAAGCAGAGGCGCCCACATTTATCTGCATATCACCTTGAACGTTTCCCACATTTGGGCACAGTATCTCAAATAAACTTCATGAGTGATCAATTTTTTTTTCCAGAAAATTGTGAGAATCTGGAATATAACGTTTTCGAAAGTGTCTAGTCGAGCTAACAGCTTCGTGGCGAAAACGTGGCAGCGTCTAGGTTTCAAGCTATTGAAATAACGAAACCTGCACGGTGCATCATTAGAGTTCGGTTTCAGGCTCTACAGAACAGAACAATACTTGGAAGGGCAACACAGCTGTCACACAAGCCTGTGTACTGTGAGCTTTCGAAAACAAACCACAGAGCGCGGCTCGGGTCGCAGTGTACAAAATTTTTTGCGTAATCAGAGATACAATAATCTGCGACACGTGAGGACACAAATAAACTGTCTTTCGGTCACATAAATTCGAGGTCGAGGAGGAGAAACGTTTTCTAAATATTTTAGTTCTCTCAAATTCTAAACCGATATCAATACGTGTGAACCAGTTCGATATTTTTGCACCGGAGCTGAACCTAAACTGAACCAGAAAATATGCGGAAGGCTGAACCTGAACTCGAGCCGAATCCGAAAACTTTTCGGTTGAACACCCTGGCTATAAATGGGGGCGCGTGGAGTAAGTGTGGAAACTTGGGGGACGTTGGAAAACGCTACGTTTTAGAATACAGCTCTATAGGCTACCGATATTGCAGCTGCTACGTCGTTTGACAAAGTAAAAAAAAAGGAAAGAAAAACTTACGGTGTAATTTGGAGCAACACCCTTGTACACCAAGAGGAACTCCTCTGCCTTGGCGCAATCTAGATGGAACTGCATTGTAAAAGAAAGAAGGATAAGAAATACAACTGTGCTTGCAGTTGGACAGACGGGAATTGCAGATCCGGAAAGTGCCAAGCTTTCTTTGAAAAGTAACTGCGGCAGAAATGGCCATCGGAATTGCTTTGAAGGACGAAAAAGGCTAGGAAACTTGGGGCAACAGCCACATCCCTATTGATTCACTGTGAGGTCCAAATGCCTGCAGGCGAAACAATTTTGCAAAATGTCGCTTAGCAATCAATTTTGCATGCGCAAATTTAGTGAGGCGGGGAACGAGAAAGAGCAGTAATAAGGGAAAGGAAGGTAGTGATAGAATAGAAGAAAGAGAGAAGTGAAAGAATAGAAGAAAGAGAGAGGAAATGTTGACAAAGATGTTATATGCGTTTTATAATGGCTGCGCCGCAGTACAGAAGTGTAACGTGGCTGAGCACGCGCACTGTATTGTGATGAAAGGGAGTGATAATTCTGGCAAGAACTTAGCGTAAGCCGCGTGTAATTATTTAGTATACTTTGGTGGTGCCTTTATGACACAAAAGAGGCAACGAGCACAACGAAGATGGAACCCGGACTCCATCTATGTTTGGTCCCCGTGGGTGCCCCGGAGATCCTGCGCCGTCTGCTCTATTATAATCTCGGGTAATCTCCTGAGACCTCTGCTTGTCGGTATTTATTTTACTTTCGTATGCTAAACGAACTCACCGAAACATAAATACTAAAGTGCAACCGTCATTATGGAAAACATATAAGAACCTTGCCGAAAAGTTCACGTTATGTACGTACACATGCGGAAGCGTTATCTTTCTTTCGAGCTGGACGTGTGCGTAATCGGATATAGCAAAACGTTTCTCAGCTTTTAGGAGTATACGTAGTGGGCAAATAATCGAGACGGTAAAATATAACGTACGTAAGTTATTAATCCCATTACTTCGCAGTTTATCTGCTATGCAGTGTTCATTTGAGAAAGAAAGAAAGAGCGAAAGAAAGAAAGAGAGAAAGAGAAACAAGTGGGTTGAGTCACTGCCTCAAAAATTTCTGTTGGGCTCACTAATTCTGTGCGGGAGCGACGGATCACGTCCGTATATAGTGGCTCACGCTACTAGTTCTAGAATTATTCATTTCAGTTTGTCGATCTCCAAAATCCTCGTTGTTCACATTGTATTCTGCGCATGACATGACAAAACAACTTCGAGTAGGGTAAGGTCATGGAACATATAGACGGGTATCCAATCACGAGGTCCTACAAGAGCGCGCACTGCGCATTCGCTTTTACGCTGTGCCCTGCCTCCCGCTGTCTCCCGAACAACACGAGAGCGGGACAGGTATAACGTAAGGATTCCTTTCGTTCAGTTCTGTTCTTTTCTTATCAGTCAAACTTCGCGTTGAGCCGATACCGGTGATAACGTGGCGGAACGCTGCTTTTACCACTGGCGAAGCACGATTAGGAATAGCATTGAAATCGAAACGCCACGTCTTCCCTGCCCAGCGCAGAAGTATTGGCTTTAGCTTGGCCGAGATTCAGTGGACCTTAATTGGTTTATTTTGATGATGTGCGGGCTTTTTTTTGAGTGCAAGGAGCAGGGATGGTCGAAGAGGGCCAATTGTTTTACATTAAAAGTTCAAAATTAAATCTAGCGTTTTACAAGCGAAACCACGATATTGTTGTAAGGCACGACCTAGTGGGGAACTCCGGACTGATTTGGCCACCCCGTGTTCTTTAACCTACACACAATGCACGGTAGCACGGGTGTTTAAAACGAAGCGGGATGTGGCTAACCAATTCGTCCATCCGCCGTCTGTACGGCGAAAACTCCTTCGGCGCAACCCCGAGCGCATGCGCAAAAAAAAAAAAAAAAGTGAAAGAGAGGCTCGTGACTGGCTGCGCCAGCAGTGACGTCGTTGCTATCCATCGCAGCCGAGCGCGCGCACGCGCGCAGCAGTTTCTCTCCTGCACCGGAATGGGTAGGCCTCGCGCCATATGTACTCCTGAGGAGCAGGCAGCTTTTGATCAGCAACGGCGCGAGCAGAACCCGGAACGAGCTCGTCTACGCCGTGCCGATGCTGCAGCCCGGGCACAAGAACAGGCTCGCGCAGCCGAGCGCGAGCAACAGCTGCGTACTGAGGATCCGGCAACCTAGCAAGCCGTCATTTAGTGAACCGTCGGGATCAACCCAGTGATAAACACCGGGGCCACACGTTTCAGCTTCGCTGGTTAACCATCTGTACGGAGTGCTTGAGCGGTGATTCTTTGCTTTGGCCCTCATCAAAATGCGGCCGCTGCGGCCAGGATTTGATCCCGTGACTGCGGGCTTAGCACCGGCAAATCCAAAGCCATTACGCAACCATGGCGGCTATTGATTTACTTTGCAAGCTGCAGTTGCAGTGGGGGCAATTTCGCAAGTATCGCTTATAACGCGCTGTTAAAAGGTGCGGGCAGTGCAAGCGAAAACAAGTACACGCTAACGGTCCTCTACAACTACCTTACCATTTGGAGCGCCGTAATCTCGAAACCCGAAGTCAGTATCTTCCCCAGCACACTGCTGACATTCCCTGTAATGCAAACGAGAAAACACAATAAGCTTTACACTCGCACAAGCCACAAAGTGGACTTAAGCGACGGGTTAGTGGAGCAGGATTTGGAAAAGAGCCGGTCGGTGATCCAAATTGCTAGCAAATCACATCGCTTAAAGCTAGACAACAGAGCCGAACATGCCGCGCATTGAGTTTTTCCATTCAAGCTCGGTACAACATAACGATTCCTTTTTTGTTCTATTCTATTTCATATCATCAACCGCACTGGTCTGACCGGTTTCAGTGGTAGGGAAGGCGTCTTGGACCACTGACGAGTCGCAGAAAGGAATATAATTGGAGTAATATCGTTACGTTACAGCTGTCCTAAGCTCTTGTGACACGACCTTAGCAATGAGCAAAACTGTTTTGAGGCTTGAGGATGTTGTTTATGCCATGCAGACTTATTTGAAATATTTATAACGAAGGCAGACTTCGCGAAAATAAGTAACAAATCTAGAGGCCGAATTGCCGAAGGCTTCGGTTCGAAAGGAACGTTCCTCAATTACCGCTCACATTCGCTAACATTGCGTTCCCCGCTAGGAACGACCTGTCACGCGGTTCCCTCCGTGCCGCAACCAGTTCGTCTCCTTCAAAGCCTGGCTGCCTTTGCAGCAGCAACACGTGACCTTGAAGTGAGAAGCTATGGGTATGCATGTGCACTGAGCGCGTCACGATGATGAGCGGCGTCCACACTGGTAAATGTTCGCCAATGATGCGTGCTAACATGGTGCTACCTGTCTTAGCAGAGAGAGGGAGCGAAAGAAAGACAAGAGGGAATGCCGGGACGTTAACAAGAAAATTGTGACGTTGTCTGTCCAACGCTGGAGGAGTGGTACGGCTGGCAGTGTTGCAAGCGCTATTTGCGGCTGTCAACAGGTCATCGCATCGTACACCTATTTTGCCACCGTCCACTGTAGTGCCGCTGTTGAGGCATTATTGGGCCCGCGCGGGTGCCGTGTACTGTCAACAGCGAAAATAATTTTTCTGCTACGCTGAAGGTAGGTAGAAATAACCCTTTTGAGCACTCGCAAGCTTAAAACTCGAAGGTTGATCACGGTTTGTGTTAAAGGGACAAATCTGAACAAACCGTCTTTGAACACGTGTGGCTTGACGACGCAGCAGGTGGTGTTCTCGAAAACCGCTGTGTTACAGCGACGATCGAACTGGCTTCCAAAGAGCACCAGGGATTCCTGAAAAGAAGGAAGGAAGGAAGGAAGGAAGGAAGGAAGGAAGGAAGGAAGGAAGGAAGGAAGGAAGAGCTTCAATCGTCGCCCTCTTCTCTCTCTCTCTCTCGCTCTTGAATTCGCCAAGAGCCTGTTATTTCTGAGCTTTGCCAAGTAAATTCTTCTGGATGGTCGTTTCATGCATCAATAACGTTTACCTAGAGCCAATTAGCACTTCATCTAGGTCATCTAAGTTTGTTCAACTGTTCTATTGCACCCGTGTTTGCAACTACAACCCTTACAAAGAAAATAGAAGCTTCGGAATTAAGAGTTATGCTTTTGTCATACCGGCTTTGTGTTCTTTTCTGCTGATACAAATGCTTGTTCATGAAAGAATCAGCTTGAACTGTATGAGCTGTACGAGCTGTAGGCCCACCTGGAACTGATAATGCTGCCTAAAATATGGCTTCTTACACTCTGGCTTGGCAACCTTTATGACACATGCTGTGATTTTACGTACATACACATATACGGGCAGTTGACTTACTTGTGATTTGGCTATGTTTAATTTAATGACGTGAAATCTCAAGTAAGCTTAGTCGTCGATCCTGTCAAAACACGGCGGTTTCTCCTCAGTATCCCAACAAAATTCACAACGACGCCTCATACTCGACTCACTGCTCCGTTTTCTACTTCACGCAAGAATGGTCGACAATTTTTAACTCTTCTCTTGTTTCCATTGCTTTCCCCCGCCTTGATAAATCAGTTTCCTGGGATGGACACAATGTTTTATTCATTTTATCTAAATAAACGTTTCAACTACAACACGCTTCGTTTCTCGTGACAAGCGTTGCGAGAGTGATTGAGACTCTGCAGTGACTTCTTGATTTTATTAACTCAGTTCCTGCGAAGCAACAGTTATCCACCGTTGACTTTTGGACATACGTTTAGAGACTTACACGTCATTTTGAGATGACTTCCAGCCCCCCCCCCCCCGCCCCCCGTCGCCCTCCGTATTCCACCAAAACATTCAGAGATCCCGTTTCCTCCGAAGTCCCAGGCGCTACTACGATGCTCATTTTGAGCAGTCGCCGATGAGGCAGAAAGAGTTGGCAGAACAACGCAAGTACTAGGGAGTTTTAGAAATAGGGGCCGCGAAGTTGACAGGCACTACAAAAGAGCGCAGGGATACAAAAGAACGCAAGGAAGAGCACACTTCTTTTTTTTTAAGCTGTGTTACAAGTAAAATTTGGGACAAACCTTCTCGGCTGACGGCTTGTCCTTTGAGATCCAGCATAGACTTTGCAATGTGACTGCTGTATGCAAAAGTGAGTGAAACAGAATTAAGTTGAACAATATCAAAAGAATAACCACATCTGGCAAATAACGCAATAGAGAAAAGAAGCATGAGCAATGCTTAAGCTTTGCAGTGTCAATGCTACAACAACAACAACAACAATAACAACAACAACAACAACAACAACGACGACGACGACGACAATAATAATGATAATAATAATAATAATAATAATAATAATAATAATAATAATAATAATAATAATAATAATAATAATAATAATAATAATAATAATATAAACGGCAGCTGGTTTCGACATATCCCGAAACTTAGATAAAGTGCAAGCATTATAGTGATTAACTACCTAAGTTTAAGTAATTTTTTACACGGTAGTCCGGGTTCATTTTCCGGAGCTGTACAACAACTGGGGACGCCAGCTCGATCCCATAGTATCTTTGCGGTCCAGAAAGCTAGATGATAGATTTTTTTTCTTTGTGCCAGTCGTACAGTTTGTTTTCCGAACATAGAATTTTTTTTTTCGAGTCCTAGTGCGGGGAGTGTTTTCGTAAGTAGCTGTCTACAGCACGAGATGCCTCAGCATTGTCTTCATTCTTCCTTCAATCATTAAGGATATGCTATGATAGTTTTTCCAATCGAGTAACTGTTTTGAATGAGTTGTCTGCGTCATTCTGCGAACGTCGAAGAATATGAGTATAGATAGAGGCATGTGCGCAAAAGCAGTTGTGCTTCACCGCACGCACCTCCAATGCGGAGCAGAGAGTCCTTTCAAGGGGGTAAAAACGGTGATTGAATGGTGACCGAAATTCGACTAGCCACTAGCTTTCCTTACTGCTCATTATTGCTAAAAAAAGTATGGAGATCAATTTTTATTGGGGGTATTCGCATAGTGAAATTTCAAAATCCAGTTGAACATGACTATTTTAGAAAAACGACCCCCGAAAACGAATCGAATACCGAATATCTTATCATTTATGAAGCAATAACAAATACGAAGTTTGTGCCGAGTCCACTTGGTGAAAAAAAAAAGGGGGGGGGGAAAGAAACAGGCTTATGTACACTGGCGTATACTTGCCGTTGACAATTAGTCGTCCGACCGTCCGAATAGCCGAGGATCGGGCAAACGACTAACAACTACATTAAGTTATCTGGGGCCTCATGGCAATGACACTAATGAAACAATGAAACAGCATGTTAACAGACGCTCATATACAACTGTGGGCAGGAGGCGCAAGGACGCAGCCTCCGTGGCCACGGTTTATTTGGGCCGGCCAGCCACGGTGTCGCGGGATCCCGGGTGCGGCCATTACCGCGACCGCTCAGGCGGAGCGCACTAGCGCGTTGCTGTTGCCTCAAAACATGGCTCGGTACCCATAGGGGGGATTGGCCACACTAGGTTGATTGGAAAGAGCAATTAAGAAAATACGAAAAGGAGAGAAGGCGAACATTCAAAACGAACTATTAGGCAACTAAATGCTCATAGATATTTCTAGAGGCACAATATATAAATTTAGGATAAAATGAAAATAAAGTGTCTCACGGTCGGTACCCGAGCAGTGATGGCTTTCTGGCGCTTCAGTGAACTTATGTATAGCACTAATCATTGACCCATGGCTTGCGCCTAATTGACAGGCGCCAATAAACGACAAAATGTTTGGTGTAGTAAGCGCTGATGCTGCAGCTTATACTAGTTGGAAATACGAGGAACTTTCTGCGGAGGAAGGAGAAGCGACGCAAAAAACAAAGCAACCGTCCATAGTTTCCAGTTCATAGCAGAAAGAGCAGAGGTTTGTTATGCATAAACCAGATCTATGAAGGTAAAAATTTAGGCGGGGAACTCTACAAACTGAAGCTTGATAAAGTCACCTCGCATTGTCGTGAAAGGCATTTTCTTCTTGTGTTCCACTGGAAATTTAGGTGTCGAAAATCATCTGCGGAAAGCAGGAATAATTCATAATAATTTAGAAGTAAAAGGCATTGAAATCTAGCTCCTGTTATACAGGCGAAATCGGGAAGACTTTTTAAGACTGAGCCATTTAGTGATAACAATTCGAGCGAGTCATCTGATTCATTTAAAAAGCACTATGACCGGGGACCCAGACAAGGCGGACGTCAGACAAATTGTCCGGTGCAAGAGTCGAAAATACAGTCAGCAGGGGTGACTGATTATTAGTAGTTAAATGTGTACAAATCGAAGGCGCATCGGTAACAATTATTATTTGAGATTTCTGCAGACCCAATTTTATGATGGACGGAATAATTGCCAAGAATTCCGCAAAAAATATTAGGGTATAATCAGCGAAACGGATAGCGAAAGACCAATTCAGCTGATTTGAAAAGATACCAACTCTGGCCTTCAATAAAGCGTGTGTTGCATCCGTAGAATTAACCAAGTGAGACGGAAATTGATTAAGGTGATCTTGAAGGAGACCTTCAAGTAGTTTTGATAACGACGCCCGATAAGTTTTGGTAACAACGTCTGAACAAAAAATTGTCGATGACGCCGCCAACGTGTCCTGAAAAATGAATCGGAAGAATTGATGAAAACTGACTGCAAACGGGAAAGAGATGCATCGTAAAGCATTAGAAATGTCAGCACAGTAAGTTTCTTAAATCTGGACTCAAGCGGAAGAATTTCAGCCTCCAGATAAAGCACATCGTTAGCCACAAAATTTGACAGTTCAAGACAAAAGATGCAGAGCTTGCTTTTCTGTGTATATTAAAGGTCTTAGCTTGTATGCTGCACATCCTGAAGAAAGAACACAGCCGAATTCGAGAATGGGACGTGCGTTAAGTTTATAGATCATCAGCAACAAAGCCCTACGCATACATGTCTTTTTATTACTGAAACGGTGCAACAATCCGATTGCACGTACGTTCTCCTGTACTAGCATTTGTTTCGATTTTCTGCTGCCAGTTTAGCGTGCCATCATATGTTATCCCTAAGTACTTTAAAGCTGCAACTTGCGGTATCGGCTCATTTCGATAATGAAGAGAAGTGAAAACGGGATTTGACAATGGAAACGCAAGTAACGAGCATTTCTTGGCGTTAAGGGAAAAATACAGTCGGTCCAGCCAGGACTCGAGTGCAGACAAATAAGATTGTGAAATTTGGTTTAACGTATTGATATCCCGTGATGAGGAGAAAAGTGCAATGTCATCAGCATAGAGATAGAGTTTCACATCCTGCTGAACTTGGACAGAAGATATCAAAATGTTAAACAAAAGCGGTGAAAGAACTGATCCCTGTGGTACGCCTCTGGTCTGTTCATATGTGCCCGATGGAACCCCATCCTTGAAACAAAAGAATTTTCTACCAGAAAACAACTTTTGTATACAGGCCCCTATTTAACCTGAAACCTCACAGCTTGCTAGTCTAGAAATTAAAATTCCATGTTCGACACTGTCATATGCTTTTGGAATATCTAAGCCTTAATTTGAAGAGAGAAAGAGTAATATATTGGTCAAGCAGAAACAGGCCAACCTAGATGCAGTAAGGGCACAAGCAGACAAATTCAGGTTGGTACCTGCAAACAAATATGCAGCCTTAGAACCGAGGGATGAAGATGACATAGATGTAATGGATGAAACCTCAACTAGGGTTGCTTCAGAATCAGCAGTTGAAGTGGGATGCAAGGCACCAAGGCAACCAGTAGGCAAGCTCTCCCAAGTAACAAAGGACCTAATAAAGAAGCGACAGAGAATGAAAGTGTCCAACTCCAGAGATAAGACAGAATTCGCGGAACTATCACAACTGATCAGCATGGTGAAAATCGGACAGACAGGACGCTGCGTCAAAGTTCGCTTAAAAGAAGATGAAACGTCTGTGACGTCAGGTGGAGGGGCAAACTTTCCCGCTCACTGCCGAAGTTGCTCTTGCCATCCTGTTTGTGAAGACACTCAAAATATTGGCAGGGGAGCCACTAAATGCGAGAGGAAAGTCATTGAAGCTTACCAAATCCAAGAACACGGCCACAATCAGTGCGTGACCGCACCCTCCGTATCACTATCTTGCAAAGAACTGGCTTTTTCTTTTTTTCTTTGGAAAAATGCCGCCGTTAGAATGTGTCATTCACCAATATTTTTAAGGTTTTTACGCTCTTTTAACGACTGCCTTGGTTTTGTATGGCGCATGCGCGTATTGATTTCCTTTTCTTTTCGAACCAAGTGCAAGGTCCATCTAAATAATTCGCGAAGCTTGGAACGAAAAGCGTGCCAGAATCTGTCCCCAAAGATATCAGTTAGTGGTGCACGATTGAAGCACGACTAGGTGAGGGGCGGACAAACACTGAAACTAGAAAACCTATGTATGTGAAAAAACAATTTCGAAAATTTTAAATCAGAATACTGCCATAAGATAAATATTCCGTTCCATATATGTTTCCTGTACCAATACAACAAAAGTTGATTTTCTTTTCTATTTCACAATTTGTTAGTTCGTTCTTGATGACCCATACCAACCAGTGATTCGGGCGCAAGGCTTGGCAAGACTGCAAACAAGATGTTACGTTGTGCGGAATGGCGTTGCTCACGTGAACGCGGCGGTTTCGTCCGAGTTTTTTTATTTCCTTGCGTGTTTGTTCAAAGTGCGGCATGCGCTTCACTTCAAATTTTGCGTGACCTAGCGAACGGAATTCATTGGCGAAAGGTGCGGGTGCAGGTTTTTTGTTATCGTAATAATAATAATATTTGGGGTTTTACGTGCCAAAACCACTTTCTGATTATGAGGCACGCCGTAGTGGAGGACTCCGGAAATTTTGACCACCTGGGGTTCTTTAACGTGCACCTAAATCTAAGCACACGGGTGTTTTCGCATTTCGCCCCCATCGAAATGCGGCCGCCGTGGCCGGGATTCGATCCCGCGACCTCGTGCTCAGCAGCCCAACACCATAGCCACTGAGCAACCACGGCGGGTTTTTGTTATCGTGCAAGTTCGAGCTGCGGCATCCGACGTGCTTGTCTCGTGGGGACGATAAATGCGGAACGCTCCGCTCAGCGAAGAAACATCGCGGCATGTTGGTTTACTCTCCGTAACACAGGCTCTGAGTGTCCGACGGGTAGCAACATGAGTAAGTCGAATGTTTTTCCGAAATGATAATGTGGGGCAATGTTGTCTTGTCTGAAAACAGTTGCCTATGAATACATGGTGTCGCAAGGAATTACGAATGATTCAGTGAAAAGGATTTGCATATGTTGCTGCACATTACGACTGTCTGCTGGCCATAGTACTTTTCATCCATTGAAAGGCGTTATGTTTGGTCAATCATATTGGTTGCATTATTCTAGACGAATAAAAGTGAAGTTGCTTTTGAAACCTCTGTGGCATTGTCAATTATTTCCATCCTATTCTCTCACTTTCCCAAGGGAAGCTACTGGAGCGATTGCCATCGATAACAGCCTAATTGCGTTCACATTAGGACATACGCCACTCCTATAGCTAAAGGACACGCCAGCGTTTCAGCTGAGGCAAGTCGCAAGCTCGCCGGCTCGCCTCAGCATCAAAAGAAAAATAATTGCTGGCGTAGCGGTATAAATGCCGGACGCTAAAGAAATTCAAACATTCGCGCCAAGCAACATAAGATCTTGACGTCACTGCCCTTTCCCATTGTGACGTCAGTTTTTTATTCTTTATTTCTTGCTTGCGGTTAGTTGTTCCCCCGATACGTAGATGTCGACGGTTGCAACGACCCATCATTTTCTTGACATGTGGGCTTCTATGGAAGCTTCGCTACCAGTTTACATATATACCTTGCCAAGTGTTTCATTAAACCCTGTTGCTAGTACCACCGTGCGTAGTTGTCTTTTTCTATCATGTTGTGCACGTGTCTTCGAAGACTGGGTTTCGCTGTATGTTTGTCAAGCTATGTACCAAAAGGCTCAGCACCAGGCTCTTCTACGTTACACTTCTCTACTGCCAAATTGGTCCATACCTTGTCTTTCATTATTCACAAAGTTATTCCTCCGAATTTTGAGAACGGCAGCCAACAAACAAATGTAACGAAAAAAAAAGACACCGACAGCGCATGTCCTTTATGTTATCTCTTCTCAGACTGAAATATTAAAATTGCGAAACCATAACAGGACATCGACCTATGCAAGAGGCCGGGTTTGTATACCAGAAAGCTCGCCTTCGTGCATAGCATTCGCAGCCAGCGTTTTCCGGTAAACGTTATGGTTGCATAAGGTTCAGTTGCCTGGAAGCATGAAAAGCAGTAAGGCCGGTCTTTGAACGCTATCGCGTTCCACTCTTAAAGGTGAAGCTTAAGCATCCTCCAAATTTTTGTAGGAATTATTGAAATTTCGCATGAAAAAAGAAGGGATAGGCAAGTGTTCTTCTGCGAGCACTCCCGTTTAGGAGGAAATCCAACTTAATTCAATGGCAGTTGATGCGGTGCGGTCCGCTATTAGGGTACAAAAGCAAGAGCAAATGTTGAAATCATGTGCTTCGCTGGCACGCAAAATAATAGGACCTATCCTCGAAGGCGTCTTGACGATTTGTAAGGGTGAGCAATGCTTCGAGTTTGAGAAATGACCAAAGAAGCGAAAAATAAATTAGCATGAAATATGGAAAAAATAGATAGACAAAAGGAAGGGGGGGGGGGAGGAAGCAAGCAAGCAATCAAGCCATCAAACCAGCCTGCCATCTTTTGAATAGCCTCTTTGGTTGCCGAAAAAACAAAGAAATAATGAAGGCCGTTCACAAAGACTTTTTCTTTTGTAAGTTGAGTCTGTCATTGCGGCACGAGATTTACGCAGGATACACCGTGTATATCGATGGCTCGATTTAATGACGAGCTACATGGAAACTAAACGAACACTCTTCCAAACAAAGCTCAACATTTGCGAAACCGCGCTGCTGCGTGCTTCATTGCATAGCGCCATTCTGGACAAGTGTGCACGCTGACGCCTGTAGTTATGGAACGGGAACCGTGTTCTTGAAACTTCTCTTTTGCAACTGCCTGCCAAAAATCGCCACCACCACGGCAATTCCCTCGCTATGACATCGATCGTTATAATGATTTACCTGCACCCGAAGGACAGCCCATTAGCAAACGCCTTTATGTTAAATCAGGTTCGTGATTACCGGACCTGCAGAGTGCTAGCTGTTTAGTGCTCTCCCCTTTCCTCCAACTTAATATTCATTCTTCCGTCTGTATGTAACTTGAAGAAAACAAAGTTCTATGGCCACGAAGTCATACCTTGCTGGCCCGAATCTCGGCCTTCCGTCTTCACTAGTTGGTTCCTAAGCCGGGCGAGAACCCTTTCTCCCAGAACCTGGATGCAGACAGCTGGGTCGCTTAAGAGGCCCTCGTCGAATCTGCGTGTGCGGTGGAAGAAAATAAATATTGTACAAGTGGGAGCAACGCATTGTCTACGTCGTATTGTTACAGCGTAAGACATCGACAGCTTTCGCAAAACGCACTCGATGTCTGAGGGTTAGGCGAGAAAGGTTGAATATAGTGGTATTCGAAAGAGAATACATCACTGCTTGTCCACTATCAGATACTTCCACTCTGTATTCTGAACCGTGTGTCCGGATTTGGCGAAATTTCTCTTTTCTCGTGCATCCACTGATCCGTGCTATGTGTCGCCGATGAAAGCATACCATGAATCTGTAGGCGTGAAAAAGTTTGAAAAGTATCACCAATTAGAAATGAGCTGTTGGTGCGAGTAAATGCAGAATCTAGCAAACGTCTGAAAGGAGGAGGAAAGAGAAAAGTAGAAGGCAGGGAGGTTAACCAGAATAACGTCCGGTTGGCTACCCTACACCGGGGGAATGGTAAAGGGGAAAACAAAGATCACAGGGAGAGAGAGGAGGGAAGGAAAGAAGGAAATTGCGGCAAGTTCGCTGACGCGTGTGGTTTAACAGAAATTGCATTGATAGTCACAGATGGTCGCACAAACCCGTCGTCCTTAAGAAACACAAAAGCGCCTTCACCACTTTATGGGCCGACGGGCGATGGGGGCGGTGTTCCAGCAGCACCTGCACAGAAAGCAGCCGATTGTCCAGTTTTTGGAAAGCTTTGGAAAGTTCTTGTCTCTCTAGGGCATATCTTGGACAGTGGCACAGCAGGTGGTCGATGTTTTCTTCGGTGCCACAGACCTCGCATGCTGCACTGTCAGTCACTCCAATTAATGTAGAGTATGCCTTTGTGAAGGCAACTCCTAACCAAAGGCGACAGAGAAGCGTAGCTTCACGTCGAGGAAGTCCGAGTGGAGGTCAGAGTTGCAGGGAGGGGTTTAGTCGATGCAGTCGTGTAAGTCGTAAGTTTGGCGAGTTCCACTCGGTCACTGTGAGACTGCGTGCCAGGTTTCGAAGCTGCCTTGCAGCGTCAGTCTTGAAAGAAATCCTAGAAACTACATTCTAAATATTTTTACACAGCCACATGGGTAACACCCCTATTTCTAGGACTTAAAAAGTTTTTATACCGCACGACAACAGAGCTCTAATTAGACGTGCTATGCGAAAAGGTGTGATCGAAAACTGCGTAATAATTCTGAGTTTTGAGCGCGCAGAAATATGTGACAAATAAATTTGACAGCGATAGCTTAGAAAGTTTATTTAATGCACTTTTTCTGTCGTCTCTCACAGCTATCATAACTATTACTTGCCAGAAAAAGTCGGCAAGCATGCCTTCATTGGCCCCTACCATCAATTCGATCTTACCCCTTACACGTGAGGGTGTCGGCCGTGTGACAACCAAACACCCTTTATATACCAATAAAGGTGTAAAAACGCTCCGTGTGGGTGCAGCTATTCTGGCATGATGACCTAGCTATCCGGCTCAGCAAGGTTATTTGTAGGTGACTCCCTTGCTGACAATGTCGCCGGCTGATATACCCTTTGAGGAACATTTCAAATTGACATCACATTACTTCCGCGTAAATAGACACTCGCAAAAAAGGTGCCAAGGCGCGTTGCACACAAGCAGGTTTCTGCTACGCTATTTTCGTGTCTCCCAGAACGCGTAGAACAGTGCCCAAGCCACCGCGGTTGAAATGGCCATTTTTTGAGCGACAACATCTCCATGGCCTGCAGATCCTATAGTACCATGCAGCGCAGCGCAACAGGACGAACGGTAAGGTGCGTGTTACTTTCTTCGCGTCCTTACTGCTGAAACTCGCGGATGCTCACATGTAAACATTTCCGTGCAGTTACTGGTACTCGTGTGGTATACTGGCGCTCGCTGGCGCTAGAGACACCCAAAGCGGGAACACTCACACTTCCTGCTGGTTTCCGCTCAGCAGTTTCACATCCTGGGGCGTGAGCCTGAGCATGAGCGCCTTGCAGACCGTGGCCCCCGCTGCCTCGACGGCCGCCCAGACGTCTCCCAGCCTCTTCACACCAGCCGGTCTCAGCACGAGCACGGCGCTGCATGGGAGGAGCCGCAAATTGAAACAAAAACCGAGGTGCGTACGCGCGCGCGCGCGTGTGTGACAAGGAGGTAAAATTTCTTTTTA
This sequence comes from Dermacentor andersoni, assembly GCF_023375885.2. NCBI lineage: Eukaryota > Metazoa > Arthropoda > Arachnida > Ixodida > Ixodidae > Dermacentor > Dermacentor andersoni. Next base: position 160,499,067 of record NC_092815.1, on the reverse strand, counting down.
GTTGCTGTTAATCTTTCTGATCTACATATGGGATAAACTTTCTATGTGGAAGTTTCACCATCGAGAACGAAGCGACAACTTGCGTGCAGTCTAACATGCCTTTCCCTACGTAGTGTTTTCGTGATGCGGGCGCCATCCATCGCCTTTGAATATCTGCAGGTTTCAAAATCTACGTAACCTTTCCCAAGTATATTGCAAACTGCGATCCGAAATCCACGAACAAACGAGTTGATGTGACACTCGGGGAAACGATAGGCAAAATAGGTGTGATAGGCGAAAGAGGTGTGAAGTGACGAGGGGAGAGAGAGTTGGTGTTGCTCTACTCCTAACAAGTTTGCAAATTGAGGTCACAGCTAACCACGAGCAGCAGGGGTTCTCGTACGCGTTAGGGAACTTCATTAGCGGTGAAATTTTGAGTACAACGCAACCCGCTGCTCTCCAGTGGCGCCATTGTTAGCTGGGTGCTTTGTAAACGCGCTAATTGGATCGCTTGTATACGAAACCGTGTAAACAACTGCTCGAGAACAGCCCAGGGAAGCCTGGAGCGCATTTGTTTGTACTTCTTTCTTTCTTTCTTTCTTTCTTTCTTTCTTTCTTTCTTTCCTGAGGAGGGTTGTGTTGTAACAAACAAGAAACCCCATCTTATGCGTTGCGTTGAACATCGGTATTTGCACTGTTGCCTGTATCTAGGCTATGTGAGGGCAAGATCCCCTCCCAGGACTACCTTCGCTTCAGGCCGAACGGATTGCCTAGGCTTGACAGCACAAGCTAATCGCTACGAATAAACTCTGATGCGTTGTTGAACGTTCTTTGCACATTTAATATGTTACACGGTTTATTTCTAGCACCACTTTGATGGACAAAATGTTTCGGATTGCTATAGGTAAACTTCATTTTTAGACGGTGAAATGGATACTATTATCGAAGATTAAGCACTAGTTGACACAGCAACTTTCATCATGCGTCGAATATTGAAGGAGCTCTTGATGAAATCAACGACCCCCGTTTACAGACAAAAATAGGATAGACTGCTAAGTGCGATGCATACTGTGGTAGTTTCAGAAAAAATTGGCGGTAAGTTATTTCCCTGCTTAACGAAAACTCACCTGTGCTTTATTTTCGGACATTAGGAACACTTTAAGAAAGTTTCTCATTATTATGTCTGGCAGTTTATCAGTCCCCGTTACCATACAAACAGCACTCAGTAAATACAGGCAGCTTGATTAAAGGAAGGCGCCGATTTGAGCAGAATCAGCACGTAAAAATAATTACGGGCAAGATATACAGAATGTTCACTTCAAGAAGTAATACATGCAAGCACGGAAGTAACAATCATTTTGTGGGAGGTGGCGCACCGCCTCCCACAAAATGTACATGTACACAACATGTACAAAAACATGTATAAAACATGTTCAAAGCATGTGCAGAAGTCATGCATATAGAAAGGGGGGGGGGGGGTCTGCAAGTCTATATACATCAGTGCCAATTCGTAGCGTCCGTTAAGAAGTCCAGGAAACGTCCGTGTTGCGGCGAAGGCCACAAATAGCTCTCTGGTGGCCGTGGCTGAGAGTGTCTGAACACAGGGCGCATTGTCTAGCGCGCTGAGGGCGTGGTCTTGCGTTGTCGACGTCTGCGCACCCAGTGCGGTGCAACTCGGCAAGCATAGTTGCGGCATACTGGCCGGTTCTTGGCGAGTGCCGAGAGTTCAGGCCGTTGAGGGAAAACACGCAGAAGACGGTGTTGTCGAACGACGTGCAACGGTGGCAGTGGCGGAGAACTGCGAGGGTCGCGAGTGTGCCTTGTTGCCCTTGCTGATTCTTGCTGCGTCACCATTTCAGGTGCGTGTGCGGTTGTGAAGATGCTGTCGTCGTTGATAGCGTCGGGTTCACGCAATCCGAGAGAGGTGTACCAGGCAGCACCGGCAGCGTAGGTTGCGAGCGAGGCGCAGCCACAGTGATCCAATAGTGCGAAATGACGACCTGCCGCAGGTTCTCGTAGATGCCCGGCCCGGGTAGAAGTCGGAGCTCCTAAAGAAAACCGTCTACCAGCTCACGACTTGCGTGAAGATAGCGCAAGTGTTGGTCACCCACGTTGTTGATGTAGAAGTGATATTTGAGTTGAAGAAACCAGATGGCAGAGCTGGGGGGGATGTGCTCCTGTAAAATTTCTATAGGCAGTGCACCCGTGGAAGGTGGGTGCACAGAACACCGGAAGGCCCGATTGCTGCTGCTTGCGGTGAAATCTCGAATACCGATAGCATCAGGGTTGCGGTCGTCGCTGAAAGCATTGCGAAGGTTGTACTTGTTTGTCTCCGTTCCTGAGAGAGTGAAATTTGCGCCTAGTGGAGCCGGTGGGAGAGCCCCTGAATCGGTGATAAGTGAGATGCCCCCGAACTCAAAGCGGACAGCTTGCGCAAAGGTCCAAGGAGGGAGAGCAGCGGTCTGTGGAATAGCCGAAAGCGCAAGCTTTCGACCCAGTGAATTCTTTGGAAAGAGTGGTCGCGCCGCTGCGGAGGAGGCTCACGGACGGAGCAGAGGTTTGATGCTGGAGCCAGCGCTTGCTGACGATCGGCATGGGTTGATGCATGCGATGTGGGACCAGACGCGGAATGACGCGACGGTTCGAATGGCGAGAGCTGTTGCGACTGAGCCCTCGAGGTTACTTAGTGAGCAAGGGAGGCTGCCCGCAAGTCCTTGTAGAAGTCGGGGCCGGTGGATGGCCGCAGGAGCCTGGAACCCAGCCGGAGCCTGGAGCCTTGCTGATATGGAAGTAGCTGTCCAGCTGGATGAACCAGATGTCCGGCATGTCGATGTAAAATTCCCGGACACCCTACAACCCCGGGACGTCTGTCGGACGTCGTGAGGTCACGTGACTGTCGCCTTGGTGGAGTCGGTGCGCTGACGTTGGCATGGCTGGTCTCGGTCGTCCGGGTCCCCACTTTGTTGGAGGCGGCGCGAAGAGGTAGCCGCCGTAGCCACGGTTTATTTAGGCCGGCCAGCCATCGTGCCGCTGCATCTCGGGAGCGGCTGACACCGCGACCGCTCCGGTCGAGCGTGTTCTATTCTCACGCTACATGCACGTGAATCGTCTTCTTCACCTGCTCTGGAGGCGATAATCGCGCCGCTACAATATAAACACGTAGGTATCGATGCATGCAAGTGCAATTTGCAAAATCATTAATCTAGACTTCAATTCCGCGACAATCAGTGGAAAAACAAAAACAAGACAAAAAAACAACAGACAAATTGGGATTGAGAATTGTAAATATGACAATTTATTCTCATTCTCAATGATACGACATGTACTCTCGAATTTTGATGCGATGGTTCTTTCATGCATATAAGCACTGGTGCAGTAAAGCCAGTTGGTGCGCAGCGCATTTCCTGTGCAGTTCCTGCTATGTCTTCGTTTTTATTTAGCACAGCGTAACCATGTTCCACAATGACAATTTATGAGCGCGTTAACGAACCCTTCCTGTTTGAAATTCCATTTTCTTTTTGTTTTTATTTTTCATTTTTTTCCTTCATCATTTTAATTGTTGAACTGCTTCTTATGTTACCATATTACATTGGGACGTTACCTATTTCTGTAAAATTTATTTCATACTGCTAAATTGCTTGTTAGACTAAAAAGTTGCTTCTCAGGTCTGTGTTAAAGAAATTTCAAGCATCTTTGTAACATCTTCCCTATGTACTCTGTGTTTCTTCTGCCAACTGCCCGCTGCCGTCATTCGGAGCAGCACCCACTATGGACGCTATAACGTAAAACTATTCCAAAGCTTTCTATTCCAATTCTGCAATCAGCCCTCCACGATTGGTCAAAACTTTTTTGGACCACCCCCACTTAACCTGCCTGTCACGCGACGTCACGAAAACCATGATAGCTCCCCACCTGATATAACGTGTACACACTGATTATGCATGATTTGGTCCAACAAAAGAATATTAGTTATTTCTGATTCGACCCCTTTTCGCCATTAGCCCTCGGCTATTGGTCAAAAGTTTTCGGGCTGCACCCACTTCACCTGCCTGTCATGCTACGTCACAAAACCGCAAGAACTCACGCGTCAAAGTGACGTGTACGCGATAAAGATGCATTAATATGCCGAACAAAACTGCATTTTCTTCTGAATAGCCGCAGGCTGCCCCGTTCCGAAAGGAATAAAAGATGGCTGCCACCGATCGCTCAGGCACTGGCGACTCGCAACTGCCGGAGAGCATGGGTTTATTTGCATACAATAAAACCTTTTGCGTGGCCTTGTAACGTTCTCAAGCACTTTCGGCACATTTACGACCTTGCTTTACCAACTCTCCTTTGATGAGGATCCGTCTTAGTTGCAATCTCAACCTTCCGTTGCATGTTGCCACAATTTTCGACCAGCCACCTCAAGCCAAGTAAGGGAAAGTGGACCAATCGCAGACGCCGGCACCACCCCCTTCATCCAGTTATCGATTTTCACTGCAGTGGCTCGGCCTCATCAAATCCCTCTCCACTTGAGCGTGCTCCTCGCCTCTTGCCAGCCAATTAGATTCGACAAGCCGCTCAGTGTAGGCAATGTTATTCGTTCTTCAAGCAAACAAAAGTGACCGCCTATGAACGAGGACAGCGTTTTATTGGTCTGTTCAGACAACCCTGTGGGTGACCGCCCGATCCTTGCGTCGGCGGTTACGCAAATTTGACGTCAGGAGATTGGAATAAAAACATAGTGGAATAGTTTTAGGTTATAGGGCCCCATGTCAAGCTACTCGCTGCAGTAGCTTTCTGTGACTGCTCCTTCCTTTCCTTCACAGAAAGATAAATAAAGCATTGAATTGAATTGAAGATTCATTCGAAGCCCTCCACTGCGATGTGCTTTACAGCCTAAGTGTGGACGTTAAACTAAATAAGTAAGTAAATAAATAAAAAAACCCGGAAAAGGCAGAATTAACGCGAAGCGATGTTCACGCATCGTTGCGCCATCATACCGTTCGTGCTTGGGTCCCAGGAATGCGGCTGTCTGAGCGTCGGCGTATCCCAGGATGCGCAGGTGTCGAGAGAGCACGGCCACCACGTTGCCCGCGTACAGGTCGCGCAACGAACAGTCCTCGCACTCGGTGCGCCGCAAAAACACGCGCCGAGTCTTCACCTCAATCTGCAGGCGCGACACAAGAAAGAAGCAGAGAGGGAGAGAGAGAGGCAAACAGGACAGGGAGGGTGACAAGACGGACATCCGTTTGGCCACCCGCACGGAGGAGGAGGAGGAGTTCATGTGGATTACAGTATGTGTGGTAATCTGCTTTTTTTTTTTTTTCAGTACAGCAGTAGCAGTCGTTTTGCGGAAATAAACATACACACTCCAGGGAATGGCCAATGATTGAGTCGCACAAATACGCTGAAGTGTATAAAGCTGAGAAGCAAGGAATTGAGTAATAATAATAATATTTGGGGTTTTACGTGCCAAAACCACTTTCTGATTATGAGGCACGCCGTAGTGGAGGACTCCGGAAATTTTGACCACCTGGGGTTCTTTAACGTGCACCTAAATGTAAGCACACGGGTGTTTTCGCATTTCGCCCCCATCGAAATGCGGCCGCCGTGGCCGGGATTCGATCCCGCGACCTCGTGCTCAGCAGCCCAACACCATAGCCACTGAGCAACCACGGCGGGTAGGAATTGAGTATGTGTTGGCAGAACGGCAGCATTTGCGTTATGCAAATTCTACACGTTATCGCCACCCGGCTCTACCAATAGTAAGCCATTGCAAGAAGGAAAAGAAGACGACGATCGCGACGACAAACCAGTAGTAGTAGTGCTGTAACGGTAGCGGTTTTGGGCTGGCAGTACATATTCCAGAGACGGTTTCAATTCCACATGTCTACACTTACATAAAATATACCTAGTCTATTGGTTGTTACTGGCATAGTGTTGATCGCTTAGCTAGCACTTGGTTCACAATTCAGCGAGCGGTTGGACTGTTACAACTTATCTATTCTAACATACCTGTTATACATAGCTTTGAATGGATGCTTTCACTAAGTGCTCCAGTGAATCAAATTGGATGAAATAAAATTTAGCAAATCGATCAATCACCCAAACCTGGTGACTAGCCATCAGGTAATATCGACATTGTCGGCTTCCCTACGTGTGCATCACGTTCCACAGTATGCATAATATGACTACGCTATGCCGAGTTAGCCTTTTGCCGCGTTAGTATGTTCTTTTCGGGTTATCTTTACTTCAAACATCTCAGATTACAATAGAGATTGAAATTAATGAGTTGCCTCTAATTTTTGCGTAAGTTCTTTTATGATACCCATGGTAACAACGTGGCTCAATTGTTCAGCTGTCCAGACTGTCGACGACGTGGCGTCATACAACTAAACGTAGTCGCCATTAGAGTTATATTGAAAATTACGGGTGCGACCATTACAAGCCCACTGTAGTAGTACCGCAAGCGCCGCGAACAGCCCTCATCGTTTATGAGACTTTTTGTGAGATCAAGAACGAGAACGTTAAAACACTGTTTCTCCTTTCTTTTTCTATCGCTTCCATCGCACATCAGAATGAGTCACCCGACAGTTTATGCCCTGTTCCAATTGAACAAAAGGACGGCCCCGAGAATTTGATTAGGAGCCCACAATGCGTCATTAATGATAATTTGAAAGGAACACACTAATCCTTCAGAGCAAGCATCGTCAGACATGCAGACGTTCACGCGGCTGTTCACGCATGGGTTCAAGAAATGACTCATGCAACCTAAAAACACCCAAAGCAGCTCACCATTTCCACCGTCGAGTCCCTGGTGAAGAAGTTCAGGATAAAATTTCTCACGGAGAAAGTGCTCGCATCATTCCATTCGGCGAGGAACGAGTATTTCTTGCCCGACACTGAGCAATGAAATAAGAAGGATCCTTGCAGTTTCTCATGATCCACACTTCGCACCCATTCTCGATATGCGTTCGCTTTCCCTCAGTGTTCCATCCTGATTTCGACCGCGTTCAGTACAGACGGGTGAAAAGTTCGTGAATGTAATTGCAGCACCTCTTCTCTAAACATTCATTACGCAGCGACTGTACATTTAGCAATGTATGCACCATCAGGGTTCTAGAGAGCCCGCCACTGCGCTTAAACGAGCGAGCTCATGTACAGTGGCGACGGCACTGATCGTGTTGCTGACATCGCGGGATGAAACACACTTGAATTCGTTCTATTGTACTGCGACAACTCGTTGGGCGCTTTGGGTATTACAAGAACAACGCGCAACACTGGATGTGATTGGGCGAACATTGTTGTACATACCGGTACTCCGCGCGAGCAAAACTTTCGGTGCGCGCGTCGTATTGACGTCGGATGAGAGAGCCACCTCTGGTAACAGCGGCGGAACGTGACGGTGCCATAGAAACCACGGTTGGAAACAGACTGCTGGTCGCTTTATATGAAGCAGACGCCTCTCTCCTCACATTGGAACACGGGCGCACAAGTAGGGATGAATCTTAATTTAACTGGCCCAATAACCGTGCACGTACGATCGGGACTGTCAAAACTTGCAGCAATCGCTATACAGCGAATACTGTCGGTCCAACGCCAATACACGCTGTCAGGTGCGTTGAATGCACGCGTGTCTGCAAAGCGCTCTTCCTCCGTCGTTACTTTAACGTCTCGCAACTGTATACGTGCACTTGGCTGCATTATACTCATGAGTGGAGAGGGCCATCGTTGGAAGGAACTTGGGTTTCCCATTCTGCAAATTATTCTGTTACAACAGACAAAGGATAGCAGGCTAACGCACGGAATACAAGAGACCTACTTTGAAAGCCGCCGGATTCCGAAGGGCAGAAAATTATCCTCGCCGGTGCTGGACGTAAAAATAAAGTGCGTCCGCTCGGATGTTGGCAGGGTTGCCAGACGACGCGCTTCCCCTAACCCCCGCACCGCCAGGGTTGACGGCTAGCGCAGACCGAAGTCTATCGGTATATAGCGTCGTTCGATAATGATCACCACTGGCAGTATTTAGTGAGGGGATCTCAGCCCGCCCATACAGAAATCTTGATGAAAATTTTGTCGTGTTTCTCTTAAGTTGTCATTGCGTTCAATGGTCTCAATAGAGGACGTTCAAGAGCGCAAAATGTGGACGTTGCGAACCTCAAGGGAGACTGCCTTATATCAGGTCTTCCGCCGAGCAAGTTGTAGCTTATCTCTGAGGTAAAAAGCATCAGCAAAAGCTTTTGCTACGCTTTGCAAATAAATGATTCTGAAATCAATTTTGTTCTCACGGCATGAAATCCTAAGATAACAAACTTATCTGCTGCTGACTACCCAATGATTATAAGTGTTCTTTGTGATTCGCCGGTCCCCTTCGCTAATAATACGTATAGCATCAGGTTTGGCTTCAATTCGCTTTTGTGCACAGCTGTAGCACAAGAGATTTTTGTGAATACGGGCGCTGGTCAAAATCGATAAAGTCTCACTGAACATTGAGCGAAAAGGCTTAGTCTGCGACCCCTGCGGCCTCAGCAGTCTCTCAGGCCTGCCATACCAGTCTGTGCTGGTCACGTGGGTCCGAGCTCGACAGCAAGGCCTCCCATTGGTTAAGTGTGAGGTTGGTGATGGGAGGTGTATCGGGAATGCAGGAGACATTTCTAGACGGTGTGGTAGAGTAAGGCGTATACGCTCCATAGCATATGGACATTTGTAAGAGCAAAATGTGGGTTGCATGGCGTGGGGTAGACTGAGGCGGGGGAACATCTTTGCTCGAAGGTGCCGCCATACCACGGTCTTTCTCGTGAGCTCTTCCTATTCACTTATTCCTTAGACGTAATTCGTCGTCTTATTCTGTCATTTTTTTATTGAAATGAAAGTATACCTTTTGAATGAATTAGGGTGATGAGCAAGCGAGTGGATGTGTGTGTGAGTTGAGTGAGTGAGTGAGTGAGTGAGTGAGTGAGTGAGTGAGTGAGTGAGTGAGTGAGTGAGTGAGTGAGTGAGTGAGTGAGTGAGTGAGTGAGTGAGTGAGTGAGTGAGTGAGTGAGTGAGTGAGTGAGTGAGTGAGTGAGTGAGTGAGTGAGTGTGATTCACCCTCTGTCAGCGGCCTCTTCACTGTGGCTGCCATTTTCGGACTGTGTAGCCAAGGCAACAAGAAACATCGCTTCTGTGCACCGAGAGCATTTTACCTGCTCAGCTGCACAAACGGTACGTTTTCTCGCGGGCTCGTTCGCTATTCGCTTATCATTTAGACCTAATTTCTCGTCTTATCGTGTTATTCTCTATTGTAATGAAACCTTGCTTAGCTGAAAGAGAAAGACGAGCTGGTGTCGGCAGTGACACCAGCATCTGCTTGCTTCACACTTCACATGAATTGGAACACGCACTTGCGCACACATACATACATACATACATACATACATACATACATACATACATACATACATACATACATACATACATACATACATACATACATACATACATGCGGGGAATACATATCACGGGTAATAATATTTGCAGGGGATGTATAGGGTGTCCCACGTAACTTGAGCTAAACATTAAAGATATGCAAATGCTACGTAGCTGGACAAAATCAAGGTAATGTTGTTTGCCGTCGCTTGCAGATGCTCAGAGTATATTTTTGCATTTAGCCTAATTACATAATTAGTCTTCATTAATTAATCAACATATCGAATATGCTAGAAGTGTCAATGCGAAAATTGTAGAGCGACATGAAAAACTGCCGACACAGCTTCCTGTTGCTTAATACGTGCTATAATAAATGTGTTTTTCCAAGCACGAGGGAAGCCCGCGAATACACGCAAAGTGCCTCGAACGGCCAGTCGCAGGGCAATTTTTCCTGCGACTGGCGCCGACTGGTACTTTCGTGTGCCAAGCCGATTAAGACATTTTCGGGTGTTTCGAAGGCGCACTTTTTTCCAAGAGGCGAGTAAGAAACGCTGTTCTTTTAGCTCAGTGTTCAAAACCGGATTTGAAAATGCCAATCCCACGAAATTTTCGGATGAAACAATTCCTGTCACTTGTCGTTTTCAGCAACAGATACAAAGACTGTTCCTCGGCGTCGTAAGCACTAGAGAAAGCCTTTGTTGCGACATTTCTCTGCTAGCCAGTGACAACGATCACATGCTATAAAAGGAAAAAGAAATGAACGTAAGAGATCATTATTATACTGCCAAGAGCCCGGAGAAGTGTACAATAAACATAGGCAGAGGGATGGAGGTGGAGAGAGAGCAGAGGAAAAGAAAGAATGTTACTCGAGCTGGAAAGAGCTTTACTGCACCGCTAGCTCTCGCTTACACAGAGAAACAGGCTTGTCAGAAGCAAATCTATGTAAAAGGAAAGGAAGTCGTGCGTTCACAAACTGGTGAGACACGTAATCTGCAAAACGTAAACGCTGAACAACATAACGCAGTCAACCTATCTGTTATTTTCCTTACCCCTAGCCTAAGGCCTAAGAGCTATAAAAACTAAGGAAACACGTCTTTGTGCACTGAAACATGGGCGAATCACATACGCCTGCAAGCTTTATTGAAGAATATATTTAAAGGCATACCAAGGTAACCATCATCATCATCAGCAGCCTGGTTATGCCCACTGCAGGGCAAAGGCCTCTCCCATACTTTTCCAACTACCCCGGTCATGTACTAATCGTGGTCATGTTGTCCCTGCAAACTTCTTAATCTCATCCGCCCACCTAACTTTCTGCCACCCCCTGCTACGCTTCCCTTCCCTTGGAATCCAGTCCGTAACCCTTAACCATCGGTTATCCTATCGGTTATACCACCGGACCATCGGTTATCTTCCCTCCGCATTACATCTCCTGCCCATGCCCATTTCTTTTTCTTGATTTCAACTAAGATGATATTAACTCGCGTTTGTTCCCTCAACCAATCTTACTTTTCTTATCCCTTAACGTTACACCTATCATTCTTCTTTCCATAGCTCGTTGCGTCTTCCTCAATTTAAGTAGAACCCTTTTCGTAAGCCTCCAGGTTTCTGCCCCGTACGAGAGTACTGGTAAGACACAGCTGTTATACACTTTTCTCTTGAGGGATAATGGCAACCTGCTGTTCATGATCTGAGAATGCCTGCCAAACGCACCCCAGTCCATTCTTATTCTTCATATTATTTCAGTCTCATGATCCGGATCCGCAGTCACTACCTGTCCTAAGTACATGTATTACCTTACCACTTCCAGTGCCTCGCTACCTATCGTAAACTGCTGTTCTCTTCCGAGACTGTTAAACATTACTTTAGTTTTCTGCAGATTAATTTTTAGACTCACCCTTCGGCTTTTCCTCTCCAGGTCAGTGAGCATGCATTGCAGTTGGTCCCCTGAGTTACTAAGCAAGGCAATATCATCAGCGAATTAGTAAGTTACTAAGGTATTCTCCATTAACTCTTATCCCAAATTCTTTCCAAACCAGGTTTCTGAATACCTCCTGTAAACACGCTGTGAATAGCATTGGAGAGATCGTATCTCCCTGCCTGACGCCTTTCTTTATTGGGATTTTGTTGCTTTATGGAGGACTACGGTGGCTGTGGAGCCGCTATAGATATCTTTCAGTATTTTTACATACGGCTCGTCTACACCCTGATTCCGCAATGCCTCCATGACTGCTGAGGTTTCGACTGAATCAAACGCTTTCTCGTAATCAATGAAAGCTATATATAAGGGTTGGTTATATTCCGCACATTTCTCTATCACCTGATTGATAGTGTGAATATTGTCACGTGGTAGTGACGTCGAATAACACAGTAGCAATACTGTGAACGACAAAACTAACTTTCATTGGGCGAACCTGTGCCCACAAAACAGGCTACACTTATAGCACAACGATAGCGGCGAACACGGTCGGCGATCGTCGAAAATCTGATCAGCGGGTCCAGTGCGTCGGCTTTTATACAGTAGTCATCGAATGTTCCAAACTAATCGCTGGGACCCGCGTGCCTTCCACAAAGTTCTACACCATTGGCGTCAGGCGATGAAATCAGATAACATAAGGTTCGGCGACAACAGACAGCGGATAGAAGCATCGATAACTTTCCAGAAACTTCGGATGCATGCAGGCGCGTCCCGCGCTGTGCGATAACATTTGTTAGGCGGCGAAACGTGCTCGCCCGATAAAGATAAGTACACGTGTCAATATGGTCTATTGTTGAGTAGCCTTTACGGAATCCTGCCTGGCCCTTTGGTTGACCGAAGTCTAAGGTGTTCCTGATTCTATTTGCAATTACCTTAGTAAATACTTTGTAGGCAACGAACAGTAAGCTGATCGGTCTATAATTTTTCAAGTCCTTGGCGTCCCCTTTCTTATGGATTAGGATTATGTTAGCGTTCTTCCAAGATTCCGCTACGCTCGAAGTAATGAGGCATTGCGTATACAGGGTGGCCAGTTTTTCTAGAACAATCTGCTCACCATCCTTCAACAAATCTGCTGTTACCTGATCCTCCCAGCTGCCTTCACCTTTTGCATAGCTCCCAAGGCTTTCTTTACTTCTTCCAGCGTTACTTGTGAGATTTCAAATTCCTCTAGACTATTCTCTCTTCCATTATCGTCGTCGGTGCCACTGGTACTGTATAAATCTCTATAGAACTCCTCAGCCACTTGAACGATCTCATCCATATTAGTAATGATATTACCGGCTTTGTCTCTTAACGCATACATCTGATTTTTGCCTATTCCTAGTTTCTTCTTCACTGCTTTTAGTCTTCCTCCGTTCCTGAGAGCATGTTCAATTCTATCCATATCATACTTCCTTATGTCAGCTGTCTTACACTTGTTAATTAAATTGGAAAGTTCAGCCAGTTCTATTCTAGCTGTGGGGTTAGAGACTTTCATACATTGGCGTTTCTTGATCAGATCTTTCGTCTCCTGCGATAGCTTACTGGTATCCTGTCTAACGGAGTTGTCACCGACTTCTATTGCAGACTCCTTAATGATGCCCATAAGATTGTCGTTCATTGCTTCAACACTAAGGTCGTCTTCCTGTGTTAAAGCCGAATACCTGTTCTGTATCTTGATACGGAATTCCTCTATTTTCTCTCTTACCGCTAACTCGTTGATCGGCTTCTTATGTACCAGTTTCTTCCGTTCCCTCAAGTCTAGGATAATTCGAGTTCTTACCATCCTATGGTCACTGCAGCGCACCTTGCCGAGCACGTCCACATCCTGTATGATGCCAGGGTTAGCGCAGAGAATAAAGTCTATCTCATTTCTAGTCTCGTCATTCGGGCTCATCCACATGCACTTTCGGCTATCCCGCTTGCGGAAGAAAGTATTCATTATCCGCATCTTATTCTCTTTTGCGAAGTCAACTAATAACTCTCCCCTGCTATTCCTAGTGCCTATGCCATATTCCCCCACTGCCTTATCTCCAGCCTGCTTCTTGCCTACCTTGGCAGTGAAGTCGCCCATCAGTACAGTGTATTTTGTTTTGACCTTACCCATCGCCGATTCCACGTCTTCATAGAAGCTTTCGATTTGCTGGTCATCATGACTGGATGTAGGGGCGTACACCTGTACGACCTTCAATTTGTACCTCTTATTAAGGTTCACAACAAGACCTGCCACCCTCTCGTTAATGCTATAGAATTCCTGTACGTTACCAGATATATTCTTATTAATCAGGAATCCGACTCCTAGTTCTCGCCTCTCCGCTAAACCCCGGTAGCACAGGACGTGCCCGCTTTTTAGCACTGTATATGCTTCACTTGTCCTCCTAACTTCACTGAGCCCTATTATATCCCATTATATCGGCCGAGGAAGTCCGCTCTCAGTATTACAAAGCTGACGTCGGAAATCACAAGCACCCATCTGTGCAAGCGCCGGAGTCCGATGTCTAGCGTTATTGACCGGAGTCCACACGACGCGATGAAGCGTGGGTGTGGAGTTGCCGCGTTGGTGATCTGCGGTCGCGGCGGGAACGATAGGCAGCTAAGCCCTGGTGTCCACGAGGAGGCGGGTGCCGGTGATGCGGTCGACCACGAAGAATAGGCGGCTTGCGCGAGGGCCGATGTCGCATGTCGCCGTTAGCGACTGGCCGGTGCGTTTCCCGTTCACGAACAGGGCTGGGTGCAGCGACTTGCTTGTTCCCAAAAGCGACGGTGATAGCTGCACAACTGCCGCGGCGAGTGTCTAGGGGCGCTGCGCGACTGAAAACCAATGGTTGCGCCGAAGTTGGTCGCCCGAGTTGCCGCCCGTCGTCAGCTTCTCCAGTGCACTGGTAAGGCGGTCGACTGTTTCTTCCAGGCGAGAGTCGGTCTCCTGGCTCTGAGACTCTCGCAGCGGTGATAGGTAGCTGTGACGCAGACGAGGAGTCGCGTATGCGGTCAGCGAGTGCAGCTTGCCGATTGAGGCTCGTCTTGTCGGAACCCGCGAGCACCATGCTTGTCGACCGTGGGAGGCGCCGCAAAAACAGCTCGCGCAAAATAGGGAGCTGGCTGTCGTTTGCGGAGCGGCCACCCAGCAACTGACGCAACCGGCACAGGAGTTGTGACGGTCGTTGGTCACCGACTTCCTCGGAGAGGAGCTGTTGAAGACTACTCTGTTGCGATGGCTGGAAGCGCTAGGGGACCGTGCGTTTCAGGTCGTTGTGTGCTGTGGCCGAAGGCGTATATATGTACCCGCTAGCAAGTCGTCTATGACATTGGCCATGTCGGAGGGTAGCGCGGCGACGACGTGCAGGTTCCTTGCTGTCTGTGAAGTGATGCGCTGGAGTTGGAAACGGGCCTCTACTTGCATAAACCAAACTCATGGATTCTTGGGCCAGAAGCTGGGAAGCTGAAGCTCTGCAGCGATGAGAGGAGACGTAATGGTGCCGTCATCTCTGTCAGCAGAAGTATGAGCAGCGTTGTCCATGGCTAGTGCCCTCGCTCCCCCCCAAAAAAAGGCGTAAATGTCCTGGGTCACCACTTGTTGGGAGCTCGGTTTAGCGGAGGCAAGTAATACTCGTTTTGACAGGTTGAGTACGGCGATCCGACTGGGTTTATTCAAAAGTAGCAGCAGGTTTGCCAAGTGGAAGTGGCGCCGCAGTCAGGCAGCCGCTTCGGTTCGAGCAGGGGGCAATAACCCCCACGGCGAGCCAAACTGGATTTCCTGAGCAAGGGGCAATGACTCCCACAGCGGGGACAACGAAGTGACTGACGGTCGCTACAGCATACGAACACGTGTTATTTCTCTCTCGCGTTTTATGCCTCATATGGCTGCGGGGAAGGAATTCATTGTACGATTGCTCCAATTTTGTGCCTCAGTGAGCACAGTTCACGGCTCTGAAATATTCAAAAACTATTCGAGAACATTCGCATTCACTAATATTGATCATTCGATTCCAGGGCCGTATCAAATAGGGCAGTATTCGACTCATTATTCGAAAGTTGCGGATATTCGCCGACCACTAGAATCCAAGTGCACGAATGTTTTCGCACTTCCATCTCGTCGAAATGCGGCCTTGGCTGTACGCACTACCCCGACCTCAGCAGAGCGACGTCAGGGCCACTGGGCTACCCCGCCGTGGGTTCAAATCAGTTTCCGTTTCGCGCATTGTCCGTGGCCCGTACGGCGCTACGCCCGCGTTTTCACCGGTATCGGCCGGCCGGGAACACTGGATGATCAGAGGGAAACAGAAGCGAGAGTGAAAAATGCTTAGTAGAAGCGTTTTGACTTAATGCGTGTGAAGACGTCCGAGCTCTTCATTTGATGAGGATAGCCAGGGTGCGCTATCGCACGCGTCGCAAGGAGTTGCTGCGCATCTTGCTTCTATAAGCAGGAAGCCAGACCTAGTGCACCTCTCTCCCGTCTATTTCTTTATATGTTTGTTTATCTATACATACTGCAATCCCATCAAGGGATTTTAGCTGGGTGGGAATTACAATCGGGACTACAACCATAGCTGGGCAACCCTTAGTATAGATGTACAAATTCACATTTATAAGGTACATTGTAACTAATATATTATAAGGTACATTTTAACTAATACAAAATATAAAGTACATTGTTGCCCTTGAAAAGAATTTACAAGGTACACTGTAACCAATATATTATAAGGTACATTGTTATTCTAAAAAATATACAGCTTTAGAGGTTACGCTGTAGTGTTTTATTTTCTAAAAGCAAATGTAACCTCTAAAGGAAGTGTTAAATTTAGGGGTTACGTCAGCAACTTATAGGGATATTTTACTTTTTGATTGCGTTCTATTTTTATAGCTAACCTAGAAAATTGACAATGTTCCACTACAAGATATTTGCATCTCGAATTGGGCCGATATTGTCACGCCTGCCAGTTGACTGATGTTTTCACCTCAGATTGTAGTGATGCTGGTGTTTAAGTTGTGGGACTGTAAAGAAGAGACTTCCACTGTCCATGCGTTTCATTAAAGCTTTGAAGAGAGCATGTAATTTGCTCGAATTGGTATTGACCCAAACATTTTTCTTTCAGTGCCATAATTCAAACTTATGCATTACAATCTGTGGTGAGAAGAAATCAGAGGCAAGTGACAGGCATCAGAATGTTAGCCCCATTCGAGATGCAGAACATTTTGAATCATGACGCGGTGATATATTTTATAGGTTAGCTATAAAAATACAGCGCAATCACAATAAAGACATCTGAATAAATAGCTGAAGTAACCCCTAAATTTAACATAGCCTTTGGGGTACAGTTCCTGCTTGACTGCCAATATAACTCAGCTGTAGGTTTCTAACATATACTGCGTCTGAGTTAATGTGCCTCCAAAATATGATGAAAGAAAAGCTGCAGCTTATATAGTTATGTACTGAATACAGTTACTGGCATACACAACAGAACTCTAAGTGTCGTTTATACAGCCTCGACCCATCACTGAAACTTAAATTACCAGCGAATCTTCCACGACGTGACGCAACACTGCTGTGTCGGCTGTGGGTAGGAGTAGCGTTCACCAACTCCTGCAGCTATCGTATTGGAATGGCGGATTCACCAATGTGCGCTAAGTGTAAGTGTGAAGAGACCATCAGTCACCTTCTGTGCCACTGTTCTCGCTTCGATAATCAACGTGAGACTCTCCAGTGTGCCTTGAATAGACTGGATGACAGGCCATTTACTGAAGCGAAGATCTTGGGAGCCTGGCCTCACAGTTCATTAGCGCAGAAAGCAGTTCGAGCGCTTTTTCACTACCTGAAGGCAACAGACTTGAGTGCCCGACTATAGACATCCTACACCTAAGTTCTCACTCTCTCTCTCTCTTTCACTCCCCATTCCCCTCCCCACGTGTTGGGTAGCAAACTGGACTGAGTCTGGTTAACCTCCCTGCCTTTCCTTCTTCCCTTCTCTCTCTCTCTCTCTCACAGACAAACCAGCACAATGCAAGAACACTTACCAAGTTCGTCTATTTTTCCATGCGATCCGGGGCTGTGGTCACAGTAGCCACAGAGAATGTTCGCCGAACTGAGGACGCTGTAGCGCTCACACTCGCGAAATGACTCCTTGCAGCGGCCGCGCGCTATCCCAAACAAGTCCCAGTCCGTCACTACCATTGCCACTGACAAAATTGGCGCGAAACCAGCAACAAAACACACATGCACTCATGCATGCACAGCTCATAACGCCATGTTTGCAACTACGTCCCGTCATGCAATGCTGGAACTATATAAGGAAACGCGGAGAGATGGCATAAAACATGGCCACTGCTTCTGCACTGAAGTACAGTAGCTGAAGCACGATTCGGACATTCAGATCCAGCTGCCCATATTCAAACAAAAACAGGTTCGTTGAGGGTAAAACAAAAACACAAATTTATGGACATAGTGCGCTCTTGGAAACAATGTTGCAGCATTGAACACAATCATTCTTTATTGCTATCATGTTGGTATAACTTCCAGACAACTGTATCTTTCATCTCTCTACACGGCTCCGCGGTAGCGGAGCGGCTGTGTGCGGCTTTTCCGTGCTGGGTTTGTTGCGCCGACATGCATTGGCGCGTTGCACCAACTGTGTTGCTGCTGTACAATATAGCGAAATGTGGCGTGTCGCTGACGTTTACTCGTACCGTTCCTGAGTACACAAATAATAATTGGAGAAACGTTCCAAGCGTTTTAATGATTGCATTTTGTTTGCTCCAATTGCGCACCTCGGCTGCAGAGATTGTTTGCTAAAAATGCTAAATTAATATACCTTCCGCTGGGGCAAGACTCATTAAATTCTTTGGACGCTTTGTAGGCAACTACGCATTGCGCTGGACGGTTGTAATATAAGGAAAACGTTGGTACATCAGTCTGCGATTGAGCTTGCTCCATGAATGCACCCAACCAAATTCCCACTAAGCAAACACGGCAAGAGGGTCTTCCAGGTTCCTACCATATAATAATAATAATAATGCTTCTTTTTTCTCGCCTCATCAAGAAGGCAGAATTGCCAGAGGAGCACTATTTTGTCACGTGACAAACTAAACGTATGTCAAAAGTGCTCCCCATTCCGTGAATGTGAGACTCATAACAAACAACAAAAACACTTGCGGCAGCGTGTGTGGGCAGCGGCATGCGGCGGCAACGAGATGGCTTTCTGCAGGACACATGTAGAGTCTGTGAAAAGCGCTAATTGTATGTAATATTTGCTCAGTCGGTGATTGTACTTCCGGCAAGAATCGTCATTATTATTGCAGAACATTATTTTCCCGCGGCCTACTTCCGATATGCGGCTCAGCCGGCTCAATGAGTAATTTGCACTCAGGCAAATTTGCGACTGAACACCCGTACACGTGCTTATCAAGTGGATCAACCATGTGTGCACGCAGGTAGCTTATCCTGTGCTTTGTTAATCCGTAAATTGCGAAGGGGTCTCGGTTAAAGGTTACTTAAAATTCTATAGGTTACAACATAGAGGTTACATGCTCGCAGCAGATCAATGTAACTAATAAACAGCTCCCGTCGCACTCAGTTTCGTCATTGTAACCCTTAGCATGAGCAATATGATGAAAACATCAAAAGGACGGACGATGTAACCGTTATTTTATTCGTTACTCATGTTTATAGGTATACTTATAAGTTACCAAGGTTATAGTGTAGTACAAATGAAAAAGTATTGGCAGGTACATAAGAATTAGCAAAAACATAGTCAAATATGGAAGGAAAATACGAGTAAGAACATAGAATTGCGCAAGTGTTCTAAGTTATACGATATCTGACGCATGAAAAAATAAAATGCGAGAAAACCGAAAAATAATTTTGTGGATCGTTATAGATACAATACAAATATTTCAAAGATATAATTGTAGGATATAGTCAAACTGAGAACAATGTCCGTGTTAATAGTGAACAAAGGAGCTCAGTGAGCTGTTAAGGGGACGCCACAAACATTTCAAGAGATGGTCGTAGAACAACATCATTAGTCAGACTGTTCCAGGCTCTGATAGTCCTCGGAGAAAACGAATTGTTAAAACAATTATTACGCGATTGAAAGGGTGCGGCAGTGAGATCGTGACGTTGCCTTGTGGCATTACCTGAAGAGAAATGCAATACTTTATTAGGGTCTATACTATAGTGTCGGTTAATTAATTGGTATACAAATTTGAGACGGGAACCTCTATTCCTTTCACTTATGGGCGAGAGATTTGCTCTTGACAGCAGTGCATTTACAGATGTTCGACCGTAACAGTTATAGACAAAACGGGCAGCCTTTCTTTGCGTGTTTTCAATCCTCCTTATATAAGTCAACGAGAATGGATTCCAAATAATCACTGCGTAATCAAGTATTTGGTAGTACTGTGGATTTGTACGACAGCAAGCGAACACTAGGAGTGGAGCGCTTGAGAGGCCTCCTTAGAAAGCGTAGTGTTAGCACAGGCCACACGGTAATCGATGTGTTTATTTCAGGAGGGATTATTAGTAATCCTTACCCCCAGGTACTTGTAGTGCTGCACCTCACTGATAAATGTATGGTTTGAATGATGTTGGAACGCAAGAGGCTCCTTTCTATGCGAAATGCTCATAAACACGGTTCTCTCATACCTCATAGGCATCTGCCAAGTGTCACACCAAGCGATCACTTTTTGAAATGCATCGTTTAACGTTATTGGATAATTAAAGCTTTTTACCTCAGAATACATAACATAGCCATCTGCATACAGTTTTACGTTAACGGATATGTTACTCACAATATCATTTATATACAAAAGAAAAAGAAGCGATTCAAGCACTAATCCCTGGGGGACGCCAGATGTTACGGAAACTTTCTCAGAGCATCATCATCATCATCAGCCTAGTTACGCCCACTGCAGGGCAAAGGCCTCTCCCATACTTCTCCAACTGCCCCGGTCATGTACTAATTGTGGCCATGTTGTCCCTGCAAACGTCTTAATGTCATCTGCCCACCTAACTTTCTGCCGCCCCCTGCTACGCTTCCCTTCTCTTGGAATCCAGTCCGTAGCTCTTAGTGACCATCGGTTATCTTCCCTCCTCATTACATGTCCGGCCCATGCCCATTTCTTTTTCTTGATTTCAACTAAGATGTCGTTTACCCGCGTTTGTTGCCTCACCCAATCTGCTCTTTTCTTATCCCTTAACGTTACACCCATCATTCTTCTTTCCATAGCTCGTTGCGTCGTTCTCAATTTCAGCAGAACCCTTTTCGTAAGCCTCCAGGTTTCTGCCCCATATGTGAGTACTGGTAACACACAGCTGTTGTACACTTTCCTTTTGAGGGATAGTGGCAACCTACTGTTCATGATTTGAGAATGCCTGCCAAACGCACCCCAACCCATTCTTATTCTTCTGGTTATTTCAGTCTCATGATCCGGATCCGTGGTCACTACCTGCCCTAAGTAGATGTATTCCCTTACCACTTCCAGTGTTTCGCTACCTATCGTAAACTGCTGTTCTCTTCCGAGACTGTTAAACAGTACTTTAGTTTTCTGCAGATTAATTTTCAGACCCACCCTTCTGCTTTGTCTCTCTAGGTCAGTGAGCATGCATTGCAATTGGTCTCCTGAGTTACTAAGCAAGGCAATATCATCAGCGAATCGCAAGTTGCTAAGGTATTCTCCATCAACTTTTATCCCCAATTCTTCCCACTCCAGGCCTCTGAATACCTCTTGTAAACATGCTGTGAATAGCATTGGAGATATCGTATCTCCCTGTCTGACGCCTTTCTTTATAGGGATTTTGTTGCTTTCTTTGTGGAGGACTACGGTGGCTGTGGAGCCGCTATAGATATCTTCCAGTATTTTTACATATGGCTCATCTACACC
The DNA here is from genome assembly GCF_023375885.2 of Dermacentor andersoni. Lineage (NCBI taxonomy): Eukaryota > Metazoa > Arthropoda > Arachnida > Ixodida > Ixodidae > Dermacentor > Dermacentor andersoni. The sequence goes on along the minus strand of NC_092815.1, from coordinate 160,477,862 downwards.
CTGATTCCGTAATGCCTCCACGACTGCTGAGGTTTCGACTGAATCAAACGCTTTCTCGTAATCAATGAAAGCTATATATAAGGGTTGGTTATATTCTGCACATTTCTCTATCACTTGATTGATAGTGTGAATATGGTCTATTGTTGAGTAGCCTTTACGGAATCCTGCCTGGTCCTTTGGTTGACAGAAGTCTAAGGTGTTCCTGATTCTATTTGCGATTACCTTAGTAAATACTTTGTAGGCAACGGACAGTAAGCTGATCGGTCTATAATTTTTCAAGTCTTTGGCGTCCCCTTTCTTATGGATTAGGATTATGTTAGCGTTCTTCCAAGATTCCGGTACGCTCGAGGTTATGAGGCATTGCGTATACAGGGTGGCCAGTTTCTCTAGAACAATCTGACCACCATCCTTCAACAAATCTGCTGTTACCTGATCCTCCCCAGCTGCCTTCCCCCTTTGCATAGCTCCTAAGGCTTTCTTCACTTCTTCTGGCGTTACCTGTGGGATTTCGAATTCCTCTAGGCTATTCTCTCTTCCACTATCGTCGTGGGTGCCACTGGTACTGTATAAATCTCTATAGAACTCCTCAGCCACTTGAACTATCTCGTCCATATTAGTAACGATATTGCCGGCTTTGTCTCTTAACGCACACATCTGATTCTTGCCTATTCCTAGTTTCTTCTTCACTGTTTTTAGGCTTCCTCCTTTCCTGAGAGCCTGTTCAATTCTATCCATATTATAGTTCCTGATGTCCGCTGTCTTACGCTTGTTGATTAACTTAGAAAGTTCTGCCAGTTCTATTCTAGCTGTAGGATTAGAGGCTTTCATACATTGGCGTTTCTTGATCAGATCTTTCGTCTCCTGCGATAGCTTACTGGTTTCCTGTCTAACGGCGTTACCACCGACTTCTATTGCGCACTCCTTGATGATGCCCATGAGATTGTCGTTCATTGCTTCAACACTAAGGTCCTCTTCCTGAGTTAAAGCCGAATACCTGTTCTGTAGTTTGATCCGGAATTCCTCTAGTTTCCCTCTTACCGCTAACTCATTGATTGGCTTCTTGTGTACCAGTTTCTTTCGTTCCCTCCTCAAGTCTAGGCTAATTCGAGTTCTTACCATCCTGTGGTCACTGCAGCGTACCTTGCCGAGCACGTCTACATCTTGAATGATGCCAGGGTTCGCGCAGAGTATGAAGTCGATTTCATTTCTAGTCTCACCATTCGGGCTCCTCCACGTCCACTTTCGGCTAACCCGCTTGCGGAAAAAGGTATTCATTATACGCATATTATTCTGTTCTGCAAACTCTACTAATAATTCTCCTCTGCTATTCCTAGAGCCTATGCCATATTCCCCCACTGACTTGTCTCCAGCCTGCTTCTTGCCTACCCTGGCATTGAAGTCGCCCATCAGTATAGTGTATTTTGTTTTGACTTTACCCATCGCCGATTCTACGTCTTCATAAAAGCTTTCGACTTCCTGGTCATCATGACTAGATGTAGGAGCGTAGACCTGTACAACCTTCATTTTGCACCTCTTATTAAGTTTCACAACAAGACATGCCACCCTCTCGTTAATGCTATAGAATTCCTGTATGTTACCAGCTATTTCCTTATTAATCAGGAATCCGACTCCTAGTTCTCGTCTCTCCGCTAAGCCCCGGTAACACAGTACATGCCCGCTTTTTAGCACTGTATATGCTTCTTTTGTCCTCCTAACCTCACTGAGTCCTATTATATCCCATTTACTACCCTCTAATTCCTCCAATAACACTGCTAGACTCGCCTCACTAGATAGCGTTCTAACGTTAAACGTTGCCAGGTTCAGATTCCAATGGCGGCCTGTCCGGAGCCAGGTATTCTTAGCACCCTCTGCAGCGTCACAGATCTGACCGCCGCCGTGGTCAGTTGCTTCGCGGCTGCTGGGGACTGAGGGCCGGGGTTCGATTGTTGTATTCATATAGGAGGTTGTGGCCAAGTACTGCACCAGGGTGGCCAATCCTGCTCTGGTGAGAGAGTGCGTTACCGGTTCTGGTCACCGGGATCAGGCCGCACTCCAGGCCTGTTTGTGCAATTTTCTCAACACACGTTTTTTTGTTTTTTTCTTGTATTTTCCGGTGGAGAATAGCGCGGCACCGGGATTTGAATCACGGTCCTCTTGCACTGGAGACGGATACTCTACCGTCCCCGTAGGAGTTAAATTAAAAATTAATTTATGGGGTTTTACGTGACAAAACCACTTTCTGATTATGCACGCCGTAGTGGAGGACTCCGAAAATTTCGACCACCTGGGGTTCTTTAACGTGCACTTAATTCTAAGTACACGGGTGTTTTCGCATTTCGCCCCCATCGAAATGCGGCCGCCGTGGTCGGGGTCCGATCCCGCGACCTCGTGCTCAGCAGTCTAACACCATAACCACTGAGCAACCACGGTGGGTCCCGCAGGAGTTGTACGCCTCATTTAACCTACAGTGGTGCCCTACTTGGTCAGTCAAGGTGGACCAATCTGAGCTCGGTTATACCGCATGGATGGCACTCGGCTAGAGAACCTCGTATTTATGACCTGCACATGTGAGGCCTTACATATTTGAAGATATATATCTATTTTTTTTTTTTTAGGAGGGTTCCCGTACAGTGATAAAATAAAGGAAAAGACATTAAAAGAAAGAAAAAAAAAAGAAAGAAAAAGGGGCGGAAAAAAAAAAAAAACGGAACATAACAGGTGATTTGAACTCGTGACCCTTCGATGTTGCCCGGAAAGATAGCTCAGTCGGTTGGTTCGTCAGGCCCCAGGCTACTTTCAAGCGCCACAGCTCCTCCTGCGAGCCTCACACTTACGTGGAAAGAGACTCATGTTGTCCGCGATAGTCGGTTTTCGAGTAGTTGGAAGGCATACTTTCTAGGAAAAATGGCCGCTCAAGGAGAAGAGCGAACTCGAGCGGCTTTAGAGGCTAGGAAAACTGCCTTAAAATATTTAGACTTGAGGGAAAGCTTCGTTAACAAACTATAACACGGCAATCAGCACTCGAATACGACGAGAGAAATTACTGAGACGTGGAAAATTCCCTTGAAAAAAATCTGGTTTGCTAGACAAATGCTCGTATGTATTGAACCTCTTAAAAGATGAGGGGTGAAATATGCGCTCACCGAGAGGGCATGTTCAGCGCGAGACATCCACAAGGCACCTTACAGAGATGTGGAGAGCTTCGCGGCCGGAACGAAGCATCCCTTCTCCGCCGGCCAAGAGGGGGAAACGTGCTTTCCGATCGCTCAAGGTTGCGCGGACAACGCATAGCTCTAGCGTCTAGGAAAAGCTTAACCAGGTGCGATGGCGGCACGCATAGCGTGGGAAGCTAGCCGCCAGAATAACTATACCAAGGACTGCTGCTGATGAGGGCGAAGTACCTTCGTGTAATTATAATAACCCTAATAGGACTACTTTCGAAAAAAAAAGGAAACGGCCCAGAGGGCTATACTACGAGAGCTATGACTGATAGTTTTCATATATATATATATATATATATATATATATATATATATATATATATATATATATATATATATATATATATATATATATATATATATATATATATATATTCATCTCATCTATGGGATCGCATTCGCGCGCTGTTTCTTTGTCTCTGCGTGTAGTACAGTTAAGAGAGCCAGTTTAAGGGCGGAGAAGAAGAAAGAAGAGAAAAGCAAAAACTGCAGCGCCGTGGTTTTAAAGCGCACCCGTGGTAGAGAAACGGAATGCGATATAAGCGTGCGTAGCCATGATACGCACACGACAAACTGCCTTAAAATATTTAGACTTGAGGGAAAGCTTCGTTAGCAAACGATAGCACGGCAATCAGCACTCGAATATAATTATAACCCTAATACTAATTGTAAATATTCATCTCATCTATGGGATCTAATGCGCGCGCTGTTTCTTTGTCTCTGCGTGTAGTAGTTGAGAGAGCCAGTTTAAGGGCGGAGAAGAAGAAAGAAAAGAAAAGCAAAAACTGCAGCGCCGTGGTTTTAAAGCGCAGCCGTGGTAGAGAAACGGAATGCGATATAAGCGTGCGTAGCCACGATACGCACACGACAAACTGCCTTAAAATATTTAGACTTGAGGGAAAGCTTCGTTAGCAAACGATAGCACGGCAATCAGCACTCGAATATAATTTTAACCCTAATACTAATTGTAAATATTCATCTCATCTATGGGATCTAATGCGCGCGCTGTTGCTTTGTCTCTGCGTGTAGTAGTTGAGAGAGCCAGTTTAAGGGCAGAGTAGTTGGAAGGCATACTTTCTAGGAAAAATGGCCGCTCAAGGAGAAGAGCGAACTCGAGCGGCTTTAGAGGCTAGGAAAACTGCCTTAAAATATTTAGACTTGAGGGAAAGCTTCGTTAACAAACTATAACACGGCAATCAGCACTCGAATACGACGAGAGAAATTACTGAGACGTGGAAAATTTATATTTAAATATAACAAGCTGATGTCGGTTTTGGAGGTAGGCTGAGATCTAATTAGTTAACTATATGTTGTAAAGCGAGTTCTCTAGTCTGAAAATTAATTTCTTGTGCGACACCTTATTGAATGCTTTATAAAAATTCATAAAAATTGCATATGTCTGGACACCATTGTTAATTGCCAATGCGAAACAGTGAACAGTCTCTACTGATTGTATACTCGTCGAATGGCCTTTTCTGAATCCGTGCTGACACTCAGATAGTGCATTATGGGCAATTAAAAATTCAGAAATGTGATTATGAATACATACTCGAGTAATTTACAAACAGTTGATGTTAGTGATAATGGCCGATAATTATTGATTGCATCTTTCTTCCCCTTTCTGTGTAGCAGCTTTACTCTGGCTGTCCTCCATTCAGTCGGCACTTGTCCTTCATTCAACGATTTGGAAAACAGAATGTGCAAGTATTTAGAAACCCATTCAGCATATCGCTTGAGAAAGGTAATGGGTATTTCATCAGCCCCACCGGATTTTTTCACATCAAGTTTTAAGAGCATATTGAAGATTTCCTGCTCGCTTACGACAATGTCAGATATTGGTGGTAATGGTGACACAAAAGTTGGCAAGTTGCCATCTTCGTTAGAAAAAAAAGGGCTCATATAGTTTATTAAATGCATTCGCAATCCTTGTGCCATCGGAAACCTGAACACCATCTATCATAAAAGCGTCTACATCGGTAGAAGTTGGGGAAATTGATCGGTAGAACATCATTGAGGCTAAGGAAAGCGGCCTGATTATCAGAAATTCCTGGAGTCATTTGACACGTAATACTGTCAGTAACAGTTCCGGCTACTAAAGAAAGATCTAGAAGGGATTTACTATTTCCTTGAATTCTCGTGAAACCCTCAACAACTTGGGTGAGGTCAAACGTGAAAGCAATATCCAACATTGCCTCTCCTACCTTATCATTGTGATTCTTTAGGGACATTGTCAACCAATCAACATTAGTCAAATTAAAATCTCCAGATAAGATTATCCGATCATCAGGTTTAACTTGTTCACATAAATACTTGTTCAATACATTCATAGTACTGACAGTAGAGTTAAGAGGCCCATACATGCCCCCTATAATATACCTAACATTACAATTATAAGCTTTACAGAAGGTACACTCAATGCCGGGTACATCAGGCATCAGGAACAAATTAAGAGCACTTTTTTGTACATTATACAGACCTCGCTACCGCGGTCTTTCCTATAAGAACTGTATCCTGCAGGAACGAATTCACCGTTGTAGACCTCATAACTCAACCAACCATGTCTCTGTCAATATGACAAATCAGGATCGTTAACGATAACGAGTCCCTCTAGGTCAGTTCCTGTGTTGACCACGCTCCGGCAGTTAATATTTAGAAGTTTCAGAGATCGATGCTTACTATTCACCTGTCAATTTCGTCGAGCACTTTTCAACCTGTTCGTAATGTAGAAATGCACAGATGTGAAACTAGTAGTATATGATACGAATATACAAGCAAATCACACACAAAAACATGGTAAATATAGAAAGAAATGATGCTCAGTGCAGTGCCTTTATTATTATTATTATTATATATTTCTTACTAATCTTTTAAATCGTGTGACCAACCTCTCCTAACGCCGCTTCTATCCATTTGTCCCTCCTGCTCCTCCGGAGTCGCACGTAGGCGAGTCTACGTAGCCAAACAGCTTGCTCTCCAATAAAGACTTTTTTCTATCTCCTTTTATACTACGAACATGCCGAATTGCATCCAAATTTGCAACACACGCTGGAACATTTACGAATTTTTATGTCATGCTATGCCTTGTTTGTGTTTTCGCGTGGCATTCGGATAAAGCACCGGTAGGACGCTTATCGTAGGTCTACGCTCAGCAATTCCACGCATGACTTTAGACGCAATAATTACGCGGGCATACTTGCGGATAGTCAACTTCACGACACAAGCGGCCGTGGTGCGCATGATGTCACAACGTCGTTTTATTGTGATAGCAATTATACGGACACTCCAGGCGCATTTCTGCCGCCGCCGTGAAGTTCCGTATGAGTGAAAGTGTGTGCGGGTGAGCCGGCACACGCAGTTCACTCTCGCGTGCGCGAGCGAGGAACGCGGCCCGCAAAATGCCCTCTCCTGTGGCGCGCGAGACAGGGGGTGGAGGCGAGGGGGGAGGGGCGTTCTTCTCCGGCAGCTGCTACGGTGCCCCGATGTCCTCCTCGCCCGCCGTTCCATACACAGTGGAGACAATCGCGGCGTCTACTACGGCGTAGGCCACGCGAATCGCGGACGCCGTACACTCTAAAAACAGTTGCACGCTTTGGGGTGTATATTTGCCCAACACCGACAATCGTCATCTGTCTTGCCCGCGTTTCCTTTCTTTAACGCTGCGAGCCCGGTACTTCCCAGTCACGAACGGCATGCGCGTTATCAGTGTGACGCAGCATTCTCGACAGGGAAGTAGCGAGCGCCGAGTTTTCAAGAAAGGAAACGCAAGCAAGGCAGATGACGATTATTGTTGTGGGACAAATATACACCCCAAAGGGTGCAAACAGTTTTTAGAGTGTAGGGACGTGTTGCTGGCGCTCGTGCGTCTTGAAAGCGGTCTGCGACGTGGTTAAAGCGCGCGCCCGCGCGGGCCTCTTCTTCAAAGCGATCTGCGATGCTTGCAGAGTGCGCGTTGTGCCGGTAGCTTCGTGTGCGCTGTGATTTCGACGTTTTGTACGCCTTGAAGCGACAGATGCACGGAGCCCAATTGACTCGCGGCTGCTGCCGCGATTCCTAACTCCAGCATTTTCACAGAGAGTTTCCGCTGTCATCGAGCAATGTGCGTTCATGTTTGCCTGTGCGCGCGTGACACCGTGCTGGTTAATTTAGTTAAAGCACGTTGACGGGCTAGTTGGTTTGAATCTATGAGAGAATGTGTAAGCGCTATTAACAAGGACATAGAAAGAAGCAGACACACAAAGAAGGCGCTGTCTCTGCGTGTCTATTTCTTTCGACGTCTCGTTGAGTCGCGCTTACACGTTCTTTGATTGTTAAATTGGTTAGTAAGCGAATGTTAACAAGTTTACGCAGCCGATAAAAGTGCTATCCTTACTTCGTACAGCTATGTACTAATTTGCTATCGCAATCGGTGCTTCGCCTTTCGGGTGGAACTGCGAGATTGTTCTTTTAAGCACGAGAATGCAGCACTTGCAAACTTGCGTAGTCCGTTATCTTACAACGGCCAAACAGAGGGTTCGATACGGTTTCCCAGGGAGCGGAATGGGGAGGATTTCTCGCGAAGAACGGTGAAGACGACGAGGCTTTACTAAAGAATAAACTGCATTTATTCACCGTCAACAAAGCCGGTGCAAGAACTCTGAGAGGAGGATGGACTTGCACTCCTATGTGTATGTTACAATGGTGGTTAGCTGAAGAAAGAATCCGTAATTAGTTAAAGAGAAATAGAGCGTAAGCTTTGCTCGTGACCTCGTAAACTTTGTTGAGAGTGTGTCCGTGGCTTGGAGGGAAGCTTGCCGTCGGCTCCCGCCTCGAGAGCATCGCGGTCGCCTACCTGAAGGGCCTCCGGCCCTTCGCTACATAGTTCTTGGACAGGTAAACCCACATCACTGGTGGCTTCAGGGAAGAGACGATGAAACAGAAACGCGACGATACACAGATGGCCCAGGAATAAAGTCGGGTTGCGTCACTCGTCCACCCGTACGATGTTCACCACGTGTGTCCGTGGCTCGGAGGACAGCTCGCCATCGGCCCCCGTCTTGACGGCATCGTTGCCGCCGTCCGTATGCAGAACCTCGCTATAGAGCCGGTTGACCTTGTCGATTCGGTTATAGCATAGTTTGCAGCGACACGTCTTGCAGCTGACGCCGGCCGCGTAGCAAGAGCACCGCTGCCCCAAGCACACCGGCCGGAACGGGTATATACTCGCCGAGCCACACCGACAGCCTTGGCGTGCCGCAGACGTCACTGGCTGCTCGTAACGCCGCACAGCGATTGGCACCGGGAGCTCCTTCGCAGAAGGGTTGCTGCACTCCGACGTCGAATCCGAAGCGGGCCGCCTGATCACCACCACTGCGAAAGCGTAGAGCGTGGTGGGACGAGCGTTAATGAATTGCCAAAGAGAAATCTAAAGTCGGAGGGTATAACCCTCCGAGGGCGCCTTCGACGGTACAATCATTTCGCTCGAAGTTCGAACCGAACCTTTATCATCCACTGTGAACGATGGGCGCATCTTAGCGGTAAGTAGAGTGCCTCGATAGTACCGTTTCTCGACGTTTAGGGTGGCGACACGTTCGTCATTACATGTCGTACAACTGCCGCATAGCCGAGCCCTCGCGGGTCATCGGAAGCGGATGGGATTATCTCCACTTTACCCCTCCAAGAGTGCAACTCAAGCTGGTAGACGGTCATAGCAACTGCTTTTTATTGCGAAGCAATACTACTTTAGGTCGCACTTCAGCCCGTTCCGTGGCGAGGCGGTGGTAGGCACCATTGACCTTTAGCGTGACGTCACACCACGTGACCTAGAGTGACGTCACACCAGCTGTGTAAAAACGGGGGCCCATCTCACGCCGTCGCGAGGCGAGGCGGTAGCCACCAATGGCACGGCCGGTCTCGAGGGGTGCGCGCGCTCGCCTAGAGACCGGCCGTGCCAACGGCGGCCTAACTCCCGCTCCTCTCACCAGGGGCGCTACGGTGGGGAACGAACGCTACTGCAAGCACCGAGTGGGCATATCTTACGACGCGGAGAAAATGGAGTGTTACCGCACCGTCGGCCAATCGATACTGGAAGATTTTGTAATGGGCACGCTGGTGAGGGAAATGTTTGTCGGCATACACGGATTCGACGGATGACTTCCTCTTAGATGATTCACTGTAAGCCGTAACACTAGCATAACCCAAGACTACCACCAGCTACCATACTACCAGCTGATCCGAGAATAACACACTATTGCTTCGCAATCACCAGGCTTAACCAAGCTAAGCCACGGCCGTTTTTCGCTCTCCAAATATAATTTCTTGGCGAAAATATTTAGTAATATCGTGATTTCTCATACTATTTGCAAAGATGTTCAAATTTCATCCCAACACCAGTGACACAAAGAGAAACGTCGAGCAGTATCTGGGCATAGCCTCCTATATTGGCGGCGAGGAGTTACGGAGTCGCCATCTATCGGAAGCGCCTCACTGGCGTAGTATGAGGGATCACGTGGCGCGCTCCTCATAGGTTTTGCTGTCAGCGCTCACTGAAAACACCACGCGCGAGCTCTCCCGGATATTTCTGTAAGTACTTTCGAAACGAGAGAAGTTTTTTACTGTCTAAATAATAATCTTGGGCAAACTGAAAGCACAGAATCGTTTACAGACGCTATGTCTCTTTACCGAATACGTACAGTGAACGCCACTGCGCCCGGTCGCCGCGATGGAGTCTCCCGAACCGGCGTCTTGCGTGAAAGGTAGGTAAACGCTGAGAGCAAACTATGTGAAATATGTTCTTATAGTGTTTTTATAACTAAATGGAGCGTAATAGAATGAAGCCTCAATGCAGCGATCGCACAGATTCGCAGCGACCGACTGCGCGTCTGCATGCTTGTCCGTGTACTGTTCCGCTTTCACCGCGTGCGCGTTTTCGCGCCGTGCCATGAGCTTTAGGCGGCAGAATATGAGCATTTGACAGCATATAAGGAACCATTGTTGCGTGGGCGCTATCAGAGCTATTCAAAAATAATTTCATTGTAGAGGCTTCGACGCCTACGGGGACTGTGATGTGCCGTCGCGACGATTCAATGTTTTTTTTTTTCTTCTACATTCTTGGACGTTTCAATATTAGTTCTCGAGTTGCGCCGCACTATATGTTTATCGGTGTTCTCAGCGTGCGATTTGCCGCTGCTTCTTTTTTTGTAATCCAGTGTATTAATCCATAACACAAACATGACCATATGCCATTCTTTTTTTAATGTGCTTCTTACCGCTCCCTCCCCACTCCAGTGAACTTGCCAGTATCTATAGCATCGACAAGTTCATAGAATAGACCAAACCGTCATGACATTAGTCGGGCAGCGGACTCGGGCGAGCGTCTCATGGCGCGTTTTCCGAACATTGCAGACCCGGCGCCGTAGCAGAAATCTTCCTCGCGTCTGCGCTTGCTGCATACCCGAGTTGTAGCCGATGACTGTTTGCCAGTTTTATGTTTCGCGAGCCAAGCTTCACGCAGCTTCTTTTCCTGCGGCTACGTGTGAATAAGGCTGACACCGGGCTCCATTGCGTAAGTCTGGCACTGCGGCACCGAGCAGTAGCCTACCATGTTGCGCGCCTTCAAAGGCAGCCACTACCTATTGAAGTGCTTTGAAGCGTTGTAAAGGAGACACTCGAAGCGGGAAAATCTCACCACTAAATGAGTACCGCAGCGTACGAGGGAATTTAAACTCTCGTTTTCAGCTCGCTTCGGCGCTCCCGAAGCAGCCGACGCGGCCGCTATGTCCACGTGATCCCTAATAGAACGTCACGCCGACGGTGGCGCCAGCTTTTCCAGTGGTGGAGCTCGAGGCCAATAGACTATGATCTAGGTCGCCATTGGGATACAAAGAGGCCCGCGAGGCTGCCTGAGGGGTGTCGCCACCCTCAACGGCGTCCCTGCTTACTGCGTCCACAAAGAGTTACTGCGGAGGCCCCCTTTAGGGAAACCCTACAGTCACTCTAGCGACAAAGTAGGCTCATCGGACTACGGATGAAGTACGAAAAGAAAAGTAATTGTATACAGAATGAACCATTACGTTATCCGCGGCCATCCAGTTTCCGACAGGAACTTCAGAAGTATACTATAATCCCGCCCAAATACTGCTACTACTAATAATATATTCATGATATAATAATTACATTATACTAGGCCTTCTGTATTTCGTGCATAGGCAGGCTGACAGCGTTACCCGACTGGGGTTTATCGGTTTTCCCCCAGCGCATGCGTATGAATGGGAGAAAGAAGTTTCTAATTTACTTTCTAATTAAACATCGCAGTTACGATTTAAAAGAGCACGCAGAACAGAACAATATTTAAAGGAAGGTGCGTTTGCAAAATGGGCATGGTGGCAGAAGCAATGCCTCCGAATTGTACTCCTGCATCGGAATGCCACAAGCACCAGGGCAGCTTTGTTACTTGAGCTATAGGGCTGTGGCGATATATAGGTTAACCTGTTCGGATAAATAACGAACGGTTCGTTCTCGAATGCTTATTTTCAGGTAATTAATTATTCATTGGTTGTCGTCACAAGAGCAGAAACACGCAAGCGTTGGCACTGACGTTCCGTCTTCGCTTGTTCAACAACCCTTTCGCCCACGTGACCTAACTCAAGGGGGCAGGCAGTGCATGCTTTTGAGAAAAAGTAAACACATTTTCATCATCACCTTCTTCTATATCGACTGAGCTACAATGTTATGAAAGGCGTGCAAGCCTTTCAGGAATCTGAACAGATGTGCTTCGATGGGGACGAAATAAAAAAAAAAATGAAGAGACAAAAAAAAAAAAGAAAACAACGCCCGTGTACCGTGCAATGGGTGTACGTTAAAGAACCCCAGGCCAAATTGATCCCGAGTCCCTGACTACATTACGCCTCATAATAAAATCGTGGCTCTGCATGATAGCGTCTGTACGAGTTTCATACGCTTGATATGTCAAAATGTCAGCAATGAGTAGCAAAAATGGTTATGACACAACGGGAGCAATGAAACACAAGCGTGCGACCAGCGGTGCCAGATGTTTAGACGAAACACACGACCAATCACTTGAAGCTTCGCACGTTATTCCCAGAGCACAGCCCCATACGCGAAGGCGCTGCGCATCCGAGTGTCGCATCGCGAGAGCAATTTACTAAGCCTCGTTCGAAACACGCGTACAGCTTGTACTACTTAATCGATACGCGCGACATGGCAATTTAATGCGCCCTTCAAGACTAAGCAAATGTACACCAAGGCGCGGACACAGTAAAACACTGCGCACGAGACGCAATATAAACGGCGACCACCATCATACGGCGCTAAAATAGCAAAGGAAGGTCAACGTCGACGCCACATAAGGGGGACTCACCCCTGAGGAAATGAAAAATTCAGCGAAATGCAAACAAAAGGAAAAAAAATAACCGACAGCGTAATCCAAAAAAGTACCCAATGCGCACAGCCACAAACACATTCCAGTTTTGCAAGCTAACGCATTGCCATAACAGTATGCATATGATGACCAGCAAGAAAAAAGCAAAAGGAAACAAACACACAGTGCATATCAGGAATAACACATAATAGACACAGTCACAATCATATTGCGGTCTTGCAAACTAACGCACTACCGAAACAAACGAATCTGCAAGCGGATACACAAACAGGCTCCGTTGGCTCTTGAGTCATTTCGCACGTCTTCGGTCTTCGACGGCTAGACGAGCAACGCAGCACATAAGCACACGCAACAGCTGCTCACGAGCGGTAACTGCCGAAGTTCTTTGTTCGCCACTTAGGCGATCGTAACTTCGTCGTATTCCCGTAATTCGTTCGGTTATCGACCGAAAGGCTGATTCCCTCGACTCGTGCTCGCCCTGGGAGATCGTTAGGCCACTCTGCAGACTGATTTTTCAAATTCATCCGAGTACTTCAAACAACGGCCGCGGCACTCTGCAGACTGACTTTTCGATTTCATCCGTGCACCTCAAACAACGGCCGCGGCGCGGCTCGTCACTGGCTGGAGTAGTTTGTCACGAGATTTTGAGAGAGGGTAACGCTAATCACTAATCCGATCGCTACTTTCCCTCTCGCGACGCAACCATGGCAACGAAACTTAAAGAAAAAAAGAAAAAGGAGATTTCGTTGGCTAGGTTCTTTCCCCGATTTTTTTTCTTGCTCTCTCTGTTCGTCTACTCTTTCATATGGAAAGTTAAAAGCGACGCAGACCACAATGTTTGTGTTTTTGTTTGCCATACAGATTTCTTGAGACCTGAGTGGGCCGAGCTCTTGGCGCATGCTGGTACGACTTTTTCAATGAATTATGCTGAACAGACATTGAACAAAGGTGCTTTTGTGGTGTTGCGCCGCGTGCGGTGACAATAAAGGTTACCAGTAGGCTTAATTTCCGCCGGAAGCGTGCTCCTGTAGCGTTCTTTTTTCTTTTTATTATTATTGTTACTTGTGTTATTATTCCTTCTTCTTTTCAATTGGCGTTGATACTTTTGAAAGCGGTAAAAGAACGGAAACGTGGGCAAGTTGGTATACATACGTTTCAGAACAAGCAGAATGATTACGCAACGGACGCATATATCTACAAGCAGCAGAGAACGCCTTCCTCCATGAGAGCGCCCTTTTGAATTTCTAGCGTGCAAGCAAGCGTGTTGAGGCGCTTGGCGCGTTTCATTCATTTCTTTCTCTGTGTTTCAATTTGTCCACCGCGGTAGGCTGAGCCGCTGCTATTCCCAGCAATTGTGCGTGTTCGCAGAGTGTTCTGCTCTTAGAAAAGTATATATCGCTTTGATATCTAGTACACGGAAGACAGACAGACAGACAGACAGACAGACAGACAGACAGACAGACAGACAGACAGACAGACAGACAGACAGACAGACAGACAGACAGACAGACAGACAGACAGACAGACAGACAGACAGACAGACAGACAGACAGACAGACAGACAGACAGACAGACAGACAGACAGACAGACAGACAGACAGACAGACAGACAGACAGACAGACAGACAGACAGACAGACAGACAGACAGACAGACAGACAGACAGACAGACAGACAGACAGACAGACAGACAGACAGACAGACAGACAGACAGACAGACAGACAGACAGACAGACAGACAGACAGACAGACAGACAGACAGACAGACAGACAGACAGACAGACAGACAGACAGACAGACAGACAGACAGACAGACAGACAGACAGACAGACAGACAGACAGACAGACAGACAGACAGACAGACAGACAGACAGACAGACAGACAGACAGACAGACAGACAGACAGACAGACAGACAGACAGACAGACAGACAGACAGACAGACAGACAGACAGACAGACAGACAGACAGACAGACAGACAGACAGACAGACAGACAGACAGACAGACAGACAGACAGACAGACAGACAGACAGACAGACAGACAGACAGACAGACAGACAGACAGACAGACAGACAGACAGACAGACAGACAGACAGACAGACAGACAGACAGACAGACAGACAGACAGACAGACAGACAGACAGACAGACAGACAGACAGACAGACAGACAGACAGACAGACAGACAGACAGACAGACAGACAGACAGACAGACAGACAGACAGACAGACAGACAGACAGACAGACAGACAGACAGACAGACAGACAGACAGACAGACAGACAGACAGACAGACAGACAGACAGACAGACAGACAGACAGACAGACAGACAGACAGACAGACAGACAGACAGACAGACAGACAGACAGACAGACAGACAGACAGACAGACAGACAGACAGACAGACAGACAGACAGACAGACAGACAGACAGACAGACAGACAGACAGACAGACAGACAGACAGACAGACAGACAGACAGACAGACAGACAGACAGACAGACAGACAGACAGAGAGAGAGAGAGAGAGAGAGAGAGAGAGAGAGAGAGAGAGAGAGAGAGAGAGAGAGAGAGAGAACTTTAATACAAGGTCCTGAGAAGCTTTGCCCTACAGAGCTGCGGGCCGCTCCCACGTGGGGACTGGTAGGCCGAGCCTAACCGCCGCATCGTGGGCTCTCTGGACAGCCCAGGTTTGACGTGAAAGTTCTGAGCTCTGGATGGCAGAGCTCCATACTTCTTCTGTGATGCGATTGGGTCCCTGTAACGAGGGGCATCGCCACAGCATGTGTGCGAGATTGCTAACAGCCCCACAGTCGGGGCAAGTAGAGCTAAAAGCCTCTGGAGTGATCGTGTGGATAAGGGCCAGGTTTGGATAACACTTAGTCTGAAGCATGCGTAAAGTGGACGCCAGAGGTCTAGCCAGTTTGCTGTGAGGGGGAGGATAAGTCCTCCTACCCAGGTGATAGTGCGTACTAATTTCGCTGAAAGTAGTGAGAGTGTCCCGAAACTCGAGAACCCCGGAGTCTGAGCTCGATCCTGCTCCCGCGCGGTGTGTTAGTGCGCGCGCTTGGGAGTGGGCGATGTCATTGAGATTGGGAAACGAGTCAAGCTGGGGTTCGAGGTGAGCCGGAAACCACGTGATGGTGTGCGGAGAGATGATCTTGTTCTTGAGAATCTTGTGAGCCTCCTCAGCGATGGATCCTGAAGCGAATCAGTGAAGATTTGTGATCTGCTGTTGTCTAGGAGTGCTATAGCAACTGCGACCTGCTCCGCTCTGGTTGGTGTTGAGCACTTCAGGGAAGCCGCATTCACTATCTGTCCGTTGTGATCAACGACGGGTTCTTGGCGGTTTTTAGGATCAACCCTAGCCTCATGGAAGAGAGGAAATATGAAATTTCAGAAGATTAAAGGAACAACATACGACTTTCAACGTTTCCCCGTAATGTTAATCCTCAACACAACGTAGGCAGACGCAGGGCAAGAGCCCTCGCCCTCCTCAAGCGTACCAAGGACGATCCCTACTCGGCATGTTTTGTCGACGCAGCCCAATATGGACAGTCGTCTAACTTCGCCATTGCTCTCGTTGATCACAACGGACACTGAAGACAGATTAAATGTAATAGACAAAGCCACAAGAATGTCTGAATCTACAAGTACGAAGATCACATACAGGGTCCTGAGTATTTGGCTACGCGCGTCCCAAAAAAGATTTTGCGCTCACCGCTGCACTGTTCTTGCTGAAATTTTTCAGAACGCTCGCCTTTTGGCGTCGAGATCGTTCAGTATAACACTTGGTACGGTTAATTGCGTGGTTTTAAAGAAAAAGAAATGCAAATTTGCCGGCGCTTACCGGGATGTAAACTGCTGCCGCGACGGCGCAAGCATAAACTTGTGTCGCCGTGAGCTGCAAAAAGCAGCGTTTCAGGGAGGGCTGCTGCGTGTTTCCTGCCCCTGGGATACAGTGGCTAGCATAAAGTTTCGAAATAAATACCCTAGAGAGAAATGTGGCACTAGTGTCTATGGGGGTTCTCCTCAGCGTTGCCTCAACCTGCATGGGAATGATGCATAGAGTTTCTCACTATATTACCTACGTTTCCTAGGTGACACGGGCCTGGACTCACGCCTGTGATACCAGTTGTGTAATGTGTCATTCACCACGTTCCTCCCATTATCATCCCCCATTGTGACACTTTTTCTCCCCCTCTTCCCCTTCCCTTACGTAGAGTAGCAGGCCAGATGCTCCATTATCCGGCCGACCTCTCTACATTTTCCAATCATTAAAATACTTCTTCTTCTTCTTCTACCTAGAGGGAAATCTGGCGCTGCTGCGCTGTGGTATGCATGAGAATGTCGGTATATTGTGACTTTGGATTGGCATCTTTCTTGGAGAGCCAGGGAAGCTTGCAGAAGCGCCTGACGATACACACCGACGAAGCACCGTTCCGTCTGTCACAATGATTCATTTTCTACTAAAACAGCACGTAGAAAGCTATTTTAGCTTTATTATTACACAGACATGTTTCGTTCAACTATGAGAACTTGTTATTGCATGCGCAATTATATGAAACGTAAAAAGTATCAGCGGGTCGCTAAGGTTGGAGGTCAGACGACATGATTCGCGCTCGCTTTGCGACAGTTTGTCGTTTGTTCTTGCTTTTCATCGCTTGGTTATGCATTGTAGGTGAGTAAAGTTCACTGGAAGATGTTATATGCGTGAATGGAAACATTTTATGAAGATATTACTTTAAGAACGCATTATTTGTGCTGCAATATCTACGTTTTAGACGAAGCCTCTTACAACACCAGCTAACACAAGCCTCGCAGACACATATACCATCATTCAGAAGCAGAACTGATACCTGAGGTCACTTTTAGTGTGCTTATGGTATTCGAAAATTATTAGAAAGTGTTAAACCGGCTAAAGCGTGTGGCCCAGATGATATTCCAGCAGCGATAATAAGGAACTGTTCGGCAATGTTATCTTTGTACTTTCCCTGTTTATTTCGGAAGTGCTTAGTTGAGAAAGCACTACCTCGTGATTGGATATCAGCACGTGTTACACCTGTTCATGAGAATGGATCAACAAATGAGGTTGAGAACTACAGACCAGTGTCTTTAACTAGTATAACATGCAAAATATTTGAACATGCCCTCTATAGCTGTATAATGACACATTTGGTTAAACACAATCTTCTGCATCCTAGTCAACACGCATTTCGGCAAGTTTTTTCTTGCTCAACGCAGCTTGTTGAGTTCACGCATGATTTGGCTCTAGCAATAGATAAGCGTGAAGTAGTTGACTGTATTTTCTTGGACTTAAAAAAAAACATTCAATGTTGTACCTCATGACCTTCTTGTTAGTAAATAACGGGGCTATAAACTGAATGAATCTGTTATTTGCATGGATAGCCGAGTATCTCTCTCTAAGACAGCAGTCGGTCGTTCTCAACGGTTGTTCTTCCGGATATGTTCCCGTGACCTCAGGAGTTCCTCAGGGCTCAGTTCTTGGCCCTCTTTTTTATCTGTTGTATATAAATGACATTACTATTGCCCTCATATCATGGTTCAGAATGTTCGCGGATGACTGTGTAGTTTACAAGACTATAGAGAATGAACGTGATTCCGAATACCTGCAGCATGATTTGAATGTAATATCATCCTCGTGTGCCCATTCAGAAATGTCATTGAATGTTAAAAAGTGTGTTCACGTCACCTTTGCAAGTAAACGTTCATACCAGTTGAATACGTATACTGCAAATAACGCTGATTTAAGCACGGCCAGGGAAAATAAATATCTAGGAGTTTATTTAACGAGTGATTTGAGGTGGGCTAGGCACGTTCACCACATAGAAGTTAAGGCTGCACGTGTTTTGGGTTTTCTAAGACGAAATTTCAGCGAACTTCCATCTAACTTAACAGAAAAACTGTATTTACACATACGCGCACATTGTTAGAGTATGCATATTGTTACGTTTCGCCTTCAACGCGCGGTAATGCCGGCGCGGATGCAACGGACGCCGGGGCTTTGTTCAAAGCGGCGGACATTTTGGCCCGTCCGACGCCGCCGCAACGCCTACCCGCCAAGCGTGCCCAGGCGTGTTTCAGTGCCACGTGTCTTCGTGTGTGTGTGTGTGTGTGTGCCCTCGCTTGTCAAAGCGCGGCAGCCGGGGAGCGGAGTTCCCCGAATGAGGAGCCTGGAGGTCTCTCGGCTCAACTGTTCGCGCCGTCGTGTGGGTGAGGGTTGGCGATGCGTCACTACACTCGGTTCAGCAGGTCTCTCGGCCCGACAGTTCGCGCCGTCGTGGGCTCCTGCTGCGCCGTCCCGTGACCTTCATCCCGTGACCTTCCCTCCTTCCCTTTTGGACCGCGACGCCGGGAGTATAAGAGCAGCTGCCCCCGGACGCCAGGAGAGAGGCTCCGATTTGTACTGTTGAGTTACGTGCTCTCCCGTCTCTCCACTTCGGTCGACCTGACCGGCCGCTCTTTTGCTATGTTAGAATAAACAAGTTGTTCTGTTACCAGTCTTCTCATGCTTTGCCGGGACCTTCGGATGCTTCCAGTGCCCCAGGCCGCCAGGCCAACGCTACCCTTGGGGCTTGCGACCCATTGGCAATAACGGGCGTCTGCACCGAGACCCCAACAACTCGGGCCAGCAGTGCGATTACAACATCTGGTTGCCAGCGGTGAGATCGCGACAACGGAGGCCAGCAGCGAAGAGATGCGGTTGACTGTATGCTGAGCAGCACAACGACCATCCGGGAGCAGCGCAACGAGCCCTGTGTGATGACTGGTTGCCTGCAGCGGAACGACTGCGCTGAAGTCTTGGCTGCGAGGTTTGGTGAGTGCGGGACTTTCTTCTTCTGAGTTTTGCCAGGCTTTTGTTAGTGTTAGAAACAGAGCTGGTAATTGGGGTTGTCGTTGCTGCCGGGTTAGTTTGCGGCAAGACAATAGTAGGCAGTAGAGAAAGCAGCATTCAGAGCAGCCATGGATTTGAAGTCGTTGCGCAAACCGAAATTGCTGGAGCTTGCAAGAGAGTTGGGTCTGGATGTCTCAGACAAACTCAGAAAACCAGAACTGCTAAGGGCTATTCTTGAGTTAGAAGCTGAGGATGACGAGCTGTCGGAATGCCTTGAGACCATTGAGGAGAGGGAGCGTGAACTTAAAGAACAGAAAGAGAAAGATGAGCGTGAACTTAAAGAACAGAAAGAGAAAGATGAGCGTGAACGAAAAGAACAGAAAGAAAAAGAAGAGCGCGAACACGCTTTGGAAATGAAGCGTCTCGAGGTAGAGATGGAACGCGCTCGTAATGGAAGTCAGGCACACGGTGCAGGAGAACGAGTATTGTTCAAAATGACTGACCTGATGCGGCCGTTTAAGCTTGGAGAGGACATTGGTTTGTTCCTGGTTAACTTTGAGCGAACGTGCGAGAAGCAGGGGTTCTCTCGGGAAACGTGGCCACAGCGCTTGCTCACTTTGCTACCCGGCGAGGCGGCCGACGTAGTCGCTCGCTTGGAGAGAGAGGAGGCAGAGGATTTCGACAAAGTGAAATCGAGTCTGCTAAAAAAGTACCGGCTGTCAGCGGAGGCGTTCCGTCGGAAGTTTCGGGAAAATGAGAAAGGCAGAAGTGAGTCATATACAGAGTTTGCGTACAGGCTTATGTCAAACATGCAGGAGTGGCTCAAAGAAGAGAAAGCGTTTGGTGACCACGAGAAAGTTCTGCAGTGTTTCGGGCTAGAACAGTTTTATAGTCGGTTACCTGAGAACGTGCGGTACTGGGTCTTGGATAGGCCAGACGTTAGTACGGTGGCTAGAGCCGCTGAGTTAGCCGAGGAGTTTGTGACGCGTCGGGCTCGTGGAGCTAAGGACGGTCAAAAGGGTGAATTTGGCTCCAAGTTTGAGAGGCCAAAGTTCACGCCCATGAGAGCAAAGGGGGACACACGTAGTGCGGATGCGAGTGAAAGCAGTCCGACCGAACGTAAGGAGACGGCGGCAACCGAAGCCGAACGCAGAAAGCGGTTCGAGATGAGGCAAGCGCGCGTTTGTTATACGTGCCAGAAGCCGGGTCACTTTTCGGCGCAGTGTCCAGAAACAAAAACACAAGTCGTGTTTTTGTCTATATGCAGCACTGACGAGAACATGAAGCTTCTCGAGCCTTACATGCGAGACCTCCTCGTGAACGGGAAAGAGTGCCGAGTGCTTCGCGATTCCGCAGCTACAATGGATGTAGTTCACCCCTCTTACGTAGAACCCGATATGTTCACGGGCGAGTGCGCATGGATCAAGCAAGCAGTGGAAGCTCATAGCGTGTGTCTGCCGGTAGCAAAAGTGCTTATTGAAGGACCTTTCGGAGCACTTGAGACGGAGGCCGCAGTGTCATCTATGCTGCCCCCCCAGTACCCGTACCTATTTTCGAACAGGTCCGATCACCTCCTGCGCGAGAAGGGGCTTTTGTTTGGTGAGGCTAGCGTTCAGGCCTTAACCAGATCGAAGGTTCGGGAGCTCGCTGCAAAGGCGGTAGTTGCGGGGCCGACGTTGTTGAACGAAGAAAAAGGGTCAGAGGCGCAGCAAGCTGGTATTCAGAGCACGCCCGAACTGAATAAAATTGAGCCTGTAGCGTTAAAGGCAGCAGATACTGGAGAGGAAATTCCCGACACGGGAAAGTTAGAAGAGCTGTCTCCAGATTTGCTCATCGCGCCTACGTCAGACGGACTTAACAGGTTGCTAAAAGTCAGCCGGTCGGCTTTGATAGCCGAGCAAAAGAAGGATGGCAGCCTAGAAAACATACGCTGCATTATCAAGGAAGGTATCGCCAAGAAAAATGCTCGCTTTGTGGAAAGAGGTGGGGTCCTGTACCGGAAGTATCTAGACCGCAGGGGAGTGGAGTTCGATCAGCTGATCGTGCCTCAATGCTATCGTCAGGATCTGTTGCGCTTGTCGCATGGGGGTTCGTGGTCCGGACACCTAGGAGTTAAGAAAACTAAGGACCGTCTCTTGCAAGAGTACTATTGGCCAGGGTGTTTTCGGGACGCAGACCACTTTGTGAAGACATGCGACACCTGTCAGCGGGTGGGCAAGCCAGGGGACAAATCGAGGGCGCCGTTGAAGTTGGTACCTATCATTACGGAGCCTTTTAGACGGCTCGTTATTGATACAGTGGGACCTCTGCCGGTAACAGCCACGGGGTACCGACACATTTTGACTGTGATCTGCCCAGCGACAAAGTTCCCTGAAGCAGTGCCGCCTAAAGAACTCAGCTCAGTTGAGATAGTCAATGCACTACTGTCCATATTTGCGCGAGTTGGTTTTCCTGCAGAAATCCAGTCAGATCAGGGTACAGTGTTTACTAGCGCTTTGACGACAGCCTTTCTCGAAAGGTGCGGGGTAAGGCTGTTACACAGCTCAGTGCACCACCCCCAGTCGAATTCCGTTGAGAAGCTCCACTCCGTCATGAAGCGCGTGTTGAGAGCATTGTGTTTTGAACATCAAACTGACTGGGAGCTGTGTCTGCCTGGAGTGATGTTTGCTTTAAGAACCGCGCCGCATGCGGCTACGGGGTTCTCGCCAGCTGAGCTGGTGTACGGTCGCTCGCTGCGATCTCCGCTTCGCATGCTTCGAGAATCATGGGAAGGCAGGGGCGACGACCCAGTCGGGGTAGAGTACGTGCTTAAGCTCCTCGAACGCTTAAGAAGGGCACAGGAGTTGTCAGGTGAAGCAATGGCAGAGGCCCAGCAGAGGGCCAAGGTTTATTATGATCGGACAGCCAGGGCCCGTCGTTTTGAGGTGGGCGATGAGGTCATGATATTGCGCACATCGCTAAAGAACAAACTCGACGTGCAGTGGGAGGGCCCAGCACGGATTGTTCAAAAACTGTCGGACGTTAACTACGTGGTGAGTCTGCCAGGAAAGCGGAAAGCACAGCAAGTTTACCACTGTAATCTGCTCAAACCCTATAAGCAACGGGAAGCAGTGGTGTGCATGATGGTAAACGTGCCCGAAGAGCTTCCGGTCGAGCTTCCGGGACTAGGCTCAGTGACGAACAGGAAAGACACCGATCAAGTCATTAGTGACTTAATAAGTAAAGCATCGCTGTCGCCTGAGCAGAAAACCGAACTACACCAGCTCTTACAAGAGTTTCAAGGTCTGTTCTCTGAGAGGCCTGGTAGGACTTCTGTCCTTACTCATGACATAGAACTTACCTCCCCAGAGCCAGTACGATCCAAGGCGTACCGGGTGTCACCCCGCCAGAGCGATATTATGGAGGCTGAGGTAAAGAAAATGCTACAGCTAGGTGTTATTGAAGCGGGTGAGAGTGATTATACCTCCCCTTTGATTTTAGTTGAGGTACCGGGCAAGGAACCTCGTCCTTGCGTCGACTACCGCAGGCTTAATTCCATCACTAAGGATCAAATTTATCCGATCCCTAACATCGAGGAGCGCCTTGAGAGAGTGAGTAGCGCTCAGTTTATTTCCACCCTAGATCTTGTCAGGGGTTATTGGCAGGTTCCACTTACAGAAGAGGCTAGTAGGTATGCGGCGTTCATTTCACCAATGGGGACATTCCGTCCTAAAGTTTTGAGTTTTGGTTTGAAGAACGCGCCATACTGCTTTTCAAGCCTCATGGATAAAGTGTTGCGGGGACAGCAAGAATTCGCTTTACCGTATCTAGACGACGTAGCGATATTCTCCGCATCCTGGCCTGAGCATATGGCGCACTTGCGGGCAGTGCTAACCCGCCTGCGCGATGCGGGCTTGACAGTCAAGGCTCCCAAGTGCCAGTTAGCACAGGCCGAGGTTGTCTACCTCGGACACGTGATTGGTCGGGGTCGACGCCGCCCCTCTGAAATAAAGGTGGCCGCTGTGCGAGACTTCCCGCAACCGCGCACGAAGACCGATATTCGGTCGTTCTTAGGTGTCGCCGGCTACTATCAGAGGTACATCCCCAGGTACTCTGATATCGCGGCTCCCTTGACGGATGCTCTAAGAAAGACAGAGCCGCAAACAGTCGTCTGGGATGAGACGAAGGAAAGAGCTTTTAGCGCCCTAAAGAGCGCCCTAACAAGCCAGCCTGTGCTACGATCGCCCGACTACACAAAAGGGTTCGTTGTTCAGTGTGATGCTAGTGAGCGAGGCATGGGCGTTGTACTGTGCCAACGGGAAAATGGAGAAGTAGAACACCCCGTCCTGTATGCTAGTCGTAAGCTGACCAGTCGTGAGCAGGCGTATAGCGCCACCGAGAAAGAGTGTGCGTGTATCGTGTGGGCCGTTCAGAAATTGTCATGTTACCTAGCTGGCTCGAGGTTTATCATTGAGACGGATCACTGCCCTCTCCAATGGCTGCAGACCATCTCTCCCAAAAATGGCCGCCTCCTGCGCTGGAGCCTCGCTTTGCAACAATATTCCTTTGAGGTGCGTTACAAAAAGGGGAGTCTCAACGGTAACGCCGATGGCTTAAGTCGAAGCCCCTAACGTGGGAATCAGCCTCAAAATTGCTTGTTACTGATGTTTTTCTTCCTGAGGCAGGATTTTTAACCTATTGCTTTTGTGTAGTGTTTCAAAGTGATGATGTGCTTTCTAGTGCAATTTTTCGATTTGTGGACGCGTTCTGAGTGCTGCTAAACTACTGTAAGGAACTAGGCAGCAGTAAAAAAAAGGGAAAGAGCCTGGCAGGGCTTAAAGAGGGTTGTGCCGTGCTTGCTGACTGAGCGGTTGACTTTTGGCGTGGTTCTAACGCTTGCCGGAAACGAGAACCAAAAATGTCAACTCTCCCGAAGTCACTTTGCAGTGTCCTGTGTGCACCTGAACGTGAGAACGAGGCCTTCTCTGTGCGCTGCGCTCAAGAAACGCCCAGGGACGCCCAACTTCGGTTATGAGCATCATCGAGCGACATCCCTCCGGACAGCGGATGCAGTCCCCTGACCTTCGGGATCTCCTTCCCCCGGCGGGGCGGTCTGTTACGTTTCGCCTTCAACGCGCGGTAATGCCGGCGCGGATGCAACGGACGCCGGGGCTTTGTTCAAAGCGGCGGACATTTTGGCCCGTCCGACGCCGCCGCAACGCCTACCCGCCAAGCGTGCCCAGGCGTGTTTCAGTGCCACGTGTCTTCGTGTGTGTGTGTGTGTGTGTGCCCTCGCTTGTCAAAGCGCGGCAGCCGGGGAGCGGAGTTCCCCGAATGAGGAGCCTGGAGGTCTCTCGGCTCAACTGTTCGCGCCGTCGTGTGGGTGAGGGTTGGCGATGCGTCACTACACTCGGTTCAGCAGGTCTCTCGGCCCGACAGTTCGCGCCGTCGTGGGCTCCTGCTGCGCCGTCCCGTGACCTTCATCCCGTGACCTTCCCTCCTTCCCTTTTGGACCGCGACGCCGGGAGTATAAGAGCAGCTGCCCCCGGACGCCAGGAGAGAGGCTCCGATTTGTACTGTTGAGTTACGTGCTCTCCCGTCTCTCCACTTCGGTCGACCTGACCGGCCGCTCTTTTGCTATGTTAGAATAAACAAGTTGTTCTGTTACCAGTCTTCTCATGCTTTGCCGGGACCTTCGGATGCTTCCAGTGCCCCAGGCCGCCAGGCCAACGCTACCCTTGGGGCTTGCGACCCATTGGCAATAACGGGCGTCTGCACCGAGACCCCAACAACTCGTGCCAGCGGGGCGGTTCCAACAATATGTTGGTTGGGCTCCGTATATACCAAAGAGCTGGCCGATACGCTTGAAAAAAATACAGAATAGGGCAGTGCGATTCGTTTTAGGTAATTGGGATCGTCAACTTGGTGTGAGAGAAAGCAAAAGTAAACTTAAATGGGAAGACTTGAAAGATCGTAGACGAAACCTCAGTGTAAGGTCGCTCTGATTGTTCGTGTTCTTAAGTGTCACGAATCGGCCACGTGCTGTGTGTATAGAGAGGGGGTGCACTTCCCCCCCCCCCATGTCAGCGGGGCAACCGTGTCTATGTTATGTGGGGTCACGGACCGCGCGGTGTTGGGTGACGTGTCGCGGCAGGCGCCAGGAGGGCGAGTGCCGATTCCGGGAAGTCGGTATTGTGCGCAGTGTGTTGGCAGTCCGCCGACGGTCACACGAGTCCACACAGACCAGCCTTGAAAGGGACCGCTGTGTACGGTATTGTGGGTCTGGCGCCCGAGTATCTGACTAATTGGAGGCGCCGCCGAGGTTAAGAAGGGCTTAGCACACTTGACCCCATGCCGCGCGTCCGGAACGCAATCGCCAGTCTTGTTGTTGGGTGCGATTTCCTGTGTGGTGTCGAAGGCCAGCTTACAGTGCACGCTGTAGGGATGAGGTGCACACGTGAAGAGTGCATTCGGACGGCGGCGTCTTGTAAACACGCACTCGGAGAACTTTGTCTTGTAGACAATAAGTTTGAAGGACAAGGAGGGCCATCCGTCTCCCACACGGCCAAACTTTGAGTACAGCGGCACTACGTGGTGTCGATGCCCCTGCTTCCGAGACATTTGCGGCCTAGACGCCGTTGGGATTTGAGGCGGTCTAGCGATAACTTGTTCGGGCCTGGCGTGTTTTGCTGAGCCCGTCACTAACTACGTACAAATGAGAGGACAACGGGGTTTTGGGGAAGAAGGAAAAGAGCTTTGTTTTCCAATATGTTTATTTTTAAGAGTAAGCCCATCCCTGTGGGTTGTGGCTTAACAAACGGTTGACTCTGATTGGCAACTGAACCTGTGGGACGGGCCAACGGCCCTACCGCCTTTTTTTTCTTTGTATATTTCGGCTATAAAAATCGGGACGACATGCTGTCCCTCAGACTTGGCTGAAATCAGGATTGCTGATACATCAGTGAGGCTCCGTACTATGTGCGTTAAAACGAGTCTGGGCTCTAACAGTCATTGAGACAGTCGAAGAGTGAGACTTTGTTTCTCAATTGTTCAAGTTTGTAATGTATTTGTTTTACCTGCCATGTATATAGAAAAGTTTACCTATAAATATTTCTTGTACATCTGATCTCATCGCTTCCTGCTTGCGTTTGACCAACAACAGCCGATCATCGTCCGAGAAGCTTCAAGTTCCGACGGTGAAGCGAGGACAGAGAACGAACGAAACTTTACTCTCAGGTTGAAATTTTTTCATAATATCTACCATTCCAAAACTCGAATCGATAAGAAGTACATCCAAGCGCCGTGCTACATATCCCACAGAAGGGACCACAGCGTCAAAGTAAATTAATTTTCCTTTAAAGGTGACGTCTTGCGCTATTCATTTTTGTTAGTTCTATACGAGAGTGGAATGATCTTCCGCCTATAATTGGTATCCATTGTCTCTAATGATAATTTTTACCGCGCTTTGTGTAATTAGTTTCTTTGTTATTGGTCTCAAGTATTATGCTTATATTTATGTATCCTCCTGCTGTAATGCCTGCAAAGGCGAAGCAGGTATCAAATAAATAAAATAAATAAATAAATAAAATTTCCATGACGGCACAGCGCCCCTTAGGAAACTCCCATAGATGGTGGCGCCAGATTTCCCTCTAGGTGTTATAGTGAGAAACTCTATGGAATGATCGGAAGTACAGGCTTCGGATTGACTTCGATATTTAGACTAGTAGCGTTTGCTTGCAGCACAGTAAAGGAAGGTGTACTAAAAAGCTTTCGCGTAAAATCTAATTTTATTTCTGCAGTATCCTATATAATGCACAATACATTACATAAATTTTGTATGACTGAGATCGAAGCATAGTTTACCACTGGGGCCAACCAGGGTATGCATTATTCTGCAATTCTGTTCCCGTTTTAGCGTCACTGAATATTTATTATTTATTTTTACAACAGCAACAACAACCTTGCATGTACTTATATATATATATATACTGTTGTGTGCGCTGCGCATGCGTTGTGGTTTGAGCTTGGGCAGTAGACAACTTGGTGCAACGAGCCTCAAACCGCAAACTTTTTTTTTGCCACCGAGAAATTGACCCCGCGAAGTGTTGACGGCGCTGCCGTGCCTCCAAAAGCCGCCAGTGCAGGACGTATGGGCTTCTATGGCCCAGCTTCGTTACCATGCGTACATAATATACCTTGGCCACTATGCATGCTGCTGTCATTGCGGCAGCTTTGTAGTCTTTGTAAGCATGTACGAAGTAAAAAAAACTGAGGCATGGTGTACTGAGGAGAAGCCAGGAGAGGCCCTGCCTACTCCGCGCACTAGCAGGAACGTGAGGAGGAAGTCGCGTGGTATTTTGCGCTGTAGCTTCCGTCTTGCCGTGACACAATGACGGTTTTGTTACGGCACTCTAGAAAAAGTTTACGCCCTTTGGGTTGTATTTTGTCCTCAAACGATAATCGTCATCTGGCTTGCCCACATTTCCTTCCTTTAACGCTGCGAGCCCAGTACTTCCAGCCAGCGCCTCGATCACATGCTGGCCGGCCCAGAGTTCGCGTTTTGATTGTCGCTCCCTGCGGCTGCTTCGAGTCGCGCCGGGATCCTCCCAGACTTGGCTTCTTCTTGGTACTTGGTGCAATTCCACAGCATGTGTGCGAAGCCGGCCGTCTGCCTTCAGCAGACTCTGCCCTTGTCTGTCGGGTGCGTCTCGGGATACATTCTGTGCATCAGCGGCGGGCTGGGGAGTGAGGCCGTCTGCAGCTGTCTGACTAATATGGCTTGCTCTCGACTCAGCCCGAGCAAGGGGGTGGGAGAATTCTGTGAGCCAGGCGGAAAGCCTTGGTTATCGCGTTGTATTCGGTCATTCTGTCCTTGGTGCTAAATCACAGCGGCCAGTCTACCGAGGCGCGGTCCGTTAGCGCGCGCGCCTCGGCGTGTGCAGTCTCGTTGTGGTTGGCGTTGCGGTCCGACGCCTCGCCCGCGTGCGCCGGGAACCACTTGATTCTCACTTGTCGTTTGCTGCCGTCGTCGTTCTTGGATGCCTGCAGTATGCGCACCGCTTCCTTCGCTATCCTGCCTTTGGCGTAATTTCTCTCCGCCTGCCCCGAGTCGCACAGCACCGTGTGGCAGTCGCGGTCGGCGATGGCCACCTCCTCCGCTTGCTCTGCCTTGGTGCATCTCGTGCTGGCTGTCGTGCGAACGGTGCCGGTCGCGTGGACGACGACCGTCGTGAAGCCGTGTAGCTTGGCGTACTCAGCCGCGCCCACATAGCGTGCGTGTCTCGCCGAGAGCGCCTTGGCTCTCGCCGCTCTCCTCCCTTTGTTATACCCCGGGTGCATGTTCCTCAGTATCGAGTCCACTCTGATGTTGCGCCTGATCTCGTCGGGGAAGGGGAGCTGCGTCTGCTCCCTGCCTTGGAATCCCATTCCCAGGTTGTCCAGGATTTTCCGGCCGGTCTCGGTCGTAGCAGTCTTTCGAGTTGAGCGGCGCGTTGGGCCTCCACTATCTCCTCTAGCGTGCTGTGCAACCCATGCTGCAGGAGGCGGTTGGTGCTCGTTGTTTCGAACAGCCCCAGTGCCGTCTTGTAGGCTCTGCGGATGAGTATATCTATTTTGTTTCTCTCGCTCTTCACTTCTGCTAGGCCGCCACGTACGCTAAGTGGCATATGACGAACGAGTGGATGAGTCTGATCATGCTCTCTTCCCTCATTCCGCTTTTCTTGGTCGTGACTCGCTTGAGTAGTCTCGTGGCGTTCGCCGCTTTCGCCATGAGCCGGGTGGCGGTCTCGCCGTTTCTACCGTGCGTCTCGATCGTCATTCCCAACACTCTGATGTTGTTGACTCTTGGGATCGCGTTTCCTTTTCTGCTCTTGACTTTGATTGCCTCGTACTCACTCGGTTTGCTCTTGGGTTTGCGGTGCTTGGCGGGCGGATGTACAAGAAGCTCCGACTTGCTCGGGAGCATCTGAGCATGTTCCGTCGAGTTGGTCTTTGATCGCGTCGACGGCCGCCTGTAGAGTGGATTCGATGTGGGCATCGCTGCCCCCTTCCACCCACAGCCTTATATCGTCCGCGTATATCGCGTATCGGACTTCCTTGATATTCCTGAGCCTTTCGGACACTCCTATCAGCACCAGGTTGAAAAGCATCGGCGAGATGGTCGATCCTTGAGGTGTGCCTGTGCTTCCCAGCTTCTCCTGCGCTTGGAAGTCCTCCGCTCTGAGCTAGGCCGTTCTGTCCGTGAGAAAGTCTTTGATGTAATTGTATTATCTCTCTCCCATGTTAAGTTTCGCGACTTGGGATAGGATCGCCGAGCGCTTCACCTTTTCGAAGGCATTCTGCAGATCGAGTCCCAGTAGACGATTTTAGTTTAGCGTTTGCAACTGAACGTAAAAGCATTACGCGCGTAAAGAAATAGCGTCGTCCTCATTGCGCATGCTCGGAACGTTATTGGGTTTCTGCGGTTTACGCGCGCTAAGATAACGTACGTTATTTGGCGAGTTTAACGTCCGTAATGCTTACGGAAGCTAAGAAATAGTGTTGTCGAACATGGCGGCACCCATGGCTCCCGCTTCAGCGTGAATTCTCGTGATGGCTACGCTCTCATTCACGTTGATCGCCAGTAACTGTTGTAATTAGCTTTCGCTTTCTCCAAACTAACCTGGAAGGTTAGTTATG
This sequence comes from Dermacentor andersoni, assembly GCF_023375885.2. NCBI lineage: Eukaryota > Metazoa > Arthropoda > Arachnida > Ixodida > Ixodidae > Dermacentor > Dermacentor andersoni. The sequence goes on along the minus strand of NC_092815.1, from coordinate 160,447,754 downwards.
AGCGCATAGCACGTCCATTTTCTGAGATCGTTCGGCGATTCTGGCTGCCGTACGCCTAACGAGACGCGTCCGCATAGCACCAGCAGGATGGTTGCTAATGGACCGTCTTGGCTTGGCTGCGTTTGGCACGAGGCACCAGACGACGCCCTGTTTTATAACGTTTTCTTTACGTTTGTGTTTCCATAAGGTAAACTAAAGGACTTGAAACGACACGCGCCATAACGTCCCGCAAAGGTGCTTACGTTTAATGTACGTAAGGCGACAAACGCTATTCTAAAACTGTCTAGTATAGCTCAGTTGTCGCCGGTGTTGCCGTCGATGATCTGGTGCTTGAGTTGTATCATTGCGTCTTGGGAACTGAGGTGCTGCCTGAAGCCGATGCTCGCTTCCGGGTTAGAGGTCTTCTTTCTCGAGGCATTCTTATCACCTGTTGTGCAAGACGTGCTTGCTCCTACACCTTGCCCACGCAGGACGTGATCAATATGGGCCGGTTGTTGTCCGTGTCGGGTGGCTTGCGCGGCTTGGGGATCAGGATGGTCTTGGCCTTCTTCCACTGCTTCGGCAACGTTGCCGTTTTCCAGCATTTGTTGTAGTAGCTCGTGAGGCTGTCAATGGATTTTTCGTCGAGGTTCTCGAGTACATTGTTGGTGAGGCGGTCCGGCCCGGCCGCCAACCGGATGTTGAGGTCCTGCAGCGCCGTGCGAATCTCTTCTACATCTATATCTGTCGATACGCTCGTTGGGCAGCCCCCCGTACGGCCATGGCGTTCCGTGGGCGTAGTCGCCAGGTATCTGTCGCTGATGCGCTTCGTCACCTTATCGGCTCCGTGTTTCGTGACTTCCCGATGGATGAGTTTCGCCAGTCGGTCCCTTTGGTGTGACTTATTTAGTCGAGCAGACGCTTAAGCAAGTTCCATGTTTTCCCGTTGTGCATCTGGCCGTCGGCGGCGTTGCATATCTCGTTCCACTGTTGCGCGCATAGCGTGCGACAGTGTTCCTCGATTGCATTGTTGAGTTCTGCGACTTTTTTTCGTAGCCTACGAATGAGGCGCTGTTTTATCCATCTGTTGAGAATGGACTGCTTAGCCTCGATGAGGTGGGCCAGTCGGCTGTCCATTCTGTTAGTTTCAAGGTCTGTTTCTCTGTCGTTGGTTGAGTCTCGAACGTCTTGGATGATCTTGTTGGCCCACGTTTCGACGTCGTCGATTTCGGTCTCTTCTTTCTCCTCCTGATTTCTGTTATCTCTGAAAGCGGTCCGATTGATCCACGTATGTTTCCTGACGTTAGTATTGCTCTGCTCCGGTATGACGATTTTCACGATAATGTGATCGCTGCCGAGGTCCACCCCCGTGTTCCTCCATGTGATTGTGATCGGTTCGTTGTACTTGACGGACGTGAAGTCGGGGTGGCATCTCGGGACACGGAGTTGCCAATTCTCGTTGGGTGAGCCGGGTCGCTTATGAGAGTATAGTCGAGTTCCACCGCGTCTTGGGACAGGTTTCTGATTTTCGCACTGCCCTTGACCTAGCCTCAGGCCGGATCCATCGCATTAAAGTCGCCGCACGCGATCAGCGTGCTCTGGCCGGCCGTCGTGCTTGCCTTGTGAAGAATGGCTTCGAATTTCTGCAGTCTCCGCGATGGATTACTGTAGATGTCGAAAATGAAGATGCTGTTTTTTCTTTGCTTGGTCGGTATGAGTTCGATCAACGTGTGTTCGATGCTGACGTTGCTTAGCCGGTGTTCGACGAAAGTGAGTCCTTTCCAGGGTGCACAGGCCTCTGCCGTCGAGCGGGCCAGCGTGCACCCTGTAGCCGGGGAGGGACGGCTTGTTCGTTAGCGTTTCTTGGAGTAGGAGCACGTCGGGCATGCGCGCGGCGTGTTCGATGTGCAGCTGGACAACCGCCCTCTTCTTGACGAAGCCGCGGCAGTTCCACTGCCACACTGTTATGCCTGTGGAGTTGGAGGTCATGATTGTCCTATTCGCAGTTCTCCAGGTTGCTGCACTTGGTTGACTTGCTGATGTAGAGGAGCGAACGTTGTGTGGCTTAGTACTGGTTGCACGCTCCTCTCGAGATTGTTGAGTCTGTGGACGTTCTCCGTTTGGAAGGCTTCGATGGCTTCCTTCATCGACTTGATCATATCCTCGAGGCTGTTGAGTTTGGCCTCGACGTTGTTGTTGCTGCCGCCGGTGCTGCAACTGCAGAAGCAGCGGGCGACCGGCCTCACACTCTAACTTGCGGAGTGCATGAACTCCTTTCAACGCTAGAGCACAATACTGGGACGAAATGGACTTAGGCAACGGTATCGCGGTGGTATACACCGCGATTCGATCCGTTGGTCGGACCACTACGGCGCTCACGTCCGTGCAGCCCGGTGTGGTTGTGCGCTGAAGGCAAGAAATGTAAAGAGAGAAGAATCTGCTCCGATAAGATGGCAGAGTAACAACTTCCGGCGTCACTGAGCTTCACAAAGGGCGATGTCAAGGCCTATCCTTTTGCCTTCCTCCATGGCGCAGCCGAAAAAGTGCGCATCGATTTAAAACTACCGGGAATCAAACCTCGACCAATACGCTCTCTCTGGGAAGTCACGTGCTGGCGCGATACCGCGAGGGAGAAAGAGAGAATGGCTTCGCGGTGTGCTCTCTTTCCATGGCTAGGCTAGAACTAGCCACCCTACCAAGGCTGGCTGCGTGACGTAGTGCTCTCTCCTACAGTTTATTTCCTTCCTCCACTGATATTGCTCTCTGGAATAACGTCACGGTAATGTGTATGGCACCCTGTTAGGCACTTCGAGACAACTTCGGTACAAAACTAACACATCTCACAAGTGTCCCACAACCTCGTACTTGCGAAATGTTATTTCTTTGCGCGCGGGAATTGCGTGGTAGTGTTTGTATACAACTTCGAAAGTATGTGTCAGCACTCCCCCAAGAAAACGAACGAGGAAGCTCCGATGAAAATGCGAACAGGTAACTAATATAAATGCAATTAAAACACAGACACTCAATTCATTAAAATTTTATTCTCTGTTTTTAACAGAAATTTATGTTCAGGTCGTCACTGAGAACCTGTGCGTAGTTGCACTCCAACTTGAAAGTTGGTTTGGCATCGATCAAAAAAGAAAAAAAAAGAAAAAGAAACACTCCTACAATCGCGAGTCATTTAAATATCAGATGAAGCATTCTCTCCGCCACAAGAACAAAACGCCACATGATAAAACTAACAGGTCCCCGAAAGAGATTGTAATGATTGCCGAAAAAAAACACAAGAATCGTGAAAAAGATGAAAATCTCATGCCAGTCTGCCCAGAAAGGAAGAGCTCACTACGAAGAGAAAAAAATTGTGGAAGTTTCACTATCGGTCGGGCAACAACCTCGAGAAATGACCGCGCTCTGCAACGGATTGCGTTTATTTCACGGCCAAAATGGCCGTTCATCTTTTGAATGAAGTGAATTTTGAATTGCCTTTATTTCCATAAACGTACGATTGATGGGGGATTTAAGAAAAAAGTTGCACACACAGCAAATTAACAAACCTTGTCTAGTCGTGTGTTCCCTTGTCTTAACAAACAATAATGAACAAAAAATTAAATTATGTGGTTTTACGTGCCAAAACCACTTTCTGATTATGAGGCACGCCTTAGTGGAGGACTCCAGAAATTTCGACCACCTGGGGTTCTTTAACTTGCACCTAAATCTAAGCACACGGGTGTTTTGGCATTTCGCCCCCATCGAAATGCGGCCGCCGTGGCCGGGATTCGATCCCGCGAGCTCGTGCTCGGCAGCCCAACACCATAGCCACTGAGCAACCACGGCGGGTGACAAACAATAATTAACAAGTAGGCGAATGAATATTTGTTCGATGCGAACTAGTTAAGAGTAACAGGGACAACGAAAGAAAAGCGTTGTAAATCGAGAATCTTTTACCATGATCCAACAAAACGGGCACGTTTCACTACGCGAGCGTCACAAATCGACTACGGGTTAATCGCTACATTCATTTTTCTTGCGCCTCCAGTCTCTGACGAATGATTTCACGGCAAGTGCAGCAGTAAGAGAACGCCGATTTCGTCATATCTTCGCTTTTTTCGAAACAACATCACCACGGAACAGATCTGCATCGTTTGTACGCGAGAATTTGTACACTATCAAATGAAGTAAAAATCAGAATAAAATTTATATGATCCAGTGATCCTCGCAACGCCCCCTCGGCTTTACCTGAGCGTATACGTGTCGAGAAAACAAGATTTTCCCATTCATTCCCAAGATAATAGTCACAGTGCAGTTTTCACACACTTGTGCCCAAGTTGATTTGCAATGAATCGCGACTACGCTGTCGAGAATTACTTTTAAAATACGTACTCGATCTGCACGTTACTTAGACTACACGGCTAGCGCATTCAACAAATAACAGCACTATCGAACAAACAAAAAGCTGCGAGAAAAACCAACAAATACAAAAAAAGAAAAAAAAAACAATTTAGTCAGAGGCGCGGGCATTTTCTCGATGCGTGAGCCCGAATCCAAACTAGAAAGAGCTCTCACTTTTCAGGAGTCGGCAATGCACACACCTACATTTAAGTACGCCGAGACCACATTGAGTCGCGCTTTTCGCGCGGTCTGGCGATCGAGCACAGAAAAAGGGTAGGTGCGACAGTGCGCCCTACGAGAAAGTTCGTGCACATAACCCAGGACCACTACCATATCATAGTGAACACCGTACCGCATATGAACAAGACACAGAAATCAAACCACACGAGGCGAACGCTGCGGTTATTCATTGTCTGCCGTTGCGATCGTATTCTATCCCTGTTCGGAATCCAACGATTACGCCGCAATAAAGGTCACTCGGTCGGTTCCGCGACATTGGGAAGCTCTGCGCGTGCTTTTGATACCAACAGCCTTCTCACAGCGTTGCGCGATTACGTTTAACGTTCTTGAAATACCAAAGGAGTGTGTAAGACGCTCGCCCGCAGTTTGACCACAACGCCGTGCATTAGTTAATTGGTTCGGCTGGAAAGACGCCGCATGCTTTGGCGGTGGCTCTCGGTGCTCCCAGATTCAACTGGCCATTGCATCGGTGTGTCGCCCGTTTCGTAGTCGACATGCATTCAGGGCTCAAGAATTGTTTTGTGCAGCGATTCCAGGTGCTACAAGCATAGGTTGACGCTGTGAGTGATTCTGAAAGTGCGGCATGGCAAATGCTCGCTTCGCAACCCCCGCACTAGCCGGTCAAAGTTGGGATCGTCACCGTAGGGCCCTTTTTCTAGAAAGCACTTCATGCTGGCCACAAGACAGACACGAGCTAGAAACACGAAACCTTTCCTTGCGATATGGCATTTTTTTTTAGCATGGCTGCACATACCGTGCATCCTCGCAGTTAGGCTCACGAGTATGTACTAAATGGTTGGTCAGTCAAGAATGCACTAGTCATAGGCCATGAGCTACCGGAAGATCAATAGGTATCCTGAGTTCAGAACTCTCTAAACCTATGGAGCTTTGGGGAAGTACTGTTATGCCCACAGTACCCGATGTACTTTTGAAAAGCATTGTGTGTCAAGCATGTCTTCAATATTCAAAAGCCTATGAGGGCCACAGGCGGGCACACCTCTACTGAAATGCTTCCATGTGCAGACTATTAATTCCACTGAGCTTCTGCACTATTCCTAAGGAATCAATAATGATTCCTTATATATCCTGCACTATTTCAGCAAGACTACTGCAGATAAACTACGAAACCAGAAGATCACCGATGAAATGTTTCAACAGGTGTGACTGTTTGTATTCAATTGTTAGAGAAAAATTAATCAGCTGTACATGTGAATACTAGCACACCTAGCTGCTCTGCACTACTTAAACTAAATCTGCTGTTTGAGCTTATCTTTTGAGAAAAGCAATGCGCACAAAACCAAACAGCCAGGACACACATATTTTCTATTTGTGAAGGTAGCAGAGCTACATTATTGAACATATAATAACAGCAACGGTCAGAAATGAATAACCATGGCGTCGCTTAGAAAATGGCAGAGAGAAATAAAAAGCAGTTTCTAAGAAGGAACAGAAATCAGAAGAGATCTCAATACTGTACAAATACAAAAGGCAGTCGGTATCCAAGAAGCAGAACCATTTTGCATTCCACCACAGGCTGCTCACAAGAATCCAGCAGTTCATTGAGAAATAAACCAAAAACTGAAAACTCTCTCGTGACAAAAAAAAAAAAAAATGAAGACAGCCTGCCACAATCAGAGGCATTATTTTGGCCCATAGTGTGCGACCTTTATTGAACTTTACTCTTATTTATCTCTGTAAAAATATGTCGCAGGTATATTCACCGTAGTTACAGGCAAAGTTTGCATATATGAAATATGTATATATTTACAAGATATTTACACATGCGAGGGAGCAATAACTGTACAAAGAGCTGTAAACTTCCGAGCAAGCGGCTCACACGAAGAAAATCAAGATTTGAAGTCTGCATAACTTGCATCTCACTCGGCACATTTCATTTCGTACCTGTGTTTGTTTGTGCAGCCAGCGGCTAATTCACTCAAACCTTCTCTCCTAAACAAGTTATTGTTGATACATCACAATGCACGCAGGTTGCAATGCAGGTGCAAGATGGGGCAAAAGTGATACCAGAAATGGTGCTTTGACCTGGGGATGTTGGCTAAGAATAGCAGCATCTGCAGAGGGTATGAGCAACCACTCTGAGTAATGAAATTCAGCATTTCCTTAATGAGTACAACTTTCACACCATGCAGCTGAAACTCGCTACATGCTCCATTTCTGTGAAAGATCATTAAGTTATCCTAGTGTGAATGAGACTTCTATAGTATGGATTACCTTTTAGCTCTTACACTGCCAGTGCCCCTGCATTTGCAGATAATCCATGCTCAATTCATTAGCTTTTCCTTCTATTAGCACATCCATTTGTGTAAGTTGCTGGGTGTCTTTAATTAAGTCGCCACAGCATTTTCTGATATGTCTCAGTGCACAATGAAAATATATGTTATGTCCACCAAGAAAGTGCAATACAGAAAGTAACAAACAAAAATTATCTGTTAAACTTGAACATTCCTATTAAAAGGAAATCTTTGTTCTTGGTAAGGCAATAGGCATCATTTGGAATAACTACACACATGATTTGAGGCATTGCAAAGCAAAGCACTGCCACCTTGTTGAAATAACAGCCAGGATGACTTGCATAAAAATTGAAGCAATGTCAATTATCTATCAGATCCACCATAGAGTATGGATGCCTTCAGCTAATGCAATACAGGAATTTTGAAATGCTGGCACATACATCATAATTGTGTAATAACTTCTGGTGCCTAACTTTCTTACACATTCTAAATAGAAAGCTATACTTAAAGAGCTGATCATGCAAAATGAAAGTAAGGTCTTGGTATAACTTCTCAACAAGGGCCATAGTACTCTTATATAAGGACATTTGTGTTATTGTTCATCAAATAGGAACCTCGGTAAAATGCACTGAAAAGAGACGGAAGCGACACTAAAAACGCACAAGAATTACATTTTCTTTTGTATTGTTTGTTACAATTGATGCCTCAGCTAATAAAGCAACCATTAAATATATAAATTACTTTGCCTTTCTTGCTTATTTTTTTAATAACATCCTGTGCAAAAACAAGGTAAAATAAAGCAAAAAGAAAACAACCTCCTTCTGACAGCGCTATCCTAATGACGATGCAACAATGCCAGAGTTTCAGTCAATGTATATTTGCCAATAGAAAATTAATAGCAAAGGAAAATTACATATTGCATGCATAGAACACAAGTGTAAACATAAATTTTAACAGTGGTACAACCAAGGTTCTTAAAAGGAAATGTAGTGATGTTTACTAGATTAATTTAGTACGTCAACCCTATATGACATGTTGAGGAAATGTCTTCCAACTCAGTGCTACAACGAACATCTTACAGAATTATTCAGAACTCAACAAACTTGTTCAAACAGTAAGATGTGTCAGGGCTGGCCCATCATTCGACATAGTGGTATATCTTCTCTTGGCAGTACAAAACTTTGAGCAATATGATGAATGCCCACTTGATTGAGATATTAAAAGCATGCAGATAGTAAACATAAGCATTAATGCTTATTTGGTAGTGTGTTTACAGTGCAATGATAAAATTCATATGATGTCCAGCAAGTGATTCTTGATCTCATGGTCTAAGGCAGTGATCAATAGTCAGCACTGCTTGCTTCAAAGTACTGCCCTCCACAAAATGTGACAGACTAAAGCATATAAAAATAACTTTAGGTAGAGTGCAAAAGGGTACGCGGGTCCCCAAACGGGGTCGAAGACACAGTGCTGTGTCTTCATCTCCTTCCGTCGTCCTGCGCACTCTTCTGCACTTGACCTCAGGTTATGCAGTACCAGCTAACCTACCAGTCTGTTCTTTAGAACTCCATATAAACATGTTTTATGGATGTTAAATGATTATCAAACTTTCGGCCCATCTTGCACCTCAAGTAAGGCAACATCTGAACACAATAGAACAGGCACCAGGAGAAAACAAGGAGCTGTACAAAGTAACACAAGAACATCAAGCTGTACTTCTCATTTGTGGGTTCAGTTTAAAACCTGCTGCCACACAGTTCATGATCTAAGCACAACACTGACAGTGTCTACATGTTGGCTCAAGCCCATACTTGATCTTTTTTTTGCTAGGCATGCTTTTTTCCTGGGCCTTTACAAAACTTTGCAACACAGTATACTGACACACACTTATTAACAGCCTAGAGTATACAAACCAAGAGCAGTCTCTCAACTTTACACTCACTTTGGCACAAAATATTCCGTTTTGCGAAGTGGCCTGAAAAATGGAATTATTGCTTTGATAAGCAGGCATCTGGGCTGTAATTTGACTGCAGACTAGCAGCTTACTGCAACAAGCATAGTTATGAAACCTGAGTCAGCACAAGGAGGCCGTCAGGAGTACCAGGCTTAGTGAAACCATAATGCAAGGCACATGACATAAGTGTGAAAGATGAGGCACCACAACATACAGACTACCATGCTGCACACTATTCTACAAAAAATACAAGCTTTAGCTACCAGGCATTCCTTTTACTTCCTTTCAATTTTTAGTTACAAAGACTTAAATTAATATGTGAAAGTAGTTACTGTGTGTAACAAAATGTGGTTATAGTTACTGCCTGCATATTAGTGTTACGAGTCTGAAATTGTCATAAACTGTGAGTGATCTAGAAGATATATCTGCACAGAAAATCAAAAGATGTAGCAAGGCCTTCGGGAAACCTATAACTTCAAGGAATGGCTTTTTGCTACGAAGGGATCTTGGCACTGCTACACATTAAATGACTTTTAGTGCACTGTGTTGTGTGTGTCTCACAACAGCAAATTTCATGTATGGGTGCCTGCAAAGGCAATAAGAAATGTCACACTGCACTTTCTACATTTGCAGCCGGCAATCATGGTGCCTTATTCCTTAACCTCTATGTCAGTGTGTCAAAACTACCTTCAAGCATGTGACAGCCCTTAAATGCCTGCCAGCCCAAAGCTTGAAATCAAGACTGTTGACCGACGTCCTAAAGAACGCTCTCGAGACCTGCAAGACTTGACGACATTTACAAAGCGGCCAACGGAGAAAACCGCCTGCGGTGTTCAGCCAGTAGGTCGCTGCCATGCTAGAGTCCACTGGGTCCACCACTAATGAATACCACGGCACGTACACCTTCTCCAGGAAGGGCCTTCGTCACACTGTCCTCACACAGATATAGACCCACAACGCTGATGGCTTCAATGAAGGATGTGATGAAACAGAAACACTATCATACACAGATGGCCCATGCACACACCGGCGTTGCGTCACTCGTCCACCTGCACGATGTGCACCACATGTGTCCGTGGCTCGGAGGACGGCTTGCCGCCGTCGATTACCGCCTTGACGGCATCGTGACCGCCGCCCACTTGCAGAGCCTCGCCCCAGAGCTGGGTGATCTTGTCGACCGGGTTGCGGCATCCTTTGCAGCGACACGTCTTGCAGCTAGCGCCGGCCACGTAGCAAGGGCACCGTTGGCCGCAGCACGTCAGCTTGCCCGGATTCAGGCTCGCCGCGCCACACCGACAGCCCCGGCGTGCCGACGTCGTCGCTGGCCGCTGGTAATGCAGCACAGCGGTTGGCGTCGGGGGCACCGCCGCCGAAGGGCTGCCGCACTCCGACGCCGACGTCGAATCTGAACCGGATCGGGTGATCTCCAGTACTGTAAAAGAACGAGTGCGACAACATACGTTAAGGGCCAATTGCAACGAAACCGAACATGTTCTAAATTTGTTTTAGATCAGTATTTGCTGTTGAAGCAATCTTGACAAAGCTACAAGGCTGGTAATTCACGCAAGTTTCTTAAGTAAGCCCTTAAATAGTAGCTACTGATAACGATCGATTTGTAATGAGGTAGATCCCTTGTGAAACAGGGCGGCGACAAATAGCCACTTAGCCTGTTCGAGGTACTCAGGTTTTGCTATCTATTTCAGTCTAGCATTGTCTAATTCCACTTACATTATTTCTATTCTTTAAAACATCTAAAAAACATCCTAAAGCATGGGCCTAAGCCTGTGACGACCCCAGCTCCATCTCTTCCCTGCTTTTTTTTTTCCAATACAAAACGTCTTCTCTTGCATGCTGATTCGACCGCTGACCAATTAAGGCTCCCACCATCAACTATAATAAAGAACGCATAAACGGACACACATATTCTCCATTGTTCAAATCACCTGGTTGACTGATGCAAGTTTTAGCTTTGCGTGATACGTGATGCGATAAGATCGTCTGCACAAGCACCGCTCCTCCGCGGAACGGCGGTAGGAAAGCAGAGAGCTGTCAGATAGCTATAAACGCGGAGCTATACGCACGCAGACGTGAAAGTTCTAGGTGCGCTACGAACCGCATGCGTGGGACGCTTACTAGAAGGTTTTAGGTTAAGGGCAGGCAATTGTGGGGCCCGCCAGCACTTGGGGCCACGGTACTGCGCATGCGCAGTAGCGCGCCCCAACGCTTGCGTCCCCTTAATCTAAAACTCTCTATCATAATTAAGCGTAGGCGACAGATTTTGACAGGAGGCCTCGCAACCCTCTGTCTGCAGACATGAACGCTACTGCAGCCAAGTTCGTTGAAGACGATTAAAAAGTTTTAGAATAGCGTTTGTAGCCTTACGTACGTTAAACCCAAGTACCTTTCCGGGACGTTACGGTGAGCGTCTCTTCCAAGACTTTTGGTTTAACGTGCGGGAATGCAAACGTAAGAAGCACGATAGAACACACAGCGCCATCTGGCACCTTGTGCCCAACGCATTCAAGCCAAGGCAATACATTTAGCAACCATACTGTTGCTGCCATGCGGACGCATCTCGTTTAGGCACACGAACGCCGGAATAGCCAAACAATCTCAGAAATCGGCCGCGCTATGCACTCGTAACTACAGTTTCAGGTGAATTTAGAGGAAGCGAAAGCTCATTTCGATAGTCACTGGCGATCAACGAGAGCGTAGCCATGACGAGCATTCACGCTAAAGCGGGAGCCATGGTGTCGAAATGTTGGACAACGCTATTTCTTAAAGTGCGTAAACATTAGACAGCTTTAGTTTAGGGTGTGTAGCGCAATAGCAGGCTTAGCGGAATAGCAGGATCGAAATGCACGTTATAATCATTGAGTGGTTTGCGTAGTTTGTATAAAACATGGCGGCGGTACCGGCTGCCCGCTTCGAACTGCACTTGGCGTTGTTTTTGTGGAATTAATTTCGTTCGTAGCAAATGACTGTGCAAACGGCTTCCCCTTAGTCTCAGGCTGCTTCGACGATATTGTATTATAGATAACCTTGAGTTTTCGTGATTGCTTCTCGTTTCGAACGCGTCCAAGCCTAACGAGAGAAACCTCCTGAAATAGATGGAGGGATGCTATGAGCGTCCCCTCTGGAACGGGGCGGTGGCTTGCGCCACCGAACTTTTGTCATCATATTGCCCAATGTCCTACATACGTTAAAAAAAGAAAATAAAAAAAAACGCGAAGAATTCCCATCACCACGCTTTCTGAACGCTTATTGGGAACTTTGTTTTTTACGCCTCCGTTGTTTGTCGTTTGCCTATTTTCTTCCACCGATCTTCCAATCGCCTCTTACTAATCTCTATTGCGGACATGTTTACTTTGCCCATGCTCGATGAAACCAAGGGCTTCAACGAGACCAGAGGTGCCTAAAACAATCGCTGAGTAGATATTTTCCCATTCTAACAAAACGTGCTCCTTCATTTCTCTAGCTTAACCGTAGCAAGCACATGCTTCTTCTTTGTTGTATCTCGCTTTATAAGTGCGTGTTCTAAGGTATCCTGATCTCGCTTCGAACAATAATGAGACTCTCTTTGAATTACCATAATTTGTTTCTTGCGTGATATCGTTTTTTCTCCTCTTAAGTATAGTCGGATACAACTTTAGAAAAAAAGGGGGCGTTTACTCCTCCGAGGCGGATGCACACGGGCATCCACCAATGGGCGCGCACTCTGGACCGACGTCATGCGCCGGACGGCCGGTGATCCTGGCAGCCTACGTAGCTTAGCCTTCCATACCGCTCACCCCTTCGATTAATATAAAGTTGTTACTCACTCTAATTTGTACCAACCTTAATCTATCTTAATCCCCTTTAATCCTCCTCAATCCACTTTAATTCATTTTAGTCCGCCTTAAGTCACCTTACTCCAACTTGTTCTAACTTTGATTACCCGTAATTACTATTAAACGCTGTTATACCATTTACCATCTTCCGTATTACTACTCACGTCACACAGGACGCTGATGACGTCGCACTGATTTTTGGTACCGTGCACTCCTCGCGGACGACGCCGGCTTTTCTGCGACCATGGGACACACAAAGCTTTCGCATTAAAAAATACCGGCAGGAACCACCTCAGGATGACTGTCGACGTCAATGCGATTAGTATTGAACCACTGCAGCGACACACCGCATATTACACCGCCGCAATAAGCGCGTCACTTACGAGGCACCGTCCTGCAACCGAGCTCCTCTCTCGCGCTTCCCTCTGGACACGCTGCGGCACCTAGCGGCGCCACCGGGCAGTAAGCGCGTGGCGCGTATCTTCTAAACATGTATTCAAGTTACATTGCCTGAATACAGTATGTGAAGCGGGTTCGGTTCCGCCCAGCACCGGGTAAATTTTAAACGATTTTTTCTTGTCCTACAAAAAGCAGCACATACCCAGCCGCCCACGTTCTCAGCACAGCAGCCCGAAGCTTTACCCCATTAGACCACGGACCGCCCAGTGACCCAAGCTGAAACGAAAGGGATTGGATACGGACGGACAAACGTTCGACAAACATGGCGAAGTTCGCAAGGAATGCTATTCGCATTAAAATGAACTCCAAGCTTCGATCTCTAACTTAGTCGCGCCCTAACGTCACAGCGTGAAGCCACGAATTTTAGTTCTTTTTCTTTGTATACAAGCTACTTTGGCGCGGGGAAAAAAAATGTCCCGGAAATTTCTAGGTTGAGCCTCTGGTTTCCTTGGAATGGAATGTAGTCTTTCGAAGGCGTCACAGCAAACTGGGGAGGACACCTCGGAGCGGCCACGCCACCAGCCTCTCGCTTTTTCTAAAAAAAGAAAACCTAAACTGTTTAGTGTAACTATAGAAGCACTTGGGAACCTAACAGGCATGTTTCACGGTGCCCCGAAAAAACTACCATTATTCGAGTTTAGAGGAAATGGAAGGCACGTTGGGTGCGAGGTGCCGTAAAACTTACGAATAAAAATTTCTGGACCCTCGTAGCAACTGCTGCACGACTGGCCGCTCGAGGCACTTTTCGTGCATTCGCGGGCTTCTTTCACGCTCGGAAAAACCTTTTATTTAGCACGCATTGTGCAACAGAACGCTGTATCGGGGAGTTGTTCATGTTGCTCTGCAATTTTCTTATTGACACTTTTTTACCCAATTATAATATTTGACAAAATGATTGATTAAATTAACACTAATTATGTATTTAACCGAAGCGGAAAAACATTTTGAGTATCTCCAAGCGACGGCAAACATTACCTTGGTTCTGTCTAGCTACGTGGCATTTGCATATTTTTAAATCTCGGGTGCATGATAGTTGGGTCACTTTGTACAGTTAAAAGTCGATCTAACGAAACCCAATTTTACGACATTCCCAATCTAACGAAGAGAAGACACTTCCATTTCCCGGCAGGTACCCACAGGGTTCAACGTTGTCGTCAACCCGAATTAACGAAACTAACTTGTCCCAATTCGATATAGGGAAGTTTTTCCTGAGATAAATGAGGAAACAAAAACGGTGATTTCTTTGTAATTTTGACACAGACGGATTTTTCGTCGGGCATGCGCTCTAAAGCTATCGCGTTAAATCATCTAGGCGCCATGGTCACAGCCCTGGCTTTACTTCGACGAGGCCGCACGCCGCACCGATGCGCGCAACAGCGGACTCAACACCGCCTCGGTAGGGGTGGCGGTGGTTGCTTAGGTTAGAGCGTGGTTTATGCGACAGATGGCTGGATTAGCGGCAAATACAATGCCACGGTAGCTTTCGCGTATCGTTACGTTACAATTTTAGATCTGAAAAAAAAGAAAACGAAAATTCATTTCTCGATTTTACAAACTTCCCGATTCAACTAGATAGCTTGAGCGCGGTCATCCCTTCGTTAAATCTAGTTTCAACTGCATATGTCAAAGTCAGATGGCGGCTTTCTGGCGGGTATTTTGACACGTTGTAAGGCACGTTCAATTGCCGTGGCAACGCGGATCTCGGCTTGCTGGGATATTTCTGTGCTACTATTCTAGGCAAATTACACACAAATCTAGGCTGTCTGGCAAATGCAAAACCTGCGGTTAGCGCTAAAAGCGCCTTCCTTTTCAACACTGCGGGTGGCGATCGCTGTGTTGAATCAAGGACATGCAGCGCTCACGATATCCTGCAGCATGCAGTCGCTGCAGTGTACTCCCTGTGCACAGCTGTGTAGTACGAGACAAGCGTAATACAGCGCTGGGACTATTGACGTTTCTGCTGCCAAAAATGCCGCTGCAGCTGTTTTCAATGAAAACCTCATCCGCGTCTCATGCCGTTGCCACAGCTGCAGCAGACGGCTCGCATTGTCAGGCGCAAGTGGGCCATTGACCTAAAGAGACGTTTACATTTATTGTATCTGCGTGCTTAATTTTACGGGTATGCAAATCACTATGCGTGTGTTTGCTATAAAAAGAATAAGCTCAATGAAGCGACACGTTTCTAGCATCCCCGATGACGTTACGAGGGGGAGCCAATCAGATCGCTCGCCCGAGTGGCGTCACTCAGCAACGCTACGTAGAGTGGAAAGGGGGCGGCTGATCGAAAACTCAAGGGAGCGGCGCCGCTGGGACTTGCAGCCCGAATTACACCCTTTGTGAAAATTCCTTAACATGTGCTCGAACGGGTTATACGCGAGCCACCTCTCGCTAAGTGGCGCTTTGCTAAGTTGCGAAAGCGTAATTCACCAATACAGTCCAACTAGCCTTCATTTCTTTTCCCCGCCCACTTCATGGAAATCTGAAGTTCGATATCGAATTCGCGAGCTGGTGCACAAAACGTCTCTTCTAGAAATTCGTTCACGTGCCAGTGGAGGACTTCCCTATATGTAATGTTGCATACAATGCCACCAAAATCTCATTAAGAAAATTAAAAGGACGCAATTAGCAGGACTGTGAACGACGCAAAAGCCTGCGCTGTCTAAACGGGCCTGCACACGAAGCGCGTTATGAACGGATCGCACGAAAAGGTGCTGTAATTAATAATTTGTGCTGCTCTCGAGGCCTTGAGGTTTCGTACGGTAATTATGGGGTGTACAGTTCCCTAAAAACAAAGGAAAATAAGAAAAAGAAGCGGGACACGGAATTTTCGTGGCCAGTACGTTCCCCAAAACCGTCAGAACTTTCTGCACTTCGGACAATCTTTCGGCTGCTTCGAACAAGCGCAAACAAAACCACTGAACAGAGGCGGCTAGCCTCGACGCCTTCTGCTCGTTTGGCGGCTGAAATTTAACGTACACAGCGTACTTTTTGATGGGATCTTGATACCCATTGAAAAGCACGGCGACCGCATCTCCGCACCGATTTCGTTTGGCTTTAAATCTCGTACGTTCGCAGCATCGCCTGCCCACTCTTCGTTACACCGCGCCTCGGCGGGAGCACGCCGCGGGGCCGGCTCTGCCATACTTAAGGAACAATGTAAAATGCAAACCATCAAAAAATCCAGGCTATGATCACTCACAAACCAACGCGTGCGCTTAAAAAAAAAGGAAAAGAAGTGAGAGAGAGAGAGGAAACCGAACATAGCTGGAGCTCTATGGTACAAGAAGGCAGTTGATCGTCGTGGTGGGTCGGCAATCCAAACCGTCAGCTCGTACTCCGCAACATAACGATACGTTGACTAAAGCTACAAAGTGTGCCTGCATGCATCCAGTTCGAACTCTTTTTCTTTTTGTAAATGATCGTAATTTCTAGCTTTGGACGGAAAGATAACATCGTTTTTACATATGCAGTGATAAAGCAAAAAGGAAACAGCAGTGAAGCCTTGGCGTTGGCCTTGGCCGGTTTAAACATTCGCACATCTTTATTATCGCAACCATTCGTTCGATGCTTCGAACCTAAAGATCCGATGGGCGGTATAAATATAGGCCCCTAATTTCACCTCGACGCCGCTACACAGATTAACAAAGTTCAAACTGGCCGCCGCAAGAGACAGTGTCGCCATCTGGTGTCAACTCCACCAAACGTACGAGTGAGGGGCGGTAACGCGCGCCGCCGCGTGAAAGGTCGCGAAAGCTTCGGCGCTCAAACCAGCCAGCCCTGGAAACAGGGGTAGCTGTACTATTCAAACTATTCGTCCCTCAATTTCACCAAATAGCGAGCGCGTCCAAAAGCGGCACAAACCGTTCGGCGAATCACAGATTCTCGTTTGCACGCAGAGTTTTCACCAAGCACTCGCGAAAGAATGCGGGATCGTGGCAGTGTTTGGTATGTCAGTCAGAACGGGGAAAACCGTTACACATATACGAGTGTCTGAACGCATTGTCACAAATTAACGGCTCGGCAACAGTTCAGTGTGACGGCTGCACTGTCACTTAATGTACGTGCGAAGCCGTTCTCGAAATATTAGCAAGCATCCTACCAGCAAAAGAGTGCGCGGTGACAATCGCTAAACCGCGGTATGCGCCCCGAAAGTACACAGGGGCACCAACGGCACAGCCCCCTCCAACCAGGCATTTTCAGGCAACCAAAGAGAATAAACGTGCTGTTTTTCAAACCACAGTACCTACCTGCGGGCACCTTTATGAGCTTGTAGGGCGCAGAAGTGGCACGGTCGTGCGCTAGTGCCAATGCATCTCCATTGAGCAGCACAGCGCGACGCGTCCTGTCACCATTCACACTTTTCGTCACCGCGGCAGCGGCTACGGCCGAAGTCCGATTCACAACACGCGATGATTGAGTAGGTACGGTTGTGGATGCTGCTGCTACACACGATGAGGATAACGATGGAGAAAATGATGACGAAGCTGCCAAGGAAGGCACTGCGGACGACGTCGACGGTAAGCTAGTCGAAGTTGGCTCTGCGTGCCGATAGTTATCGGCCAGGTGCGACCCTTCGACGACAAGGTCCCTGAAAGTAATATTTGTACCACCATTCAGACTACCCCACTTCCTCTGAAAGCTGGGCGCACTCAGGTAGCGGCAGATCTTTTTGTAGCACTGTAGCACAATGCGAAGCTGCAGGTTCTCGGTGAAACCGGACGTGTTGTTGTTGCAGTCGACGCAGGGTGCGCTTAGCCGCATTGTCTGACCTATGCAGCCCTTGCACACCGCGTGCCGACACTTGGACGAAGACGAAGACATCGGGACGACCAGGAGATTGGAACACACACTGCACGCAAGTGCCTGCCTAAGCAGAGACAGCAGGCGATATATGTCAGCCCAGGCACTGTGGTCTTCGAGGTCCGATCCGAACACTTTTCGGCACGTTTCTAGGTAGAGGTTCAAAGCGTTCATGATTCACAATGCGGGCTTGCTTTGGAGGTCTCCCTCGCGCCCGCAATACATTAAAAACCGACTTTTCATGCGCATTTAGCGCTCGTTCCGACCCATGTTTTGTTTATGGGCTGCCGATGTCGCTGCCGCTTCGGCTGACGGTTTCGTTCCGAGGCATGGCGGGTCAGCTGTTAGCGGCGGACTGGCGCCGAATTTGACAGCATTTGTAGTCAATTGGCACTAAGAATAGCCATAAACAAAACTATTTTCATATTTCAGCATCTTTCAAAACCGTTTTCAAAGAAGGGAGCCAAGGTTTTGCTCCATAACGCTTCGGTTAAACCAAGCAGAGACGGGCACACAGCATCGAGTTCCCCACATTTTGCGGCTCAGCTCAGGTCTAGCTTTTCTTATTTTGACTAAAAGAAGCAATAAACTAATAGGCATGCTTTTAAACACTATATTACAGGCGCGATAACGTCAAGAATGTTTTTGTAAGGTTTAGCCTGCAATCCCTGCGCATATATTATTGATGATCGTAACACTGCTGATGAAATTATTGTTTTTGTTGCTTTTGTTTTTCCTGTATATTTTGCTGTTTCGTGCATTTCACTTAGCTTACAAGTAGGATATCGCCAGTTTCGTCTTCGCCTCATTGCCTTTACATAACCGAACTAATATTGCGACATGCAATGAGCTTTGACCGGCGTATTTTATTTCATCAATAAACTCTGTCCTCTGGTGTCAACCTTCGACAAGCCAGTTCATTTTTTCTGTTTCGCTTTGAAATCACTGCGTGAGAACTTATATGCGGCATAGCTTCAGTGTTGGAGTAGTTGACGTTGGAGCTGTATCCCTGCCCGGATTTTGTAGGAGCCGGCTTCAAGAAGCAGCTCATTGAAAAGAAAAATAATATACCAGCTACCCGATGATAGCACGGGGCTACTCACAAAAAAGAAAAGGTCGACAGCTAAAAAAAAGAAGGAACTCGTCCTATTGGGGATTGAACCCGCGACTAATGCCTTACCTTTACTTTCACTTTATTTTTCTTTATTCTCTTTACCTAATTCATAAAGTAACACATTAAAAAAAAAAAAAAACATACCAACCCAGCAACGCTGAGTTGAGCAACAATCGAAACTCCAGCATGTACATTAGCCCTTCTAACCTAGAAAGCCAGTCTGGTTCCGGTTTTTACAGTTTATACACTTGAACCGTTCCACTTACAGTTTCGCGAAAGTGATTCCGTATTCGCTTCACGTGCACTTATGCATGACGATGGGTCATTCTTGACAACCAAATACTATGTAGAATCAGAGGCATTATCATGTCAAACGGCGTGCCTCCCCCTTCCCCCACCTCCAACCCAGCCTGTGAGGATTACAAGTAAAGGAATTAAAAAAAAGAAACCTGCAGCTGTAGTCAGTAGTTATAGTACTAGTAGAAGTAGCAGTAGCAGTAGAAGCAGCAGCAGCAGTAGTAGTAATAGTAGTAGTAGTAGTAGTAGTACTAATAGTAATAACGCGCTATGGAGGCAATAAAATAAATATAATTAATCTAAAAGAGGGGAAAATTGCAATAAAGGGGTAAAAGAACAAAGAAAATGAAAGGACATATATTAACTCTTTCGGAACCTTGTGCAAGCAAGCAAAAGCTCCAAAACTCCAAGGGGCTGGTCGACTGTTTCATGAATTCAAATTTGACACCTGACATGAAACGCGGTGTAGAATATCACAAGTTAGTGCTTGTCCATTATGAAAAAGTTCTTCACTGCCACAACAGAATAAACGAGCAGAAATGGAATTGACTAGGGTGGGCATGCCGGCTTGGCATTCAACTTTAATACATGCATAATTTAGGGGTTTGAAGGTAGTGTTGCATGTTTATAGGCCGGCAGAACAGCGAAGAAAGTAGTTTGTCGCAGCATTAATTATAAGGTACGGGTTAGAATACACTCATTAATTTACAAAGGTCTACTTTGACTACCCATTTCTCTTCCTCCTGTCCCTATTGTTTCTCCAGTCCTCTTCTGCGCTGGAACACCACATTAATTGCCATAAAATGTCTACTACTACTACTACTACTACTACTACTACTACTACTAGCAGTAGTAGTAGTAGTAGTAGTAGTAGTAGTAGTAGTAGTAGTAGTTAAAAAGTTGTCACAACTTGATCTGCACCACTCTGTCACAGCGCTGATAAGAACCTACCTACGCGACCGGTACTGTTACGTTAGCGTAAATGGTCGGTCGTCAGAACTTGATGTGGTTACAAGTGGAGTTCCTCAAGGGTCTGTCCTGGGCCCTCTTCTTTTCTCGCTGTGTATTAACGACGTTTTGGCAGTCATTCAAGTTTCTTCAATTTTGGTACATGCTGATGACGCGGAACTTTTCAAAGCGGTAAAATATGTTAAAGATTGAGCCGCTCTTCAGAAGGACATTGCGAATTTTGCGTCATGGTGCTCTGGAAACAAGCTTGTCATAAATGCATCAATAACGAAAGTTGTAAGCTTCACGCGGAAGACCAGCGCGACTTCATTTACAGCGTTAAAAGGATGTTCTTCTGCCAAGAGCTCAGTGAACAAAGGACCTTGGAATGTCTCAGTTTTTCACCCCACACTCAACAGACGAGGCAGCGTACACTCTAACGCTCGGCACAGTATGTCGGGTGACGAGACAACTAAAACGACCTGGGCCATTTGTAACTTTATGTAAGAGCGTATGCCTTCCAGTTCTTGAGTACGCCTCCGTCGTTTGGGGCGGCACTTGTAGGTCAAATTGTGAACTTCTCGAAAATGTGCAAAAAAGTTCACATCTATATTTAAACATCCATTCTGTCAAAAACCTTCCATCTCCATAGAGCTAACACATACGCTCACGTTACCCACCCTCACCTGTAGACGCAATAAATCGAATGTTCTTTTTCTTCACAAATTAGTACATTGGAAAACCTGCTGCTCGCACTTGCTTTCTAATGGGCGCTTTTACATTTTGCAGAAAGGCACAAGGAAACAGCGCGCCTTTGAGCCTTCAGGTCTTTATGACCCTCTGTCTTGAGTGCAGGCGACATATAGCGCCCATTCAGAGTGCCTGGATATCTTCATGCCTTATTTTAATATTTTCCGGAAAGTAGTTGCAGAGGTATTTCTATAAATGAACAAAAACTCTCATATATGCTGTGTGTTCTGTCATTCTGTAATCCTTTCTTCTGTTTCTTCATTTTGCTTTGTATTCTCCTCGTGTACACATTTTATGCCCTCTTAAAATTATTATTCTTTTTTTTATGCATGCGCGCCCGTCTATGTGCGTATGCGTGTGTGAGCTTGAATTGTTCTCCCTGTGCATTGTTTTGCCGAGTGCGCCTGCACCAAGACCCTCGAGGGTGTTCCTGGGCACATGAATAAACACCTTTGATTGACTGACTGATTTATTGATTGTTATTAATATTATTTATGCAACCATGCCTGCTCTTTAATATCCTAAAAAGAGCATTGAACATGTAAGAATACGCCTTGATGAAAATGCATGAAAAAGGCGATCTTGTTCCGAAAGCTGCTGATGCCTTTGCACAGGATCACCGTCCTGTGTTTGCTGTAAAAAATGTTTCTACCTCAAGTAACCTTCATTCTATGTCTGTTACTTCGTGTGCATTATCAGTCAACGAAGACCTTGCTTTCAATGAAGATCTTGTATGAAGCCCCTCAGACCTTCCCTTTCTTGTGGCCCTGATGGTATTCCTCCTGCACTGCTTACTGACAAGCATACTTGTCCCTGTTCTCACACGCATGTTCAATGGTTCAATAAAGTTTAGTGCGTTTCCTAGCTCTTGGAAGGTCGCACGAGTAGTACCCGTACATAAATCGGGTGCTATAGAAGTGCAGAAAATACATAGAGGCCCACATCTATCATCTGTATCGCATTCGCTGCTTTTTGTTAGTGCTAAGAACATTTTAGTAGGTGAACGACATGGTTTTGTATCATGGCGCTCCGCCAATTACACGTTGTTTATTTCGACTTAAGTAAAGCGATCATTTGATATAGTTTACCATAAGCTCCTCCTTACAAAGCTCACGCAGATGGACATACCTTGTTCCATTACGGCCCTGGTATCTACTTACCTAAGCAATAGATCCTAGTTCGTTGGCATGATTAAACAGAGCTCTGTTAGC